>NW_006399998.1:1118918-1162842 GCF_000299155.1 Elephantulus edwardii | reverse complement strand
GGCTGGAGGGACAGCACAGGAGGGGAAGACCGTCTATGAGATGGATTGATTCGGTGACTGGGGTATTCGGGATGGGTGTGTCAGAGACGGTGTGGTTGGCGCAGGATAGAGCAGGGTTTAGGGCTGTTATGCATAGGGTCGCTATGAGTCGCAAACGACTCAACGGCACATAACAACAACATGCTTGATATGCCCATAAAGGTTTCTTTAGGGCTTGATGAAAAAATTCCAAGTTATTTTTGTAACATTTGTCTCCTGTTCCGGGATTGGTAAAATGATCTGTTAATGTAAATGTTAGTTACTTTTTTTTTGGGGGGGGGTGAAGGGTTATGTTTTAGTTTTTGCCAAAATATGTCAGTTAACGTGCCATCATTTCCTAGAGCCTTCTTTTTTGACAGTCCTTCAGAGAAGTTTTATCTTCCTCTTTCATCATCATTGCCTCTTGATCATAGATTGTTTCATGAAATTCTTCTATGTTAGCCTTTTTTTTTCTTTTACAGTGACTTTTTATACTCCTTCCATCATCTTTTAATGCTTCCTGGATCATTTCATATCCTGCCCATAGCATCATTAAGTATTGCAACTCAAGGCTTGAGTTTGTTCTTTGGTTCCTTCAGCTTAAGAAATGCCAAACCAGTGGTTTTCTGACTCCAGCTCTTTGCACATTTCATTATAATATTTTCCTTTGACTATGCAAAGGCATTTGACTGTGTGAATCCAAACAAATTGTAGCTAACCTTGAAAAAAATAGGAATCCCAGAACACTTGATTGTACTCATGTGAAACTTATACTTGGACCAGGAGGCAGTCATCAGAACAGAGAAAAGAAACACTTCATGGTTTAAACTTAAGAAAGGAGTGCATCAGGGATATGTCCTGTCTCCATATCTTTTCAGTTTGTATGTAGAATAGATTATTCAAGAAATTAGATTTTATGAGGAGGGGTGTGGCATCAGAATTGGAGTCATCAACAACCAGTGTTATTCAGATGATACAACCTTGCTTACAGAAACTGAGGAGAACCAGAAGCATTTGCTGCAGAAGGTAAAGGATTGTAGTCTTCAATATGGATTGAAGCTTAACATCAAGAAAACAAAGATCCTTACCACTGGGCCAATTGGCAGCACCATGATGGATAGAGAAGAGATTGAGGTCATTAATAATTTCAGCGTGCTTGGTTTCACAAGCTACACTCATGGCATCAACAGTAACGAAGTCAAAAGACAAATTGTACTGAGAAAGTCTGCTGTCAGGGACCTCTCCAAAGTACTAAAGAGCAATGATGTCAGTCTAGAAACTAAGGTGCTCCATCCTTCACAATTACTTGTCACACATCAGAGAGCTGGACAATGACAAGGATGACAGAAGAAGAATTGATGCCTTTGAGTTGTGCTGGAGAAGAGTATTGAACATACCATGGACCACCAGGATAACAAATAGGTTTGTCTTGGAGAGGGTGAAAACAAGTTTCTCCTTGGAGGCTAGGATTTTGAAGTTCCATCTCACATAGTTTAGGCATGTGGGCATGAGGAGCCAGTTTTTGGAGAAGGACATCATGCTCAGAAGGGTGGAGGAGGAGAGGAAGACCTCGGATGAGATGGATTGAGAAGATAAGTGGGGCAATCAGGGTAGGTGTGTTGGAGTCAGTGAGACTGACTCAGAGCTGTTGTCCATAAGGCCTCTCTGAGTCTAGACAACTCCACAGTATCTAACAACATCATGTTTGGTTTTGGTTCTTGTTATTTGGGGATTTTTCTTTTTTTTTTTTCTTTTTCTACTTAGAACAATTTGATATTGCAGAATATAGTTGGGTATAAAATCTTGAAACTACAGACTGTTTCTAGGTATTCTACTTAAAATATAAAATTCCTGACAAAAAATGTATTCATTCTTAACCAGAAATCAAACTGCAAGAAATTATCAGTTATTCTAGATGAATAAAGGAGATCTAAGTGATGCTACCAAGCCAAAGGTGGATGACTTTACTCTGTGGACCTCAGGCCTGTTTTTAATTATTTTTGATCAAACATTCTTCTAGGTTATTTAGCCCTGGTCTGTCCACTTGCTGTACAGAGGTAACTCATGGTGGCTGTGAAGCTGAACACTGTGTCACTGATGTATCAAATGTCATAATGGTTACCCACGGAGTATAGTGTTTGTTGGAGCTCCCCAATTAAAACAAGCTTGGAAGCAGCAGTGGCATCCACTTTGGAAATAGCTTGCCTCAGGAAACTCTGTGAACTTGGAGAAAGGATGAACATTATACAAGCACTCAGGTCTTTCATTCATAGGGTTGCTAAGAGTTGCCTATGACTCAACGGCACTTAACAACAACAACAGTGGCCTAGTGGTAAGAATCTGAGCTTCAATCCCCAACGGCACACCAGTTCAAATCTACCAGCTGCTCTGCAATCTCCTCCTGTGTGATTAAACTGCCTCTGAAAACTGCTGGAGGATCAGCTATGGGTCAGTTCTGAGTCGAGGGTGCACACTGCAATAGCTAGATGAATAAGGAACCCTGGTAGTGTACTGCTTATCATCTTGGGCTGCTAACAAAAGGTTGATGGTTCAAATGCATGAGCTACTTCACAGGAAAAAGATAGCCTTCTCTGGTAAAGATTTACAGTCATATTCTCGACAGTGGTGGGTTTGGTGTTTGAGGTATAATCATAGATTATTTTTGTTTTAGTGTAATTCACATTATCTTAGACGGAACTTTCCCTTTTTTGAAAATACAGCTCCTATGCCAGCCATGTTGATGACAAGTGTGAATAATCTTGCCTGGAGAGGTAAACAAATGCTATTGATTGCAGCTTTGTTTTATCTATTAATAGCCAGGAGCTCGAGTGACCTAGTTAGTGCTAAGGAGTTGTGTTACCAAACCAAAGTCATGCTGTTCAAATTCACCAGCTGCTCTGCTGGAGAAAAATGGTGATTTACAGTCTCTGAAAACCCACTAGAGGGTCAGTTATGAGTCAGCTCTCTCTTGGTGGCACACAACAACAATATTAATAGACCTCCCCAGTCTCCGTGGTCCACCCTGCAACGTCTGTGCAGTTCGCAGAGGCTCCTGCTACTGTGGTTTGTTGGTTGTTTTGTTTGTTTGGTTGGTTTTTTTGTTTGTTTGTTTGTTTTTGTGAGGTTTTGGGTTTGTTTGTTTTTTTATGTTTAATTCCTTCCTCTCAGCTTTTAGTCATCACAGGAAGTCACAGTCCTTCCTCACAATTTGGTAGAATTGCATTCTGGGTTGTTACAACAATCCTTTCTGATTTATATGAAGGAAGCTCCTTGGTGGCCTACTGGATAAGGGGTTGCGCTGCCAGCCCGAAGACAAGCAGGTCAAATCCGCCAGTTGCCCAACAGGAAAAAGATGAGCGATTATAGCAACAAAATTTGCTGAAGTCGATGGAGTCGGTTCTGACTCCATTGTGTTGAACTTGAAAGTTTTTGGTGGTTTGCAGTTTGATGATTGGCTTTCTTTTTAGATTTATATGATGGTGTACCGCACCCCCCCCCATGAGATCTTTGCACACAAAAACAATCCTGTCTATCTGTCTTCATTTCCCCCCACTCCCCAAAATCACTCGGAGTGCCAAACTTTGCTAATTTAAAAAAAAAAAAATATTTCGTTTCTTTGCAAGAGGAAATGTTTTCTCTTTTAGCTGCCTCCACCACAGCCATCCCTTCCAGACACTCTTGTTAACACATCTGGATGGCTAGTGAGAGCACCACAAAAAGGGTGTCATGGTTATGTGATAGGTTTTGAGATTGAGTAAGCTGGTGATCAATTCTACCTGATGCTCTTAATGAAGATTTATTCAGTGTTGTTGTTATATGCCATTGAATCAGAACTGACTCATAGTTGACCCTCCAGTGGGTTTTCAGAAGCTGTAAATCACATGAAGGAAATAGCTCATCTTTCTGCCCTGAAGTAGCCTGGATTTGAACTGCCTACTTTGAGGTTGGGATCTAAATGCTCTACCAACTAGGCCATAAGAGCTCCCTGGAAATCCTATAGAACAGTTCTACCCTGTCCTTTTGGGACATTGTAAGTAGGGATTGTCTTGATAGCAAAGAATAACAAACTAGTAAAAAAAAAAAGATAATGCAAATTAGTCATTATTAATACCTGATTATTGATTGAGAGGGTCTTTGTTAGTGGACATTGAAAGAGTTTAAAAATAAGGAAGATATTTGTCCAAATTAAAATTAAAACATGTATTTCATATATTCAAAATGAAAATGTGTGCTTCTGTAATAATAATTTTATTATCACCCAGCTACAGGACAGAGTTTTAATTATGACCTTTCTATCAGTAGAAGCCATGTATTTAGGATTAAGAGCTATTGCTCTAACTAGTCTAGTTAAAGACTATGGTTTGATACATTCCGGGCTTCAACTTTTATAAGAACCAGAGAATACCCCTAATAACACTTTTCTAATTTCACGGTTCAGTGCTCAGTCAGTAAAGATTTAAATAATTCAGAAAGAGAGCCTATTCTCTTTCTTTATTAGAAGTTTCGAGTCAGGAAAATTCTTTGACATTTAATAGGTTTTTAACCCTTTTAATAACTTTTTATAATAAAATTTATTGGCAGTTGTTTTAAAGAAAGGGATATTATATTAGCATGAATAGCAGCCAGTAGTTTCTATGATTAGTTTTGAGTCCTTGACCTTACATGACTCAAAGTTACAAAACCATAAATTAGTAAGCTGTATTAATAATAACTAAATTAGGAATAACCAGAAATATAGGCACTGTATGTAACGGCTTTATCCCATTATCTACCATGCTATAAAATTTTGGCAGGCAAATATTTGAATCGTTTAATTGTTTTAAAGGAGCTTAAGGTCACTTTCAATGTCAGATATTTTAAAGGAACTGAAAAATGCTGCCATTTTTCAAGACTGATTTTACCAGGTTATTAATACAATGCTTAATAGTGGAAGATTTCTCCTATCTTGGTTTCATGCTTTATAATGTTTTATAATATATTATTAAAAGGATTAGTGGATACTTTCCATAATGAAATACTAATTTAAAATTGTGCTTGTCTTCAAGCCCCCATTAAGTTGGGAGCATAAAAATGTTCTGTGAAAGGAAGATATCTGGTCCAAGCAGAATATAAGGTATTAATTTTGCTTCTTGAAATGTACTTTAAACCTGAATCTAGTGTGTGTACTTAATGATTTAAGGGCTTCCAAATGAACTCAAATATCACTTTTCTGAACTGATGCTAAGAAGTCAGTATTCCACTTGACATCTCCCTTTTTACTAGCATCCCATTAACATTCTAGCAGAAAGTATGACAGTATGTTAAACTTTAAGGTTTAAATTTAGTATGAAGAGCCATTTCAGCAGACTCAATGCTATAAATAGGCCAAGCCGGTTCTGCTGGGTAAAACCACTGTCTTCACCAGGGTCAATCTCTAGTACTGACCAATTTTCTTATCACCAACCACCCTTCCTGACTATTTTCTTTCATTCCTTTGGAAATAAGACACCTCATTCGGTCCCTTCTCTAGACAAATTGCAGTGCAGGAGATATGACTAGGTATTAATACATTTGACAACACTGTAAATAGGAGATGGTAGAGAAAGCACTGCCTCCGCTTGGCATTGCTGATGCCAAAAGCATGATCTGTTCATTGACTGTGACCACAAGTGGGAAGAGCTAATCCATCAACAATTATATTAAAAGTATAGTATTTTGAAGGAACTACTAATGTAGTTGTTTAGGGAACCAGAAAGGAAACCAGATGCTTCATAAAATCCTTTTTGACTAAAAAATGAAAGCCAGATCCACTGCTGTTGAGATCGCTCTTGACTCTGCTCCATAGGATTTCCTAGGAGATGTGGTGGCTTAGGGGTAAGGAGCTATGCTGCCAATTTGGAGAATGCAGTTCGAATCCACCAGCTGCTTTACAGGAGAGTGACGGACAGTCTCCTCCCATACAATTTATAGCCCCTGAAACCCAGCAGGAGAGTCAGCTGTGCATCGGTTCTGACTCCATGGTACAAAACAACAAACCTTTATGGAAGCAGACTGCCTGTGCAGTCTCTCTTGAAGCAGCTAGTGAATTAGAACCCCCAAGTTTGAGGTTAGCAACTAAATAGTTTAGCCACTGAACCACCAGGACATTTTTTTGGTTAGTCTGAGTTTTCAGTCGCTGAGTATTGCCACTAATTGGAATTTTAAGACATGTTCCTTACAGATAAAGAGTAGATTTACCTATTGACATTTGTGCTTTAAATCCTTGAGTAAGGCTGAGGAAAACTTTAAAAGCATCTGATGTCCCGCCTCAAGGTAGACTAGTATTGGTGTTGATATTTTAAAAAAATAACAATGTTGGCATGAAGCAGTCAGAAGTGATGTCTCAGCTTGCGTAAGATATGCATTTACAAATATTGGGTTGAAAAAGCATCACTGTCCTTCATAATCTCTCTAGAACATTTGAGATCCCAAGAGAAATTGTATGTCCAGAGAATTCTGGATGGCTTGTTATGTGTTAATTTTTTAGCTTCATGTATATCTACTAACCTTTTTGTTAGCCTTGATCAGAGAATTAATTGTTAAACTCAGATGCAAGTTCAGCCTTTAGATTAATGCTGAGACCCTGTGTTGTCTGCCCATAGGCCACCCCGCTTACTCTCAGCAGAGGTCTCCGCAAATGCAGGCCTTGGTACCATGTTGCTGGGCCACCATTGTGCCAGTGGCTTTCTGTGAACTAGAAGTAGTCAAGGACAGCAACAGGACTATTATGTGCAAGGTAAACATCAGGATCTTCTGAAGATGGCAAAACACATAGGCTACAAAATGAGCTTACATTTGAAAAAAAAAAACCCCAACCTTTAAATATACTGAATCTTCTGTACCCTTAGCCTTGGCTAACCCTCACAATTACACTTTAAAGCAAGCATTGAATGTCGGTGCGCTTCCCTCCTATTTGCTTCCTTAAACCTGACCGCCTCATGTAGTGCTTACCTTTTTGTCTGTTAACCTCTCTAGGAAAAAGAGCTGTTCAGCACAATTTTTATCTCCTTGTCCACTGGCGTGCACACAGTAGAATGAACAGGACCTGCCTCATAGTGCACACTCAACAAGTATTTGTTATTGAAATAAATCCTTGCTTTGCACAGGTGGAAAATGAGAGAAGGTCAGATAACCTGAAAGTAGGGCAGACAACTTGTTAGAGACACAGTCAGGCCTGGTGTGACTTTATGATTAGGATCTGCTCATACTTACTTCCACCTAGAATAAGGAAAGACTAAGGGAAAACATAAATTGGTGTGAAAGTTCTCTTTTAGATCTTCACAGAAATAATCCACACACATACTCAAGGCAACTGAGGTGCACAGGATGTGACAGAAAAAGAAGCCTAGTTCTACAGAGGAGGATCAAGGTCCAGCAAAGACTGGAGGACGTTGCAGGGCTGAGTGGCCTCCCTCTTTGACTTCTTGCTCTTCAACTTCTAACTCTTTGTTTATCCATGAGAGACTATACAAAAGACAAAAACAAAAGAAAATTAAACCCGTTGAGTTGACACAACACACAATAGCTCTAAACCCTGCTCTATCCTGAGCCAGTCTCACTGTCTTTGCACGTTCACTCTCATTACCTGTTACTGTTTAAATTCATCTCATCCAGGGTCTTCCTCTCCTGCTCTGTACCCTCTACACTTCTCCAAGGATTGGTCCCTCCTGGCAACATGCCCAAAGTATGTGAGATGGAGATTCAAATTCCTTGCCTCCAAGAAGCAGCTTGGTTTCATCCTCTCCGTTCTCTTGGTGGCCTGTGGTATATTCAGTACTCTTCTCAAGCACCACAACTCAGAGGCATCGATTTTTCTTCTGTAATCCCTAAGTCATTGTCCTTAGCAATGTAATTGTGAAGACCATGGTATGGATCAGGCCCGCCTTAGTCTTTTGTGCCTATAATTTGTTATCTATGCCTTTTGAAGCTTTCCAGTGAGGTTTTGCTCTGCTTGCAATTCAGCACACTTTAGTGTCAAGGATCTCATTCACCGGAGAGGGGACAGATTGCAAGTAAATAGTGGTCAAGTTATGGAAGTTCATATACAATTGTTTTTTGAGATGACTTTGATCTTACACAAGGATGTTAGTTCTATACAGCGCTTAAAAAAAAAAAAAAAGAATGCTGTCTAGTTAAAACTGCCTCACAGCTGACACTCCCGTGAATTTTTGAAGGCTGGAAATGTCACGAGAGGAGATGGCCTTTTTCTTCCATGGTGCAGCTGGTAGATTCAAATCCTCTGAGAGGTGCCACCTTTGGGTCAGCAGCACCGCTCCCTACAGACCAATAATTGTAAATCACAGTTTTTACTTTGTTTTGATAATTTATAAATATTTACCTAGTTTTGTGGCTACATATCTTAGTATATGTTAGTCTATTTTAAAGAAATATGAACTTGATCAATTCATATTTTCTATGGAGGAAATAAATAAAGATTCTAAACGTGAAGTTAGAAAACAAGTTTCTCTTTTAAAACTACAACAATAAAATTATTCTTAGAACCTTGAAGATAAAACCATTTTTATGGAAAAAATATCCAGCTCTTCTTTGGAAGTTCTTCCATATCTTTCAAACTACAGCATGCCGTATGCATTTGCATTTCTCTGGATTACCCATCTTTCAGTATCAATTATCAGTTTAAAACGTCAAAAGTTTAATAGCAATAATGTTAAAATAAAGTTTGTTTAAAGTATGCATGTTTAAATAATAAATAGACCATACAAGAAGATCATGCAGAAACAATTTCATTTGTTTGGACAACAAATAATTTAGCTCTCTTGTAGAAATGCATTTTGGAAAATAATACACAAAATTTGATCATTAAATTTGCCCATGCATTTGTTCTGGCACATGCATTTACATATTAATTGAATCACTGGCAAAAATATTTAATCAAAAGGGGGCTTAAATAATGTTAACATTTACATTCTTCTCCTAGACTCTCAGAGTGCATTATTCCCAAGAAAAATGAAACTGCTTATCCATGCTGGCCTAATTAATCATGCAAGGCTGGATGGAGTACCAAGAGCAGGTCTCAGAAGTTTTTCTTTAGATGCTAGGAACAGAATGTGTTTGATAGCATGTGTAAAAGGGACTGGAGGGGGAGCACTTGTCACAGTCTAATCCAGCTGGGTCTCCTTTGAGCCCTGGGGAGAACCAGCCATCAACATCCAAGGGTGTCAAATGCTGACAGGAGTAAATGGAAGGGCTTCAGAGATTCCTCAAGTCCTCTTGTTCCTGCTGCAACTGGCACATGGCCAGGCCTTGCATGCAAACAGCACAGAAAACGGCAGCTGGTGAGCTACATTAGCAAATAAGGCCTCGGGGCTACCCATGTTCCAGGGCTCTGTTCACCAACTGCTATTCACAGAAACAGCTGGATCAGAGGAGCGCATGCCAAGCCGTCGTTAGGGTTTTATGTGTACAACTGTTTTGATATAGATTGTCTGCTAGAGGCAGAGATAATGATAGCTTTCAAGGCTCACGTGTTGGACTAAGAAGGATGCTGATATCAGAAAGGAGAAAACAGGCTTTAGAAGGCTTTTGAGGCCCGCACAGCTCTCCAAGCTGAAATGCAAGCCATCAGCTGTTCTCCTGCTAGGCAGGAGACCTTGTCACTGCTTAGTCACTGGTATAACTACTGCCAGTCCAAGGAGGTGAGGGGCTGAGGGGGCAGTAGATTTCAGTTATGCCAAAATAATACCCAGGTTTTAAAATAATAATTCCAAATAAGCAACATGGATATTGTTCTATTTTTATTTTTTTTTACTCTTGGTCTTAGAGGCTTCTAGAAAAGAAAATGTGTGTGTTGTGTATATATATTTTGGGGTGTGTGTGTGTGTGTATACACACACACAGGGAGAATATGTGGACAGATAGAATATGCTGTTTTTATTGTGTGCTGTTGAGTCTGAACTGACCCATATTTGACCCTCAAGTGGATTTTCAGAGGCAGTTTAATTGCACAAGAAGAGATTGCCCATCTTTCTCCTCTGGAGCAGCTGGTGGGTTTGAACCCTGTAACTTTGTGTTGCCAGCACTGCTCCTTACCACTAGGCCACCAGAGATAGGATATATAGAGAGAGGGGTAAGTGGATTGATTTACTTCAAGGGGACTAACTAACTAAAGGGGGGGGGGGAATACAGTTGCCATCGTCAGTCCCGATTTATGGCGCCCCTTATGTGCTCCATAGTTTCCAATACTATGACATTTCAAAACAAGTCCCCAGCCCTTCCTTTTGAGATGCCTCTGTGGGGTTCAAAGCACTATTATAAACTCCTCTGAGTGACACTAGCGAGTCCAGAATCCACAGGTCAGACCACCTGGTGGAGACTCCCACAGACTGTGTCCATAACCCCTTAGTCAGGACTAGACGAGCAGAGAACTTTCTGACTGAATCTCCATTTATAGCAGGGAAGCAGAGCATGCCCAGGGAAGCTCCCTTTTGGATCCTGAGGCCTTCAGTTACTGATGAAAGTCCACTTGTATCATGGATGATAGCTTTACTTTTACCTGAGGCTAACTAATTGAAACACATGTATCTATATAACTTTGTAACAACTAGACTAGTGTTTTTCCAAACAGTGGCCTAATCTAGCAAAGTTAACACATAAAAATGAACCATGACTTTGTTTTCAATGATAACTAAAGGAATTAAAATGAAATCATAGGATGGAACACTTACCAAAACTGTATCTGAATTTTCTTGTTTAAGCAATAGTCTTCACCTGGCGCTCCTTCGCTTAGGGAGGGGCCGAGGGTGGAAGGGACAATGGTATGAGCAATGGGCTGTGGGCCATTATCCATGTGCCAGGTCAGGATTGAGAGTGTATCCACGTACCCAGCAGTGCTCCACGTTCCTAATTGATTTTAACTAAACTATTGTTTGTCATTAATTGGAAAAAAAGACCTCAAAGTAATTCAATTCAAATTTCCTCTTCATTTTTATAATCTTCCTTTGCCACTATATTAATTGACATTCATTAACTCCTGTAGATATGGAACAATTTTGATCCTCAGTACCAGTTGGTAAAATTTAAGAAAACAATTAGGATTTTCAAAAAAGTGGAATCTAGCACTCATTTTCAAGTCAATTAAATTATCCAAATGGCAAGATAAATATTAAAGAACCATTCTAAATATAATGCACCACAGACATTTGTAAAAAAAACATGATACATCCACTAGAAAGTGCCTTCCAGACAACTGTTGATCTGTGCTGTCAAGTCAACTTTGACTCATTAATAATGCAAGACTAGAATTACCTTGTGAAGTTTCCTGCTTGTAATCTTTAAGGGAGCAGATTGTTGGGCCTATTCTCCTGCAGAAATCAGTGGTCAGAACAACTGACCTTTCTGTTAGCAGCCACGCACTTAATCATTGCACCAGGGCTCCCCTTGAGATCATTATCATTAATTTGGTGCCAACTCATCGTGACCCTGTGCATGAGACAGTTAAGTCCTAAGAACTTAGCAGATGTAGTCCCAAAGATGAAGGATTTGTGTTACTGTTTCTGTGAAGTCAGCAAGCCAAAAAAGTTTAAAAAAAATTTAAGAAACATGTGTCAAGCACCTACTGTGTGTCAAGATCTTTGCTATATACTAAGGCTACAATAATGAAGAGAATAGATCCTATTTCTACTTTTTCTTTTTTCAGGTTAGTTTAGTAAAATATAGGTAGCAAAACCATGTTAACCATTGTTAAGCAAAAAATTAAATGACTTTTATTATATTTATCTGATTGTGACACCTACCATTATCCATTTCTTATGTTTTCATCACCCCTACAGAAACTCAGTACCCCTTAGCAATAATTCTCCATGCCCACTCCACACTCCTCCTAACCCCCGTAACCACTAATCGACTTGATGACTGAATCTACTTCTGGAAAATACCATCCATTGGAAAGCTGTGGAGCACAGTTCTACCTTGACACACAGAGTAACCATGAGTCAGAATCAGCACTGTACCAACTGAGGGGCAGAAAGGCTTGTGAGGAGTGTTAGATGGAAGGGCTTGAAGTTGTTAGGTGCTGTCGAATTGAACACAACTCATAGCGACGGTATGAATAGCAGGTCTGATCCCCGACCTATCCTGTGCTATCCTCATCATTCCTGGCATACTTGAGCTCATTGCAGAAGTCACTATGTCAATCCATCACCTTAAAGGTCTTGCTCTTATTTGCTGACCTTCCATGCACAATGTCCCTTTTCCAAGGAACAACCTCTTCCAGCCTCATGCCCAAAATATGTGAGATGAAGCTTTGCCATCCTTGCTTCCAAGGAGCACTCAGGCTTCACTTTTCCAAGAAGTACCTATTTGTTATTTTGGCAATCCAAGGGATAATGATTGAAAAGACCATGCAAAGAAAAATAGACATTAATAAAAAGATGTTTCTATCTTGTGACTAATACTAAATGAAGGTCATAAGAAAAAAATATCAAAATGATTAGTTTATACTTGCAACATTTATTATAACCAGCAATATTCTTTTTAAAATACATATAATACCTTTTAGTTAAGTGACATTTCATGAGGGACTCAAAAAGAAAGTATTTATGGACTAATTACAGGAAGTTTGAAAGTTTATACACAATAAGACCAAGTAATTATAAAATAACACCACATCAAGACAGAACAAACAAAATACCATGACCATTCAGAAAGAGAAGAGTCTTTAGCCTTGTAAATGAAAAATATATTTAGGGATGTGTGAGAAAGGTAATGGTGAAAAGAGAACAAGTATATAAATTAATTATATTTCACTTTCTTTGTTTATGTGAAGTCTTTCTTTCATGTGGAGGTTTGAGTTTATTTAACCTCTTCCAACTTCAGGTTTTTTTAAAAAAAATCTGAAGTTGATTGCCATCAAGTCAAAACGGATTCAGTCTGACACCCACCCCCCACAACCCCCCAGTGGTTTTGGAGGCTATAAATCACAGTGGAGCTTCCAAAGAGCCACTGGTAGATTCGAACCACCAGATTAAGTGCCACCTTTGGATGACCAACACAAGTCCCTAAGCACACCACCATAGCTCCCTTAAGCAATACAGTATGTAATACAGTAGCCTTATGCAAAAGCATTTGTCCTACACAGCTACTTCAAAGAGGATTTTAGGGTTATACATGCTTTGTAGAATGACTCTAGGAGTGTTCTTCTTTTCTATTTTTTTTTTTAATAATTTGAGTAGAATTGATGATCGCTTGTCGCTGAATGTTTGGTAGAATTCAGCCATAAAGCCATCTGGCCCAGGACTTCTTTTGTGGGGGAGCCTTTTTATGACTTGCTCAGTTTCTTCTTTTGTTATGGGTCTATTCATTTCTTCTGTGTCTGACCTCATCCATCAGGGTAAGGCATGAATTTCTAGGAATTTGCCCATGTCCTCAAATACTGTATAGAACAGTGGTTTTATAATGGCTTTGTAAAAACTGAAGGATAATGAGATATGGATGAATATAGAAAGATGGAAGGGGAGAAGGTAGGGAGGCTGAGGGTGGTGGACAGTGGTAGGAAATCACAAGGTTGCAGCATTTGGTGGGTGGAAGGAAGGAGTGGAAAAAATATGTACATGAATGAAAATTTTTTTTAAAATAAGATTTTAGGACTCAGTAAGTTGAAGTATTGTACAAATCACAAATCCTGAGAGGTTTTACCCTTTCTTTTTAAGATTTCAGACCAAAATGTTTCAAACAAAAATATTTCTTTTTTTTTTGAAAGAGCTGTCTTTTATTCTTTTTTTTTAATAATTTAGTTTGTTTATTTTTCATTTCAGTGAACATCTACAGAGATTTTGGAATTCCGTTCATTCATTGTTGCACCCTTCTCCCCGCACACCCCCCTGCCCCCCCCCGTTTGCACCTCTCCTTGAAAAGCAAAAGAAAAACTCCCTCACCGGTACACAATCCCCCCGCACCTCCCAAACCGCACCCCCCACCCCCAAATATAATCCACTCTGCAACCCTCATTGCGTACTCCTACGATAAAAATAATGCCCTAAAATATAATACTTTTAGACTATTCTCTCCCCCATAGACTTCAATGCCGTAAACATATTTCATCCAGTTTTTCTCAGTCTTACCCCCACCCCAATGCCAGCCTCATTCTACAACAGTGGCACCATATAGCATTTGTCCCTTTGTGACTGAGATACCTCACTCAGCATAATGTCCTCCAGGGTCACCCATTTTGAATAATATTGCATGAGTTCCTTGTTTTTCAATGCAGCATAGTATTCCATTGTGTGAATATACCACAGCTTCTCTACCCATTCATTTGTTGATGGGCATTTAGGTTGTTTCCAACTCCTTGCTATTGTAAACAAAGCCGCGATCAACATGGGTATGCATCTATCTACTTGGATGTCATTTATGGTCTCTTTAGGGTATATTCCCAGTAGTGGAATTGCTGGGTCAAATGGTATCTTTATTTGCAACTTTTTGAGAAAGCGCCACAATGCTTTCCACAGTGGTTGCACCATTTTACACTCCCACCAACAGTGAACAAGGGTTCCTGTCTCTCCACAACCTCACCAGCACTTGTTGCTTGCTGTTCTGTTAAATTTTGCTAGTCTTACTGGAGTGAGATGATATCTCATGGTTGTCTTGATTTGCCTCTCTCTCAGAGCTAGGTAGGGATTTTGAACATTTCTTCATGTGCTTGTTGGCCATCTGAATGTCTTCCTTGGTGAAGTGTCTGTTCATATCCTGTGCCCATTTACAAAAATATTTCTTAAATGAGGAAGAAGCAGCATAGAAATGTGAGCCAAGAAGAGAAATGGAGGCAAAGAACAGAAGCAGGGATATTGGTGCCTTTAGCATCATTTAATGTCTCGGTGACAGTTTGGTAGACAGATGTTACTGAAGCCCTGGCTCATGGAGATCAATTTTACAACATTCTTCAAGAAAGACGCTAAGGCTTTCTTTTGGGGAAGAATGGTTAAGCAACAATTATGAGTGGATAGATAGATGAGTGTGTAGGGGATTCAAAGGAAAGCAGATGGAAGAGATGTTTCAGAGTAGAAGCAACACAACTCAGAAAAATTGGGAAGAAAGGAGGCTAAGCTGTTGAAATAACTGAGTAGAGGTGAAGAAAGCCTGAGCATCAGCTGAAATTGGAAGTGTGTACAAAAATAAGTTTGCAAAAGAAGAAATCATGTTCTATTTCTTGTAGACAGACTATCCAAGTACTGATGTCTAACCGGGAGTTACAAAGTTAGGCCTGAAATTCAGCTCCAACCTGTACATTGTCATTTAGATGGTCCCCTTTTAGTAAAGCCATGGTATGACTTAGTTGGGTATGAGAAGCGCAACTAAGAACAGAAGGCTTAAGGTTGGTAAATTGAAGGCAGAACAGAAGTCATTGAAAGAATTTAGGAAGAGTTAAAACAATGGCTGCTACTAAGCATGATTTAAATTGTTCATAATGTATTTAAAATGTGGCTTAATAACAGGATACAGTGTTATCCAAGTTGAGGTTTTATATTTGACTTTAAGGATCTGCAGTCGAAATTAATAAGGTCCCCTGTACCCCCAGATAAAAAGTGTAGCCTGAGGGTTGACCAGAAGGGAGGAGAGAGGAAGGAAAAGAAGCAGAGATTAGTGAATGATGGGGAGGGGAAGAGGAAAAGGAGAGTCCAGGAGGTTTTGTTAGAATATGATACAAAGGATTAATGTAATGAAGCGAACATGTATGAGTGACAGAATGAAAACTTACTTTTTAAAGAAGAATCTGTAGTCAGTATTGTTCTAAGAAAGCTTGTTATTTGCCTTACAGTCAGAACTGACCCAAAGCTGACCCTCCAGCAGGTTTTCAGGGGCAGTTTAATCACAGCAGAGGAGGCTACCCATCCTTTTCCAAAGGAGCAGAAGCTGGTGGATTCAAACCCTGTGCCTCCCAGATTATAGCACAACTCCCTTCTAAGAAAACTAGTAATCAGAAACTTGCATTGAGTTGACTGTCTTTACCCTTCAGTAATACGGTTTACTAACTTCCCCCGAGCTTGTACATTTTGGAGGAAGCTAGGATGGTATAACATTGGTGGAGTTGGACTGCTGACTCACAGGTGGTTCACATCCACCAGTGGCTCTGGGGGAGAAGGGTGAGATTTACAGCTACAGAAGTCCACTAGAGTGTCAGCTATGAGATCGTTCTGACTCTGATGACAATGAGAATCAATGTCTTTTAGCCATTGATGAACACTGAGCCTCTTTATATCAAAGAATATAAAAGGGAAGCGGGAGTGTCCTGATTCTGAAATGATCCATATGGGGGCTAGTTTCTGACTGAGTGAACTGCTTTTAAGGACTGAGGAGATGGGCTGGTGTCCTGATTTGAGCATGTGCCACCTTCCACGTGGAAACTTGCTTTGCTGAGAAGTTAAAGTTACCATTTGTCTGGCCCAACACCATAGATAACATGTTGTCTTTGAACTAATGAAGAGTCTGTTTTTAAAAAGGTGCCTTATTGATTACAATTGTCCTTACTTAAACTGATTCCTTTCCCCTCCTTAGTCATTCTTTACCTCCTTCTGCTACTCACATGAGAATGAAAGTGCAGATTTCAGTGCTCAGAGATCTACCCAGGAACTTAAATAAACATGGGGGGAAGAAGGAAAATAAAATCTCACCACAAAATAGTAGTGCAATGAAGAGATAGCTGAGATTGTATTGGGCCTTTGAAGACTTTTGATTGTAGTCATAAAAAAAAAAGGCAAAAAACACTCTGACTGCACCTTCTCCAAGACTTATCCCTTTGTTCTCCTGAATATCCGTGGAATGTTCATTGCTCTTCTCCAACACCACAGCTCAAGGGCATCTAGGCGACAATTATTTAAATATTTTTTTAAGCAATACGTTCCTTAAAGCATGAGTTTTCCTAGTTGTTGTTGTGTACTGTGAAGTTGAGATCAACTCATAGCTGACCCTCCCAGTGGGTTTTCAGAGGCAGTAAATCACACAAAAGCAGATTGCCCACCTTTCTTCTATAGAGCATCAGAGAAAGAAAGGAAGACCCCACAGGATGGACTGCTTTGGTGGTTACCACAGTGATCTTGACCATGACAGAGATCACGAGGATGGTCATCTTAGAGATCCTATGAGTCACTGTCGACTTGATGGCACCTAACAACATCTTTCCCCTTTAGTTATTTTATTTATTCACTGTCTATATTGAACAAATAACCTGAGTACCTGGATTTTATGAAGAGGAATGTGGCATTAGGATTGGGTAGAGTGCAATATGCAGCTTACACAACCGTGCTTGCTAGAAGTGAAGAAGACTTGAAGCACTTCAAGGTCATCCCTCTGAAAATCTGCTGGAGGGTCAACAATGGGTCGTTTCTGACTTGATAGCAAACAAGATGAGCCTGAAAAACCCAGGGGCATCTAAGAACAAGAACTGCTGGTGACACACATTAAGAATATTTGTGAAAATTTGTGTTATTTCTAAAGATTAGATGTTGAAAACTTTCATGAACCAGTTGGCATCCAGTTGACCTGATTCATGGGGACCCTAAGGGTGTCAGAGTGGAACTCCATAGCATTTACAGTGGTTGACTTTTCAGAAGCAGGTCACCAGCCTGCCTTTCAGGGAACCCCCAGCGAGAGGCAAACCTCCAGCCTTTTTCCTCAAAGAAGGAACCCAATTTTAGTGACTATAAGAGGAGCAATAAGAATACACTCTATAAAAACAACCATTCGTTTACATAGATGATATTTGAAAGTCAGTCTAAATTTCCTTTAAATAAATGTATCTGTCTCTACTAGCATGCTCCAAATGGAATCAACTGTTTAATGCAGAATATTTGAGACTCAGTTGAAAAGAGAGAAAAATTTTATTTCAAGCTCTATGGTTTCTTCAAGTCATTTGTGGTCTTTGGGGTGTATTTATTAATTTATATATTTATTCAATAAGCATTTGACAGACTTTCACTGTGGCCCATACCTTAGTTGTCCCTATCAGGGCATCAGAGTGTCATTCAGGACCTTGCAACTCCAAGTTCATTACTGAGTAGTTGTTGTTATGTGCCACTGAGTCATGTGCAACTCAGAGTGACACTATCTATGTACAACAGCTCTGAACCCTACTCTACCCTGAGCCAACCTTATTGTCTTCTACACCCCCACCACCATTACCCCAGTCACTGAATCAATCCATCTCGTCAAAGGCCTTCCTCTCCTGTGCTAGCCCTCCAAATTTCCAAACATCATGTCCCTTACCAAGGACTTGTCCCTCCTTGCAACATGCCCAAATTATGTCAGGTGAAGTTTCAGAATTTTTGCCTCCAAGGAGCAGCCTAGTTTCATCCTCTCCAGAATGAAACTGTTTGTTGCTTAATGAGGAACTTCATAAAAAATGAAAATCATTGGCTACTTCTGAAGGGTTAAAGAAAATCAATCTGAATTAAGCAAGAATATAGCTCAGCCTAGGAGAGAAGATAGAAAAATTGTGAAGCCACCTTCAGTCTTCACCCAAAAAACCCAAAAGCCTAAAGTACCTAAGGTAGCTGTGTCTGAGAAGATAAATAGAAAAACTTAAGAGATTGGTGGAATTGACTAGCATAAGTAATAATATAAGAATTAATCTAGGAATGCTAGTATCAGAACTCATGGTAGATTTGGAAAACCCCATACAAACAATGCAGGGCAGGCTCTGGGGCCCGGACCAGCCCCAATTTCAATTTCAGATGGATCTAGCTAGATGAGTAAGATGACAAGAGAGTGTTGGTAGAAAATTATTTTGTCGTCCCATCCCCCCCAATCACCCACCCCTAAAACCTGTGACTTGGTTACTTTCACAGTATTTTCCTATCACAGTGACATTTGCAGACAGGCAATTACTGGGCAATCTTGGCACCATGTGAATTTTTTTTTTTATTAAACAGGTTAAGATAACTACCTTAATTTTATTTTTCAGTTCCAAAATGTCACTAGAACCATATATCCCTTCACCTCTATTCCATATTTCCCTTCTCCCATTTTTTGTTCCCATTTTTAACTCCCTGTCCAAGTATGAATTCCTGCAGCCCCTTCAGAGGACAGGAACAGAGCTGCTCTTGTAAGCACCACAAAATACTCCCCATTATTTTACATTTGAAAATGCTGGAGCAACGTTCCGTGAAATCTACTGCTCTTACGCAGCACATTTAATCCCTTAATACATTCGGAGCTTCATCCTCCAGTGTTTTTAATTCTAATCCTTGCAGAGATGAACTTCATTGCTTCAATTACAAGAGTGAGTCTCATTAAGGCTAAAAAGCAGTGACCCAGATAGCATAATGGATTAATATGGTGACCTTGCAACTTTAGCGCTCTACTTTCAAATCTGACTGAGCGGGCAAATTATTTCAATAGTCAATTAATCAATTGGTTAATACCCACCTATAAGTGTAATGAAATGGTAGATCATTTTATCCAGTGCTAGCCGATCTAGAATTGAACTGAGAACCATAGCACACTTATTAACTCCCAAGACCTTTCTTAAATAATCAGAATAAAATAAATAGGGTTTAATGAATTGCTGTGAGTGCTGTAATCACTAATAATTGTCTAACTTTGACAGACATTCTCATAAGCATCAATATTTTGAAACTTACACTGTATAAATCTATTAATGGTGCATGTTTACATTCAATCAGTACAGAAAGACTATAAATAAAACAGATAAGAGAGTAATGAAATGTGATGTTAAATTAATTCTCAAGTTCTGTTCATTTGATAATAGCACCTGTGTTGATATATACTGTGTGGCTTATTTTACACCAGAAAAAATAAAATAAAAATAAACGTGTGTAGCTCAGCAGGATATTCTGCAGTGGAGAGAGAGAGAGAGGGAAAAAAAAACTTGTTAGAAAGATATTTATGAAAAATCACTCTGTTCTCGTTTTCGTTTTGTAGATGCAAGATATCCGGAACCCCGAGGGAAGCCAATACAGTGCTCACCCTCAGATGACAGCGATGAGACCTCGAGGCCAGCCTGCCGATGTCAGACAGCAGCCTGGGGTGATGCCACATGGGCAGCTGACCACCATTAACCAGTCTCAGCTTAGTGCCCAGCTTGGCTTGAACATGGGAGGAAGCAACGTGCCCCACAACTCACCTTCTCCACCTGGAAGCAAGTCTGCAACCCCTTCGCCATCCAGCTCAGTGCATGAAGATGAAGGAGATGAGAGCTCGAAGGTAAGGCTGCACAATGTGTCTGCGCAACTGAAGCCAGCAGCCCCCCAGGCATTCTGTGACACACAGCTGGCATGTGAGGCTGCAAGTTCTAACTATATACATCTTAAGGGGAAGCATTGGGGGCATGGGAAATAACACTCTTTTCCCCAAAACATGGGATTGTACTCTGAATGGTTTAAATCATCTACTTAACAAATTACACTTAGAAATCCACAATGCATCCTTAATTCAGGCATGTTAAGCATAAAAATAGTTGGAACGACTAACATGTATAATGAATAATACAGAATGAATCTTTAACACTCATCATTAAAACAGCCATCTCAGAGCAGAAATCTGTTTCAGTGTAAACATGTGGGTTTATTGGTGTTGTTTTAATGTAGTAAATGTGTATACAATAGAATCGTTGTCAGCTCAAGAGTATCTTTCTCCACAATTCGGTGGCATGAACTTCATTCCTCCTGATGTTCAATTATCACTATTGTTTGTGTTCCAAAACTATGTGTTTTCAAGAAAGCAACACCCTGGGAATACAATGTACAATAATCCATCTCTCCTGGTCTTCTTTCTATCCCTGTCTTATACTGTGTATAAAATGTTAAATATGATCGTTAGATGAAACCTTTGAGATCGTCTGGTCTGACTGTTTCATAGGGCTGGGGGCCTAAACCATGGGGAGTTACTCGTCAAGATATCTCAGCTTGCTCAGCTTCTGACCTCACAATGGCACCTTTCTGGCAGTTCAAATCATAGTGGCTCCATAAGTGAATGATAGGCTGTCTCCTCCTAAGCAATTTACAGCCTCAGAAACCCACCAGACTGACTGGTGAGCCCGTCCTGACTTGACACAATAAAAAAGTGAGGTTGTGAACTATTTTATAATGAAAATTAATTAACTGAGGACCAGGGATATGGTGTCAGGATTGTCCCTTCCAGAAGCAAAACTTGGGTGTTTGTGGTGTCCCCTTTCTCAACCCCAAGCCAGTGTGGTTACCTGTTTCACTGTGTCTGTCTGATGGTGCCACTTTTGTAACATTGTTTCAATGAGAAAAGAGGTCTTAAACTGAAATAATGACTACAGAAGGAAGTTCTTAGCTCCTTAAAGTACTAAAGGCATTTTTAAAAAATTGACAAAACTGAGTACACTCCCAACATAATCTTTTATCACTTTACAAGTCAAGTGTCTTCTAAATGTGTCTCAAAGAGAAAAGCTCTGTGCCTATAACTGTAAAAAAACCCACTCGTGATGTTGTAAGTACTTAATATCCACCCACTTGTTTTATTATTCTTTTAAAAAAATTTTATTAATGAAAGGTGCACTCTGAGTGCCCCTTGGAGGTAAAGATGGCAAAGCTTCGTCTCTCATACTTTGGACATCTTGCTTGGGAGGCTAATCCTTGAAAAGGGTTATCATGCTTGGAAAGGTGGAGGGTCAGCGAAAGAGAAGAAGGTCTCTATCAAGATGGATTGGCACAGTGACTGCAGCAGTGAGTGGGCTCAAGAGGTGGGAGGATGGCACAAGGCAAGTCAGGATTCAGATCTGTTGTTCATAGGATCCTACTTGACTCATCGGTGCCTAACAGCAATAACAATGGATGGTCACTAATGGCAGTCTCTTTGCTTTCTTTTCACCTTTGTACATTTTGCTTTGGGCTAATTATACCATCAAATGCTAAGAGAGGCAACACAGTTATATTCTGAGCCATTGGTTGACTTTTCCATAGCGACATTTGTTTTTTAAACGTTCAGATAGATAGTTGACTTGTTGATCCATTCGAGCTTATGGCAAGGATACAGCTATACAACCTCCAGTGATCCCTCCACCCTCAGTTTCTCCACATGAGATGAAAAGGCAGGAAGTGATTGATTGGTATTACAGAAACCATTTATTGGGTTAGTGGAATCCTGGCTTTTCATTTAGATGATAGAATAATTTTCTTAGTAACTATAGAATTGAATTATTATAATTATATAAAATACAATATGTGTGAATGATTGTATAAAACACAATGTAATTGAAAGATTCTTCAAAACACACACAAAGAAACTGGATTATTCTAATGCCAGTTCTCAGATGGACTTAAATGTGAATGCAGAGTTCCCTCCCCTTAGCAAATTACAGAAAGTTTCCTTTTCCATTATTTCCATTACTCTCTGAAATAATGTTTGATGATTTTTAAAATTTGCACCAATTTGGGCATCTTGCTGCAATAGGCTCTAATGTGGCAGGAAATATGAAGATGGCACAGGATAGGACGGGGTTCTGTTGTCCAGAGAATCACTATAGGTTGTACTCGACTCAATGCAACCTAACAACAACAATCCAGGAACCATGATGATTTGTCCTGGATATTTGTAGGAAGCATTAATTGAGCTCAGTAGTTTGAGGCATTCAGTGCAGATCTTAAAATGTATCCTCAGCAGAAAAGGGATGTCTCCTCCAGCAATCATGAGGATAGAGCAGAAGGGCAGTGTTTCTTTCAGGTGTGTGTACATGGGGTCACTAAGTCAGAGCCCATTCAATGGGACCTAACAACAACTGTACCAAGAGTTTGTGGCTAATGGTTTAGATAACGTATTATGCATGGATAATTCTAATTAATTTCCTGAACATAGCTGACGTGTACTATATTGTAAGGGAAACAGTAATGCTCTGCTCAGAGTAAAGATAAATGTGTGCATCTGGATTGTATCTTTATCTGGATTCATTGCTGACATTTCAGGAAATTAAATTAAATTAAATGCAAAATTAGTAGCATCTCTGACAGTAAATTTTATACAGAACTTTTGGTAGTTACAAGAGTTACTTTCCATCCTATTAAACTTATATGGGTGAGTCATAACTCATATGGAATGAACATTTAGAGGTTCAAACATTTGCTATAGCCTCTTGAAGTCTGTATCTTTTTATTTTTCTTGGGCATGAATTTTTATGAGCTCCCAAGCTATTGTGAATTTTTAGCAGTAACTATCTGTATTATTAGGGTTCTCTAATAACTTCATCTTATTTGGATCCACAATTAACACCCTTGGTACTAGAGGTTAGGAAATAAGGAGACGCATTGCACTGAGAAAATCTCTAGATAGGGACTTCTCCAAATTATTGAGGAGCAGTGATGTCAGTTTGAGGACTAAGGTGTATCTGCTTTAGGTCATGGTCATTTTGATCACTGGCTGTGCATCTGAGAGCTGGACAATGAATAAGGGTGGCAGAAGAATAATTGATGTATTTGAGTTGTGGTGCTGGAAAAAATCAATGAACATCGCATGGAGTACCAAAAGAATAAACAAATATGTCTTGGAGTGGGAGCAGCCAAAGTGCTTTTTAGAGGCAAGGATAACATATACCTCACATACTTTGAGCATGTTGCTAAGAGGGGCTATTCCTTGGAGAGGAACATGATGCTTGGAGGGGTAGAGGATCAGTGAAGGAGAGGAAGACTTCTGACCAGATGGATTGACATGGTGACTGCTAAAATGGGCTCTAGTGTGTAAGTGGGTGTGAGGATGGCACAGGATAGAACAGGGTTCAGATCTATTGTTCATAGGATCACTAGGAGTCATACTAATCATGATGATATCTAACAACAGAGAAACAGAATCAGTGGAACTTATTTGTCTGTCTATCTATCTAATCTATCTATCTATCTATCTATCTATCTATCTATCTATCTATCAGCATGTTGATAGGAGAGACTGTTCCTTAGAGAGGGATATCATGTTGGAAAGGTGGAGGGTCAGGGAAAGAGAAGAAAAGCCTCAGTCAAAAGGATTGGCAAGTTGACTGCTGCAATGGGTTTGAGTGTGTCAAAGTGTGAGGATGGCACAGGGTAGGACAAGGTCAGATCTGTTGTTCATGGGGTCGCTATGGGTCATACTCGACTCGATGGAGTATGTAACAACAAACCAGTCATGAAGTGAAAGTCAAAACCAATGCTGGGAAAGCTATTTTGAACAATTGATCTGCTGCACCACAATTGCATATTAGAATGTATATTCTTATAATGGCATATCCCTGAAGCAAAGGTTTGTGAGAGTTTAAGGGTGAATTAATTTCTCAAGAGTGTTCTAGTTAAAATGTCTCTTTGTTCTGTCTGCATAAACATTCCCAAATTCACGTTTAGTTTCTTTTCAATTTACCTCTTCAAATTCTTCCCTTTACCTTGATTAAAAATCTTTTTACTAAAAAAAACTCTTCTTACTCATTTATTCAAGTTATATTTATTAAATACCTAGAAAAAAGCCTCTGAAGAAAACACCCAAATATTCTACATCACAATTAAGGACTAAGCTGGACTTTCCCCCTTTATGTCTGAGTACAACTGCCAGAAGTCCAGACTGGGTTTAGAAGGGGTCGTGGTACTAGGGATATCATAACTAATGTTAGATGGATCTTAGTTGAAAGCAGGGAATACCAGAAGAATGTCTGTCTGTGGTTCACTGATTATGCAAAGGCTGTGTGGATCATAACAAACCTGTGGCTGATTCTGAGAAGAATAGGAATCCCAGAATACTTGATCGTGCTAATGTGAAACCTATGCTTGGACCAGGAGGCAGTCATCAGAATAGAGCAAGGAAACACTGCATGGCTTAAAATTGAGAAGCGTGTACGACAGGGATGTATCCTATCTCCATACCTTTTCAACCTGTATGCAGAACAGATTATGCGGGAGGCTGGGCTCTATGAGGAGAAATGTTGGGTCAGAATTAGTGGAAGATCTATCAACAATCTGCTTTATGCAGATAACACAACCCTGCTTGTTGAAACTGAGGAGGACTGAAGCGCTTTCTGCAGAGGGTCAAGGGCTGCAGCCTTCAATATGGATTGAGGCTCAGTGTCAAGAAGACAAAGAATCTGACCACTGGGCCAATTGGCAGCATCAGAATGGATGGTGAAGAGATTGAGATTGTTCACAGCTTTAGTCTACTTGGTTCCACAGTCAACAACACTCTTGGCACCACTAGCCAGGAAATTAAAAGGCATATTGCCATGGGAAAGTCTGCTGTTAGAGACCTCTCCAAAGTACTGAAGAGCAATGGTGTCTCTCTGGAGACTAAGGTGCGCCTGATACAGGCCATGGTCTTCACAATCACTTGTTATGCATCGGAGAGTTGGACAATGACTAGGGAGGATAGAAGGAGAATTGATGCCTTTGAGACGTGGTGCTGGAGAAGAATATTGAGGGTACCATGGGCTACTGGGAAAACAAACAGATTCATCCTGGAGAGGGTTAAACCAGAGGCAAGGATTCTGAGGCTTTGTCTAACATGCTTTGGACATGTTGTAAGGAGGGACCAGTCCTTGGAGAGGGACATCATGCTTGGGAGGGTAGAGGGACAGCACGGGAGGGGAAGGCCCTCTATGAGATGGATTGATTCAGTGACTGGGGTAATCGGGATTGGAGTATCAGACTGTGATTGGCACAGAACAGAGAAGAGTTTAGGGCACTTGTACATAGGGTCGCTATGAGTCGCAAGTGACTCGATGGCACATAACAACAACATGTGTGAGTAGTACTTATGTAGGATATTGTACTGCATCAGCTTCAGTTAAATATGAAATAGCAGTAATTCAAAAAGATTATTTAAATAATTTCTAACAAGTGCACTAAAAATACAGTTAGTCCAACACTAGAAAACTAAACTTCATTCTTAACACTTGATTCCCTCTTAAGTCATGGTATTTTAATTCCAGCTTGTCTAACTAAATAATTAAATAACTTTGTTTTGATGGGAATACTGTAAACGTATTAGTAAAATAAATTACCACCTTATAAACACCACCTATAACTCTGATAGTTATGAAGTTGTCTTGACAGCCGTAAGTTATAAATGAGACATAGCAGAAAATATATAAAGAAATACAGTCTTGGGCAGCTTGTGGTTCTAAGCCTATAATCCAGTACTTGGAATACACCAAACATTTTAAGGCAATTGAAGTATCTGGAATTACAAGTATATTTTTTGGAAGAGTTTTTCCTTTAAAGAATTTATGAACTGAAAATCATAGCATATTTTTTTTTCATCATTTTCAACTGTAGGAGGTGTTCTGATATTTTCTTTGGGTCTCTTGTGTACAATATATTGTTAGACTATCTTTGTTATCGAAATGGAACATTTACTTCTTCACATTGATATAAATACTAAAATACTTGGGTCTCTTTTTCCAAATGTGTTGCTGTTTGCCCCATAAATACCTTGAGTTTCTTTTCCCTGTTTTGTCCTTATTGTAAATAATTTTTTGTCTTTTATTTCCATTTTAAATTTTTGAAAAAAATTTAAAAGTTTAGGTTAATATGAACATTTGGCAAAGACGATAGTGATGGTTGCAAAATATGATTAATGTTATTGTTTTCACTAAATGGTATAGTTAAAAAAGTGGTTAACTGGTAAATGTGCCATATATATTTTTACAAAAATTAATAGAAGGAAAAACGATTTCTCAAAAGTCATGATGGAAACTTGAATTCAGTGGAATAGCACAACAGTGTCAAAATACTGAAGGATATTAACCTTTAACTTAAGTTCCATACTTAGTAGAGGTATTTTTTTGTAAACAGGCAGCCCTCCTTCTCCGCAACCCCTTACTCTCTGTCATAGTGTCTCTTCCATCACATAGCAGCCCTCCTTTGTGTTTCTGAGGTTGTAAATATTTTTTCCACTTGATTAAAAGCTTGTAAATCTTACTGATTATTCATTTATGCATGCACATTTTTGTTGTTGTTGTTTTTAAGTGCCGTCGAGTCACAGGCAACTCATAGCGACCCTATGAAGGAGAGTCCTCGACGCTTGGGTGCCTTTCATCCTCTCTCCAGGTTCATAGGGTTTCCGGAGGCAAGCTATTATGGAAGTGGATGCCACTCCTCCTTCCACACATTTTTATAACACGAATTATAATGGATTGATGGATTTTATTCTATTATCTGATCAATATTTTATTGTGTATCAACTTTCATTTCCCTCAACTTATCTATTTATTAATTTTCACTTCCCTCCCCCTCATTTCCAATCCTTGGTAACTGTCCAAGAATGTGTAAATCTTTTCTTAGCTTTATCAATTTCTGTTTTTCCATTGAGTGAAGGTTTATAAATAATAATGGATTTTCATACATTTTTATAGCCATTTTGTGTTATAACATTGATTACCATTGAGTAATATATTTACAGTATATAACAATCCCTTATTGTGTATTGCCATTTACTAGTTTTAATTTCCCTCTCCCCTTTCCATCATTGTGAAACCTCCAAGACTGATTATGTTTATAAACCTTTCCTTCTTGTTGTTATGTGCTACTGAGTAACCTGCAACTCATTGCAACCCTATGCACAATAGCTGTGCGCTATCCTGTCCTGTGCTGAGCCAATCTCACTGTCTTGAACACACTTAACTGTTATCGCAATCACTGAGTCAGTTCATCTCATCAGGGTGTTCCTCTCCTGTGCTGTCCCTCCATATTTCTAGGCATGATGTCCTTCTCCGAGGACTAGTCCCACCGGGCCACTTGCCCAAGTTTGTGAGGCAGAGCTTCAAAATCCTCACCTCTAAGGAGCAACTCGGTTTCACCTTCTCCAGGAAAATTCTCTTTGTTCTCTTTGTAATTCATGGACTGTTCAACACTCTTCTCCAGCACAACTAAAAGACATCAATCCTCCTGTCACTTAGTCAATGTCAAGCTCTCTGAAGCATAACAAGTAATTCCAAAGACCAAGGCCTGGATCAGGCACACCTTGAGTCTCTACACTAACATCATTGCCTTTAGCAATCTGGAGAGGTCCTTGACAATAGTGATTTTTATACCATAATTATCTTCTTGTGATTGACCTATGTCACTTAGCATAATTTGTTCTAGATTCATCCATGTTGTGCAGTTTTCACAAATTCTTTTTCATTATTCAGTGATGTCAAATATCAATTAAGGTATTAATTGATGTGATGACGTGATTCATATCTCTATCTCTCTATCATCTCTATCTCTACCTCTATCTATATCTATCTATCTGAATTATTATATTGATGTTTTTCTTATACTGAACTATCCATGCATATCTAGTATGAATTAACCTTAATTATGATAAAGGATATTTTTAATATAATGGTAGCTTTTATTGACAAGGATTTTGTTGAGAATGTTAGCATATTAGGGAGTAGTGTTGGTCTGTAAATCTTAACAGATAGAGATTGCCCATATTTCTCCTGAATAGCAGCTAATGCAAACTACCATAGAGGTGCAACCTTTTGGTGAGCAGCACCACTCCACAGACTACACCACTGGAACTCTTTCTCAGACCTCTGTTGTTGTTAGGTGCTGTTGAGTCAAGAATGAATCATAGTGACCCTATCAACAACAGGCCTTAATCCTGTCCTATCCTGTGCTGCTCTTACAATACTCAAGCCCATTGCTGCAGTCATGGTGTCAGTCAACCTACGTAGTTAAGGGTCTTCCTCTCTTTTTTTTTTCCTTCCTCTCTTTTGCCAACTTTCCACCTTTCTGAGCATGATGTCCTTCTTCAAGGGATAGCCTCTCCTCTACTAACCTTAATAAAACTTAGTCTTTGTTCATATATTAATTCTTTCTATTTCAAATAAGAGCATGTATTTACCCTTTTTTAAAATAGACTTTTTCTTCATGCAAAAATGTTTACAAGGTTTGTTCATGTGTAACTATCAGGAATTCCCCTTATGGCTGAGTAATATTCTTATCTGTGTGCGCACTACAGTTCCTTTATATAACAATCTATTGATAGACATTTAAGTTGTTTCTACTTTTTGGCTAATTTGAATAGTGCTGCATTGAGCATTGTCACTCATATGTTTGCTTAACTTTTTAAGGAACAGCAAAACTGTTTTCCACAAGCAATGGATAAAATTCCAATTTTTCTACAAATTCACCAAAATCAACAGTTTTCACTTTCATTGTATTTTGTCTTTTAATCTTTCTGTTGTTGTTGTATGCCATCAAGTTGAAAGTGACCCATAGCTGATTCTCAAGCAGGTTTTCAGAGAAAGTAAATCACATGGGAAGAGATTGCATATCCTTTTCCCACACAGCATCTAGTGGACTTGAACCACATGACATTCAGATTACAGTGCAGCTTCTTACCTCTAGGCCACCAGAGCTCCCCCAAATCACCCTGTTGTTGTTGTTGTTGTTATGTGCCGTCGAGTTGCTTACGACTCACAAAGACCCTATGTACAAGAGCTCTAAATGCCGGTCTATCCTGTGCCAACATTGTGTCATCCTGTGCCAACATAGCTATCCCAAACTCACTTATTCCCACTACTCCAGTCACAGAACTGATCCATCTCATCGAAGATCTTCCTCTTCTTCACTGCCCCTCCACTCTGCCAAACATGATGGCCCTCTCTAAGGACCAGCCCCTCCTTGCAACATGCCCAAAGTATGTCAGAAGAAGCTTCAGAATCCTTGACTCCAAGGAGCAGCCCGGCTTCACCTTCTCCAGGACAAACCTGTTTGTTCTCTCCTACCAGACCATGGTATATTCATTACTCTTCCTCCAGCACCGCATCTCAAAGGCATCAATTCTCTTTCTCTCATCCCTCTTCACTGTCCAACTCTCTGGTGCATAGCACGTAATTGCAAAGACTATAGGCCGGATCAGGCACACCTTAGTCTCCAGCCTGATGTCGTTGCTCTTCAATACTCTCGAGAGGTCCCTCACAACTGACTTTCCCAGTGCAATTCGCTTCTTGATTTCCTGGCTGCTGTTACCAAGAGTGTTGATTATGGAGCCAAGTAAATGAAAACTGTTAACTATCTCAATCTCTTCACCATCCATAGTCATGCTGCCAATTGGCCCAGTGGTGAGAATCTTTGTTTTCTTGATGTTGAGCTTCAATCTACATAGGAGGCTTCAGTCCTTAACCTCTGCAGCAAGCACTTCAGGTCCTCCTCAGTTTCAGCAAGCAGAGTTGTGTCATCTGCATAATGCAGGTTGTTGATGACTCTTCCACCAATCCTGATGCCACATTCCTCCTCGTACATCCCAGCGTCTTGGATGATTTGTTCTGCATACAGATTGAAAAGGTATGGAGACAGAATACATCCCTGACAGACCCCCTTCTTGATTTTGAACCATGTAGTGTCTCCTTGCTCTGTTCTGACGAATGCCTCTTGCTCCAAGTTTTTGTATTAGCACAATCAAATGTTTGGTATTCCCATTCGTCTCAGAGTCAGCCACAGCTTGTTGTGATCCACACAGTCAAAAGCCTTTGCATAGTCAATGAAGCACAGATAGACATTCTTCTGGTATTCTTTGCTTTCTGCCAAGATCCATCTAACATTAGTTATAATGTCCCTAGTACCACAACCTCTTCTAAATGTAGCCTGCACACCTGGCAGTTCTCTGTTGATGTGCTGTTCCAGTTGTTTTTGCAGAATCTTGTTGCATGTAATATTAATATTTTTCAATAATTTCCACACTCCATTGGATCATCTTTCTTTGGAATGGGAACAAATACTGATATTTTCCAGTCAGCCAGCCAGCTCACTGTCCTCCAGATTTCTTGGCACAACTTAGTGAGCACATCCAGGGCAGTGTCTGTTTGTTGAAATATTTCGATTTGTGTGCTGTAAACTCCCGAAGCCTTGTTTTTTGCCAATTCCTTCAGAGCAATTTGAACTTCCTCCTTCATCACTAGAGGCTCTTACTCATATGTCATCTCATGAAATTCTTCTCTGTCAGCCAATTCCTTCTGATACAGTGACTCTGTGTATTCCTTCCATCTTCTCTTGATACTTCCTGGATCATTTAACATTCTACCCAAAGTATCCTTAAGTTTTGCCACCCGTGGCTTGAATTTGTTTTTCAGCTCCTTCAGCTTAAGAAACGCTGAGCGAGTTCGGCCCTTTTGATTTTCTGACTCCAGCTCTGAGCACATTTCATTATAATATCTTGCTTTGTCATCCTGGGCTGCATTTTGAAATTTTCTGTTTAGCTCTTTGATTTCTTGGTTTCTTCCGTTAGCTTTGGCTTCTCGGTGCTCTAATGCAATACTCAGAGTCTCATCTGACATCCATCTTGGCATCAAATCACCCTAGTCAGTGTTAAATGTTATCTCATTGTGGTTTTGATTTGCATCTCACCGACAGCTAGTGATACTGAGTACCTTTTTGTGTCCTTTTTTGTCATTTTTGTATCTTTTTCTATGAAATGTCTTTTAAAATCCTTTGGCTGTTTTATTATCATTACCATTGTTATTACTGAGTTGTCTTTTTATTGTTGAGTTGTAGGCTCCTTTATATTCTAAATATTAAACCGTTTCCCAGTGTATGGTTACAAAATAGCTTCTCACATGCTGATTGTCTCTTCACTTAGTTGTTAAAAGTTTTTTGTGGAATTAAATTGTTTACTTTTGATGAAGGCCAGTGTTCTTATAATATATTGGTTTTTGTTGTATTTTTAGTTGTTGAATCTAATAATCCGTTATTCACATTTAAGTGAAAAGCCCATACCTCTGTATCTTTCCTTCTAGGAATTTTACTGGTTTAGTTCTTCTGTTGAAGACATATCTATATTATATTTTATAATTAATATATAATTTTATTAGCTTATTTTAACATCCATATTTTATTTCTTAGATTTATATTCCAATCTAACTGGTTTATTTTCATCTAAATGCTTTTCCTCTCACCATTTTTAGGATTATCTCTTCCTTTTGGTATCCTTCACCCTTTTTGCTATGTGTTTGCATTATTTCTATTTATTGTAGCCTTCAAAATGTCTGTCTTTGATCATTTCTGAATAAATGTTGGTCGTTGTTGTATTCAGATAGTGCCTCCTCCCCTGTCATTTTGTAATTCTGATTAGATGTATGTTACACATTCTCAGCCTTGTCCTCCCTAGTTCCTCTGTTTCGTATTTTCCTTTCTTTTGTCTCTCTGAATAACATCCAGATTAATTTATTTTTATCTCTCTTAGTTCGTAATCCTCTTTTTAACTACTTACAATCTGAAATTTAATTAGTCTATTGAGGCTTTAATTTCTATTATTTTATATTTCTGATTTGTCTTGGTTATTTTTGAAATCTGCTTGGAAATTTAGTTTAGTTGCTTGCTCTTTACCTGTGTTTAATCTCCTTTATCATATTAAGCATATTTATTTTATATCCTCTCTCTGCTAGTTCCAGTACATGAAATTGTCTGGGATCTAATTCTGTTATCTATTGTTACTACTGGGTCTTTCTGCCTTGTTTAATTTTATGCCTTAGCATTATCATTATTTTATAATGAGAGCTGATATTTATTATCATTTCCATCTACACAAATTCTTTTAGACCAGATACGAAAATTAATTCTTCCAAAATAAATCTGTGTTTGTTTTGGCAAGGCGTCTTAGACCATTTGTAGTCTTTACCACTCTATGCTTATATAATATATATATATATATATATATATTCCCATTCAAAGAGTGTGAACTCAGGTTACAGATCCTTCAGATGCTGGCTATTGTTTATGAATTATTACAAGAATTCCAGGACAATTATCCTTGCAGATCCTGGGGAAGGGTTGTGTTTCCCCATTTGCAATGAGAGTGTAATTCTTACATTAATGGATTCTCTCCTAGGCAACTTCTTCTCTCTTTGTGTCAGTCTATATTTGTCTACTGTACAAAAAATCAACAAGCTAACTTAATAAACTTACCTAGCTTTAGCACTCTGCTTATGCTTCTGAGTTCCTCTTTTTATATAATATTTGTACTTAAGGGTTTCTTCCTACTTTGCCAGTTCATCAATATGTATGCTTCACAGTGCTAGAAAAAACAAAAACCTTTAAATGTTTTCAAGGCAAGTAGGCTAAGTCTTTAGGGTAACAAATTAGACTTGAGATGGAGTTTTTGGTTAACCCTCTTGAAAAGGCAAGAAAACTACTAAAATAAAGTAAAAACAACAAAGCACACTGGGCTCTGTAAACATTTAGTGGAATCAGTGATGTTGAAAGCAAATATCAAGCTACTTTGTCTAGCAATGAGATTTGTAACTCTGACTTTAAAATCTATGTTTTCCATACTGCCCTGTGTTTGCTCTGTTCCTTGCCAACTCTTCATGTGTTGTAATATGTAAGTGAGGTGCCTTCGGATTTGAGCAGTTGAATTACTCTTGTTCTTGTTATGTGCCGTCGAGTCATTTGCGACTCATAGCTACCCTATGTAAAACACCCTTAAACCCTGCTCTATCCTGTGCCAATCTCACTGACTTCAACACACCCACCCTAATTACCCCAGTCACTGAATCAATCTGCCTCATAGAGAGCCTTCCTCTCCTGCGCTGTCCCTCCACCCTTCCAAGCATGATGTCCGTCTCCAAGGAATAGTCCTTCTTTGCAACATGTCCAAAGTATGTCAGACAAAGGTTCAGAATCCTTGCCTCCAAGGAGTAGTCTGGTTTAACCCTCTCTAAGATGAACCTCTTCATTTTCTTAGCAGTCCATGGTATATTTAATACTCTTCTCCAGCACCACATCTCAAAGTCATTAATTCTCCTTCTATCCTCCCTAGTCATTGTCCAGCTTTCTGATGCATAAGAAGTGATTGCAAAGACCATGGCCTGTATCAGGCACCCCTTAATCTCCAGAATGACACCATTGCTCCTCAGATTTTGGAAACGTCCCTAACAGCAGATTTTCCCATCCCAGTAGGTCTTTTCATATCCTAGCTGCTGGTGCCAAGAATGTTGGCTGTGGAGCCAAGCAAACTAAAGCTATTAACAATCTCAATCTCTTCACCATCCATCCTGATGCTGCCACTTGGCCCAGTGGTGAGAATCTTTGTCTCCCTGACATTGAGCCTTAGTCTATATTGAAGGCTGCAGTCCTTGACCCTCTGCAGCAAGTGCTTCAGGTCCTCCTCAGTTTCAGCAAACAGGCATGTGTCATCTGCATAACGCAGATTGTTGATGTATCTTCCTCCAATCCTGATCCAACACTTCTCCTCATAGAGCCCAGCCTCCCAGATAATCTGTTCTGCATAGGTTGGAAAGGTATGGAGATAGGACACATCCCTGGTGTACACCCTTCCCAATTTTGAACCATGTAGAATTTCCTTGCTCTGTTCTGATGACTGCTTCCTGGTCTAAGTATAAGTTTTGCATTAGCACGATCAAGTGTTCTGGAATTTCCATTCTTCTCAGAGTCAGCTATAGTTTGTTGTGATCCACACAGTCACATGCCTTTGCATATTCAATGAAACACAGATAGATATCCCTCTGGTACTCCCTGCTTTCAGCCAAGATCCATCTAACATTAGTTACAATATCCCTAATACCATTTGTTGTTGTTGTGTATCTCACTGATTTCACGCGCAAGCAAGATTTTACTGAAGATTATCCAAAAACGACTGGAACAGCACATCAACAGAGAACCTAATACCATTACACCTTCTAAACCCAGCCTACACTTCTGGCAGTTCTCTGTTGATTTGCTGTTCTAGTTGTTTTTGGATAATCTTCAGTAGAATCTTGCTTGCATTTGATATTAATGATATTGTTCAATAATTTCCAGACTGTTGGATCACATTTCTTTGGAATGGGAACAAATATTGATTCCTTCCAGTTAGCTGGCCAGGTGGTTGTTTTCCAGATTTCTTGACACAACTTGGTGAGCACGTCTAGGGCAGCATCTGTTAGTTTAAATATATCAACTGGTATACCATCTATTCCTGGGGCCTTATTTTTACCAATTCCTTCAAAGCAAATTACTGTAGCTCTCTCTTCTCTTCTCTCTCTCTCTCTCTTATATTTTATACTCTCATACTTTGAACATGTTGGACATGTTTCAAGGCTATTCCTTGGAAAAAAACATCATGCTTGGAAAGATGGAGTCAATGAAAGAGGGTCAGACCTCTAATGAGATGAGCTGACATAGTGACTGCAGCAGCACTGCAAGTGTATCAGAAATGTTGAGGGTGACACAGATAGGACTGAGATCAGATCTTTCATTCATGGGGTCATACTATGAGTCTTATTTGCTAAGAAAGTACCTGATAACAACTATATATAAACAATATGTTATGGATGAACCTAAAGTCTAGTTTGGGAAATCATAAATTTCAGTTATATTTGTTATCTTTCATACCTGATCCCAAACAGTTCATTCCAAAGTAATCCAGCTATGCTTAAGTATAGTTGTTTCAAAAACATTATGCTGTTTAACATACCCAGATGACTAGATTGATTAATTCATGAAATTTTTTAAAAAAAGGAGTGATAAGCATAAATACCTGGTTATACCTTAATAGCTGGACAGTGACTAAGGATAACAGAGTAAGAATTTGTGCCTTTGAGTTGTGGTGCTGGAGAAGAGTATTGAACATACCATGGACTACCAACAGAAGTTTGTCCAGGAGAGGGTGAAACCAAGTTTCTCCTTGGAGGCTCAGATTTTGAAGCTCCCACTCACATATACTTTGGGCACATGGCCACGAGGGACCAATCTTTGGAGAAAGATGTCATGCTTGGAAGGATGGAGTAAGAACCATAACCGAGTGGAGAAGGATTGACACAATAACTAGGATAATGAAGGAAAGTGTCTCTGAGTCAGTCAGACTGGCTCAGAACAGGGAAGGCTTTAGAGCTTTTGTACATAGGGTCGCTATGTGTCTCAGGGGACTCAACGGCACATAACAACAACCGCAATAAGGCTAAACATTTTTTGCATGAAGAAACTCTCAGTCCAGAAGAATGAAAAGTAAACATATTGCTCAACAAATGGGAAGTTAGGAAGAAAACAAGTTAAATTAAGTTGCACTGCCTACTTAAAGGCAAGTGGTTCAGATCTACCCACTTCTCTGTCAGATAAAGATGGACAATCTCCTCTCATGCAGTTTTTCTGCCTCTGAATACCTGCTGGAGGGTCAGCTGTGAGTCAGTTCCAATTTCACCATACATAACAACCAAAGTAAAACAGAGATCATTAATTGTAATGATTCTCCTTTTAAAGGGATTTTTCTGGTCAGTAGCCCAAACTGTCTGTTTCACCTAAACTCACTGAGTGATTCTGCTAAACTCACCCAAAAAAACCTACTCAGTTATGCTTAGCAGAATTAAGGGTCCTTAAAAATTAATTTGCTTGAAAAATGATGATATAGATATGATGCCTCATACCTGTGAACAATTTCAAAAGTATAGTGCTTCATATGTGTTTTTTTCTCATTGATGTTTTGAGTCATTAAATGTATCATTATTATTCATGATAATAATAAACCTCATTGTAAAATGGAATATCACAGCTTTGCTGACTTCACAGTAACGGGATGACTTACTTTCCATGCTGATTTTAATTTACTCTCATAAGGGGATTTTTAGATGGCACTGTTTAGACAGAAGAGAGACTAAATTTAAGTAGCAAACTTTCACTTACAGAAGCAGCACCATTGCACACAAAAAGTGCTGTGATGTGCCTTGTTTCTATGGTGAACATTTTACAATATTTACTTTATATGATAAGAGTTATAAGTGGAGTTCTGTGTTGTTTGTTCAGCCTATTATGCAGATGGTGCTTGATTAAAATCTATTTTAAACTACAGCGATTACTGCAAGAGAGTATGCATTAAACAGCTCTCCCAGCTCCATTAAAGGCTTTGGGACTGCTGCAGTTTATTTTAAATATGCTTATAGACATTTCTAACTTCTCTGGGGACATTTCGATATCAGTGGTTCTCTTTCCTTGATAATCTTAACTCTTGTATTCTGTATTCCAACAAAGTATTATCTAGCAACACTATTAGCACATGCTTTTCTAAAGTGAAATATTATTATTTTCTTGTGAAGATAAGTTAAATGCAGCACTATAATTAAGCAATAATACATGACAGGAGGTGGATTGCCAGAAGCCCCAGGACACCTCGGGGGATTTTAACAAGAAACCTGTGGCTGAGAATAAGTTACATGAAGCATGTGTGTCTGTATATAAAGCTTAAGAAAGCATGATATTTATTTATGTGTTCATGTATGTATTTTACTCATTTGTGTTTCATTCACTGGGTTATTGCACCTGTGGTTAGGGCTTCAGCCCAGCCATGTTCTTAGTGACTAATGTTTTTTATTCAGTGCTTTATGTGTTTCTTATTTAATTTGGCCTGAAATGTTTACACCACCACCACCTAGTGTTGTACAATGAGAGAATGGAAATGTAGAACTGTCCTATATATGTGAGTCACTGTGTGGATGCTTAAAGAACAGAAAGATTAAATGGACTCTTTTGTTCAATATCACTAAAATCACATGGAAACAAAATGTTACTTAAGATTATCCAAATAGACTGGAACAAAACATCAATAGAATCCTGGCAAAAATATAGACGGGGTTTCAAAGAGGCTGTAACACCAGGGATATATATCATTGCTGATGTCAGATGGATCTTTGCTGAAAGCAAAAAGTACTAGAATACTGTTTATTTGTGTTTTATTGACCACACAAAGGCCTTTGACTGTGTGGATCACATTGAGAAGAATGGGGATCCCAGAACACTTCATTATATCTTCTAAACCCTCCTTACATTTCTGACAGTTCTCTGTCAATGTACTGTTCTAGTCATTTTTATCATAATCTTCAGTAAGATTTTGCTTGCATGTGATAGCAATGATATTTTTTTATAATTCCCACATTCTGTTGGATCACCTTTATTGGGAATGTGAATAAATATGGATCTCTTCCAGTCAGTTGACCAGGTAGCTGTCCTCTAGAATTCTTGCCATTGCCTGGTGAGCACATCCAAGGCTTTATCTGTTGGTTGAACTAGTCAATTCATAATCTATCAATTCCTGGTGCCTTCTTTTTATCTAATTCAAAGTAGCTTGAACTCTTTATTACCATTGGTTCTTGAACATATGCTATTTCCTGAAATACTTCTGTGTACAGTGACTCGATGTATTCCTTCCCTCTTGTTTTGATGTGTCCTGGATCTTTCAAGGTTTTGTTCATAGTATCTTTCAGTTGTTGTAGTTCAAAGCTTGAATTTGTTCTTCAGTTTCTCCAGCTTGAGAAATGCCCAATGAGTTTTTCTCAAATGCACAATACTCTCCTTTGTGATTTGCAGCCTCCAACAACCCACTGAAGGGTCAACTGTGAATTCTTTCTGACTCAACAGCAACGAGTTTGAGTTGTTTGAGTGGTATGGAGGTAGATATAAATTATAACAGCTATTCTTTCTTCAAATAAGCTGTGTACATGCAGAATGGCCAGAGATTTTCTAAACTACATCCAGAATTACCAATGCTTTCAAATTTTCAGTTCATTATGGAGTCTAAATTAGTATACATCCATTTGCATCCTCTGCAATACAAGGATAATGCAAAATAAAAAAAGAAGGCTGCCTTACATCACATACTTTGGGCATGTTATCAGGGGGAATCTAGTCTTTGGGAAAAGACAGCATGCTGGGAAAGGTAGAAGGTCAGCAAATGAGAGGAAGGCTATCATTGAGATAGACTGGCACAGTTAATGCAGCAGTGACGATGAGCATAGTGGAGGTGGTGAGGGGATAGAGCGAGGTTCAGATCTGTTGTTCATAGGGTCACTGTGAGTCATGGTCAACGCTACAGCATCTAACAAACTAGATCAGGAGGCTATGCCCAGTATCTCATGAAGCAAACAACTTCAACATCACTTCCCTAATACTTAGATCCGTTAGCAATAAACCTCCAAAAGGGAATTTTCCATTATATATACTATTGAGTAAAGATTTTGTGCATACCCAATAAATCTTTATACCATTGAGTACTATAATAAGAAAGTCCCTCCAAAGATGTTTTACTAAAACAAAAACAAACATACCTTTCATTTTCATGTAGAGTTGTTTTTCTTTTGTTGCCCCTTTATATAATCATTGATGGCTGCTAGGGTATAATCCTAAATAATTAATTCATTTCTCTGAGAGCAGTTTTTGAGTAGCCAGAATACTACTGTTCAAGAATATATGTGCTTTGAGTGATGTAATTCAATTATTGAAGCAAAGACAGTGAATCTTGAGAAATGAATATTTCATATGTGCCGTTTAGATGGTTTCTGTGAGATGTCAGTTTCACTGCATGGCAGGTAATTCAAACCGAGATTGTCATGAATGAGTACTTAAAGAGAGACTTTAGCATGTGGTTGATGAACCAGATCAATACGCTTTTGCTCTCGGGCATTATGAAGACAAAGATGATGTCATTTCATGAGCTTGGCTGGTAGTCCAGCCTTAATGGGGTTGCAACCTGCTTCATAGCTTAGTACCTCTCAGGTTTTAAACCAGAAACACAGTTTAAGCTCCCAAATTTAGCTCAGTGACACAGAAGTGTATCTCCTATGTGCAGACAAGGTGCTTCTTAGAGACAAAGATGATGAAAAGTCATCTCACATACTGTGGGCATGTTGTCAGTAGAGGCCAGCCCTTGGAAGAAGACATCACAGTGGAAAAGATGGAAAGGCTGGAAAAAAAGAGGAAGACTCTTAAGATGGACTGACACAGTGACTGTCACAGTGGGCCGGGGCATAGCAAAGATGGTGAGGATGGCACAGGAGAGGGCATGTTTAGAGTCACTCTGGTCATGGTTGACTTGATAGCACCTAAGAACAACAGTCAACCATTAAAAATTTGAAGGCAAAAATGACAAAATGCTTGGGGATCTGTGATGGCCTCATGGTAAGAGCCATGCTGCCAACCCAAAGGCACACAGTTTGAATCCACCAACAGCTCCAGGAGGAGAAAAATGGGCAGTCAACTCCTATGTGATTTACTGCTGCTGAAAACCCGCTGGAGGGTCAGCAGGCTGAACTGATTCCGACCTGACTGTGTATAACTGCAAAGACCTAACAAAACCCTGAGGTTGAACATGATGCCATCTGGTGACCCTACAGAATAAGTTAGTGTCTAGGGAAAGCCCAGACAACTAAGCCAGTGGACTGGCTGTATGGCATGGTTTCAGCTGCCCTATTGTTGCTGTGAACCAAAATCAAACCTACTACCATCCAATCCATCCTCATAGTGAACCTATGTATTACAGAGTCAAATTCTACTCCATAATGTTTTCTTGGTTTAATCTTTACTGAAACAAATCACCAGGACATTCTTTGCAGCACCAGTGGGTGAGTTGAATCACCAACACTTAGGTTAGTCGTTGTTATGAACAGTGAGTCAGAACCAACTCATAGCTGACCCTCTAGCAGTTTTTCAGAGGCAGTTTGTCCATCTTTCTCCTGCAGAGTAGCTGGTGGATTTAAACTGCAAACCTTTGGGTTAGCAACGCAACTCTTTACCACTAAGCCACAAGTGCTTCTTGGGTTGGAGACAAGTGTAAACAACTTACACAGCCTGGAAACATCTAGGATTGCTGGATATTAAAATATCATGTAAGGGTTTCTATAGACTTGACCTAGGTCCTCTAGGTCCTCTTGTTTCAGTCAGTCATCCCTAGAATGTAGTAGGGACCTGTGGTCCAACACAAGAAGGTAACTGTCCACCTCCCTATTACAGCATGAACCACACATCCAGTAGATGTAAAACTTTCTCTTCCTGTGCTAATACTAATTGGGAGGGGAAAAGAAACATGAAGATCATTGGTTAAGACACTATTATGGATCATGAAGGAAGAAAACTATCTAAACAGTTTCAGGAAATCTGTTGGTATTTCCAGAGATGCAACATTTATGTGGCATCATGGGAAAGTTATCCCCATGATTAACATTTTGGATTTTCCAAGGGATGGATTTAATCATAAGTCATAGATATTTCAAAGTGTTATTAATTTTTTAATTAAAATTAAAAATGAGGCTAAGTAATTTGCCATATGGATAAACATTTGTTTCAGCCTTCCCCTTTGTTTCCTGTTTCTAAACATTATCAACCCTTGATGAATTATTCCACCTGATATGATTGGAGATATTTTTAAGATCTTCATTGTGGAACTTTACTTACTTTTCTTTTTCTTTATAACTTGTTGTTGTTGTTATGTGCCATAGAGTTGCTTGCGACTCATAACAACCCTATGTACAAGTGCTCTAAATGTTGTTCTATCCTGTGCCAACCTAGCCATCTCAAATGCACTTATTCCCAGCACTCCACTCACAGAATCGATACATCTCATCGAAGGTCTTCCTCTCCTTTGCCACCCCTCTACTCTGCCAAACATGATGTCCCTCTCCAAGGACCAGTCCCTCCTTGCAGCATGCCCAAAGTATGTTAGACGAAGCTTCAGAATCCTTGACTACAAGGAGCATTCTGGCTTCACCTTCTCCAAGACAAACCTGTTTGTTCTCTGAGCAGTCCATGGTATATTCAATACTCTTCTCCAGCACCACAACTCAAAGGCATCAATTCTCCTTCTCTCATTCTTATTCACTGTCCAACTCTCCGATGCATAGCACATAATTGCGAAGACTATAGCCCGGATCAGGCACACCTTAGTCTCCAGCCTGATGTCGTTGCTCTTCAGTACTCTTGAGAGGTCCCTCACAGCTGACTTTCCCAATGCAATTCGTCTCTTGATTTCCTGGCTGCTGTTACCAGGAGTGTTGATTGTGGAGCCAAGTAAACTAAAACAGTTAACTATCTTCACCATTCATAGTGATGCTGCCAATCTTTATAACTAGTGTCATATAATTAAAATTGTCAGAAGTTGTAAAAAAGTATAAAGGAAAAAAATATAAAAACTCATCCTAAATCCCAGAGAAATGATCCTTAATATATTAAATGAATACACTTAGAATATACATATCCATGTTTTCTTTTTTACTGCTTATTTGTTTGTTATCCTAAATATTTCTCTAAAGTAATATGGTTTGATTTCCCATAACAGAAGTCATTTGTTCTTGCTTCCATTCATTCTTTTAGCAATATGATTTGTTGTTGTTATTGTTGTTGCAAAGGTTACTCTTCCTATTTACTAGAAAGTATGAGAAGTCCTAGTGAGACCATTATGGTTAATTGATGGTCCCCAGTAGGATGGGAGAAAAATTGAGAACAAATTGCAATTCTTTTTTTTCTGACAAATTTATATTCATACTTTAATATAGAGTTAGACTTTTTCCTGATTCTATCAGTTTATTCAGTCTCACATAATTTAATCATTCCTATACATATCTCCATAAATGCAAAATATTTAGTGTATTTTTTCTATACAAAGTAATAAATCATTGAGAAGGGAGACAATTTAATTGGGATAATGATTGTTGTTGCACTTATGTGCCGTTGAGTCTTCTGCAACCCATAGCAATTCTACATACCGTAGCTCTGAGGTCTGTCCTGTCCCGAGCCAGTCACATTGATTTAGACATGCTAACACCCATTGCCTCAGTTACTGTATCAATCCATCTCATCTAGGGTCCTCCTCTCCTGCCTAACTAACCCATTTGCTACCAGAAGATGCTGTGAAACACCCTTTAAACGGAAAGTATCCCCTGAGAATACCTGTTAGAAGAATTAAGGCTATTACCTGTGGGATGAGTGCTCTACTGAAAAATCACATGCATAAGAAGGAAAGATCAACATTTTACTGCCAAAATAAGATGAGAAAGGGTTGGCTTTGAAGAACAGACATTTGCTTTCTCATTATTTTGGGGACTGGAAGTTTAATTCAAGGTCTCAGCTATGAGGATTCTCTCCATGATCACCTCCTAGCTAATAGACATATTAGCAAATATCTGTTAGCCAAGAGCGGATCTCATGTCACAGGTCATCAGTATTCACATGTGTGTGCATGCATGTCTAATTTTCATCTCTCTCTGACTCAGAAGCTATTTGATTTAGGTCCCATCCTACACTAGCTTGACCCAAACGGATTGGTTGATTTCATTACATTAGATTGGATTATGAAAGTAATCTACTGTACCCAAGACTAGTTTACCTAAATCACCTGTAACTGCTCCATGACCACAGCTAAACAGTTTAGCCATCTAGACTGAGTACTATCACCTAGCCATATGACATTAAACTTCCCATCATAAATACAATGAGAAGATTATAGTTGAGAAGGAGTAACTGGAGCTGATCTTCTACCCTTCAGTTGTTCTCACTGAATCTGGTGATTTCAGAGGCTTTCTGGATTATGCTCATGGATAGGATATTTGAAAACCATTATTCTAGATCATACTTGCCTGTTTTGTTAGTCTTTTGCCATCTATTAAACCAATTTACCAGTCCTCTGGTGGCTCCGTAGGAGAAGGCCAGACAGTCCCCTCCCATGCAGTTAAAGCTTCTGAAAACCTGCTGAGGTTCAGCTAGAGGTCGCCTCCAGCTCAGTGGTACACAACAACAGCACAACCACTGTGCCACGGAGGGTGCTCCAGTGGCAGAGTCAGTGGATATTTTTCCTAGGAACTCCAAACTGTACCCCTCTGGTGGTTTGAATCCACCAGTGGATCTCCAAGAGAGGGACGGGCTGTCTCCTCATGTGCAATTAGTAGCCTCCACAAAAATGAGCTGGAGGGTCAGCTATGAGTCGATTCCAATTGGATGGCAAGGAGTGACCTCAGTAGCTCAGACTTACGCGTGGGCCAACAATCCCACTGATCCTCTCTCCATGTCATCCAGGGAAGTTACCTGCTAGTATTAATCTGCTATATTTGTCATCCCATGCTGCCTTTTGAAATCTTCTTTTCAACTCTTTAGTATCTTGAATTCTTCCCTGTGCTTTGGCTTCTCTGCACTCCAGTGCAGTTTTCAGAGTATCTTCTGACATCCATTTTGGCCTTTTCTTCCTCTTCTGTCTTAGCAATGACCGT
>NW_006399998.1:1101207-1111785 GCF_000299155.1 Elephantulus edwardii | reverse complement strand
CCCAACTTTTGCATTCCAGTCACCCATTATTATCAATGCATCTTGATTGCATGTTCGATCGATCTCTGATTGTAAGAGTTGGTAAAAATCTTCTATCTCCTCTTTCTTGGCTCTGGTTGTTGGTGCATATGTCTGATAAGGGACGTATATCTAGAATTTATAAAATACTTGAGCACCACAACAAGATAAAGATAAATAATCCAATTGAAAAATGCACACAGGATATGAACAGACACTTCATCAAAGAAGGCATTCAGATGGCCAACAAGTACATGAAGAAATGTTCAAAATTCCTAGCTCTAAGAGAGATGCAAATCAAAATAACTATGAGGTATCATCTCTCCCCAGTCAGAATAGCAAAATTTAACAGAACAGCAAGCAACAAATGCTGGCGAGGTTGTGCAGAATTTGGAACCCTTATTCACTGTTGGTGGGAGTGTAAAATGGTGCAACCACTGTGGAAAGTGGTATGGCGCTTTCTCAAGAAGTTGCAGATAGAGATACCATTTGACCCAGCAATTCCACTACTGGGAATATACCCCAAACAGACCATAACTGACAACCATAATTGACATCCAAGCAGATATATGCACACCCATGTTTATTGCAGCTTTTCTCGCAATAGCAACCCAGGGGCCCATCAACAAACGAATGTATAGAGAAGCTGTGGTATATTCGCACAATGGAATACTACGCTGCATTGAAAAACAAGGAACTCACGCAATATTATTCAAAATGGGTGAGCCTGGAGGACATTATGCTGAGTGAAATATCTCAGTCACAAAAGGACAAATATTGCATTATGCCACTTCTGTAAAATGGGACTGATATCAGGGTTGGGGTAAGACTGAGAAAAACTGGATAAATTGTGTATACTGCACTGAAACAGATGAGGGAAAGAATAATTTAAAAGCGATGTATGATAGGGTATTATGGTTATCACAAGAGTCCTTAATTAAGGTTTCATAGTGAAATGTACTTGGGACGGTGGGAGCGGTGCTCGGTACACTGGGATTGTGTACCAGGGAGGGAGTGTTTCTTTTACTTTTCAAAGAGAGGAGCGAACTGGGGGCGGAAGGCTGGGTGGGGAGAGAAGTGCAGCAATGAATGAATGGAAATCCAAAATCTCTGTAAATGTGCATTAAAATTATTAAAAAAAAAAGAAGTGGCTGGGGAAGGGAAGGTTTGACGAGGAGGAGATTCAAATGTAGGTTTCTTAATTTTGTTCAGTGATGATACTTTCCTGTTACACTAGAATAACAAATTATCGATATATTTGTGTTTAAGGAAAATGGGTTCTATTTTCCAACTAAATGTAACATAGGCCAGTGTTTCCTAAGACCTAGAATCTAGTTTCTAGAGATGCATTGTCTAGTATCATAGGGACTTGCTACATCGGACTATTTCAATTAAAATGAAAGCAAACTTAAATGCAGTTCTTTATTCGCACTTGTCACATTCATGTGTATCTCAGCTGCGTATTGATAGTGCAGATTATAGGACTTCTTATTATTTCAGAAAGTTCTGTTGGGGAGCACTGACCAGCAGTTCCCGTGATACTCAGCCAGAGACTTCCTTGGAGACAAGGATGGCAAAGTTTCATCTCTCATACTTTGGACACGTTGCTAGAAGAGGCTGTTCCTTGGAAAATTGGAAAATGCTTGGAAGGATAGAGGGTCAGGGAAACAGAGGAAGACCCCATAGAGATGGATTGACATGGAGACTGCAGCACTGAGATCAAACGTATCAGAAATGGTGAGGGTGGCACAGGATAGGAGAAGGCTCAGATCAGTTTTCATGGGATCACTGAGTTGTATTTGACTCCAGGCACCTAACAGCAACAATGATTTAGACTATTGTACTCTTCCCACCATGGTCGGAGCTCCACAGGCATGATCTGTAGGACGTTGTGCTGCTAAGTCAAGGGCAGTGCCTCTTACGCCACTCAGATCCACCAGAAGCTCCACAATATAAAGATGGGAAAGATCCTCTTGCACGATTTACAAACTCCCAAAAATCTACTGGATGATCAACTGTATCAATTCAACTCCATGAGTGAATGAGTGGAAGCCACTGCATTGCTAACCTAAGTTCAAAGTTTAATAACCATTTTAACGTCACTCACTGGATGTGTTGTTCACTGCAATTTGTAAAAACATAATTAATAATACAAGATGAATTCAGAAGAAAACATGTTAGCTTGTTATCCAACAGGTTAGTGCAGGAGAAATTCATGTCATTGTGATGTGAAAGAGGGAAAGGAGAGGAGCCGGGTAAGTAAGAACAGTTGGTAGTGTTATTACACTATAAAAAAATCAACAAAACTATTTTAAAACTATATAAACTGTGGTAGAAGAAGGAATAAGCAAGTGATCATGCAATGGAATGCTTTCTCTGAACAAAAGACAACAGTAGCAAATCCAAGTGCCACTTAGAGATGTCTGTATGAAGTGTGTGGGTGTGTCTGTGTGTAAGGAAAACAACAATCTGATTTTGCCCTGGATTTTCTGAGTTTTTCTGTAATTCTACAACAAAGTCAGTTTGAGGACTAAGGTGTGTCTGATTCAGGCCATGTCTTTCTGATCACTTGCTGTGCATATGAGATCTGGCAATGAATAAGGATGACAGAAGAATAATTGATGCCTTTGAGCTGTGGCATTGGAGGAGCACGCTGAACATCCCTTGGACAGCAAAGAGAACAAACAGATATGTCTTGAAGAAAGTGCATCCAGAGTGCTCCATAGAGACAAAGACGTTGAAGCGTCATCTCACATACTTCAGGCACATTACTGGGAAAGGCTATTTCTTGGAGAGGGACATGATATTTGGAAAGGCAGAGGGTCAACGAAGGAAAGGAAGATCCTCAAGCAGATGACTTGAGACAGTGACTGCCACAACAGGCTCTAATGTGTCATAAAAAGTGTGAGGATAGCACAGGATAGAACAGGATTCATATCTGTTATTCATCGGGTCACTGTGGATCGTACTAAATTCATTGGCACTGAAAAACAACAGCCAACTCTAATTCCCTGAATGATACAAATGGGTTAGTGTTTGACTGCCATTGGAGTAGGGACTTGAGTCCACACAGATGTGACTTGAAAGAAGGGTCTGGTGATCTACATCTGAAAGTTCCAAGTCATTAAAAACCCTGGGGAGCCCAGTTCTGTCCATTTGTGTCATAATGTAGCACAATGATTCACTAGCAGCTAGAAGGTTGTTTTTTGACTTGAGATTTGTTGTGTGGGGTTTTTTCCCCTAATTCCTCTTTGGTTTTTATTTCAGATCAATGGCGGAGAGAAGCGGCCTGCCTCTGACATGGGTAAGAAACCTAAAACCCCCAAGAAAAAGAAGAAGAAGGACCCGAACGAGCCCCAGAAGCCTGTGTCTGCCTACGCACTGTTCTTTCGGGACACCCAAGCCGCCATCAAGGGCCAGAACCCAAATGCTACCTTTGGTGAAGTCTCGAAAATTGTAGCTTCCATGTGGGATGGCCTAGGAGAAGAGCAGAAGCAGGTAAGAAGGGGTTCCACATGGAGTGGGGATAACTGGGATATGAGAAAATAGATACACTCTGAAGAAATGAGTTCTGAGCACTACTTCAGTGTCTGGAACTGAAGCCAAGAGCGTGCACTTCCCAGGGCCAGACCTTAGGAGGCTCACAACTATTCTGGTCTCTTGCTTCACCATAAATAGCATATCACTGCCTTTGTCTTAAAGTTGATGTACTGAAGTTGCTTTTAGAAGGTCTTTTGCATATCCAAGCCAAGATTACCTCATTTCTTAAATGTTGCCAGTGTGATCATAAAGATTGAAAGGGGGAAAAGAAATCCCAGAAGTGTTTGGAAGGTTGTCCATACCTCTTTTCAGCATTTAGTATTTACCTCTTTGTCATTAAGACTCTCTTTGCTGTTTGCTAAATAAACCTCAAACTTAAGGGTTTCTACTTCCAGCCACTCCCTAAAGACCACTGGACTGTGTTATTCAGGCCTTCATATGTCATTGTTCTAAGCTGTCACATTCTCCACTCCTGACTGCAGTCACTGAAGGCTGTACTCAGGGAAACCACGTGGGGCACCTTTCACCTCAGCCACAGCATTGCAAAAGGGAGGAGTAACAGGAGACAGAAGGAAAGCTCAGTGAGACCATGTAGCCCACCTCAACCAAGCCTCACCATTGATCCCACTGTTTCCAGATTGGGACCAGATTTCCATATGGACCAGTATCCTCCTTGGAAAGTCTTGCTGTCCAAAGAGGATATTGGACCAGCATTTTTTTCCTTCTTTTTTTTTTTTTTAAATTTAGGTTGTTTATTTTTCATTTCAATGAACATCCACAGGGATTTTGGGATTCCATTCATTCATTGTTGCACCCTTCTCCCCACACAAACCCCTCCCCCCCCCCCCCCCATTTGCTCCTCTCCTTGAAAAGCAAAAGAAAAACTCCCTCATTGGTACACAATCACCCCCCCCCCGCACCTCCCCAAACCCCACCCCCTAGCCCCAAATATAATCCACTCTACAACCCTCATTGCATATTCCTACGATAAAAATAATGCCCTAAAATATAATACCAGCATTTTTAATAAACTGCAAATTTCAGTGCAAGTAAATGCATTGAACTGTCTGTGTAGGTACAGCTTCAGCTGCTGTGGGATCCCAGATTGCCTTAATGACCTGTCAGTCTCATGTTCAACTCTTGAAAAACATGCTTACCTCTCCTTGGCAAGGTGAAGAACAGAAAAATCTCATACCTTTTTGTACATCTATAAGTTCTAGACTGTGCTTCTAGCGGATTGTTTTGAGTATGTAGCAACATCTATAATGTTTGTGGGTTGTTTGGTGTGGGGTTTTTAAACTTTTTTTGCATGATTTTTCTCATTTTTTCTACTCTATATACATATCTGTATAGAAAAACTGTTGTTGTTGTTGTTGTTATGTGTGGTCAAGTCGTTTGCGACTCATAACAGCCCTAAACCCTGCTCTATCCCGTGCCAATCTCATTGCCTCTGACACACCCATCCCGATTACCCCAGTCACTGAATCACTCTACCTCATAGAGGGTCTTCCCCTCCTGCGCTGTCCCTCTACTCTACCCAGCATGATGTCCCTCTCGAAAGACCTGTCTCTCCTTACAACATTTCCAAAGTATGTCAGACGAACCCCCAGAATCCTTGCTTCCAAGGAGCAGCCTGGTTTAACCCTCTCTAGGATGAATCTGTTTGTTTTCTTGGCAGTCCATGGTACATTCAATACTCTTCTCGAGCACCACAGCTCAAAGGCATAAATTCTCCTTCTCCCTAGTTATTGTCCAACTCTCAGATGCATAACAAGCGATTGCAAAGACCATGGCCTGTATCAGGCGCACCTTAGTCTCCAGAGAGACACCATTGCTCTTGAGTACTTCAGAGAGGTCCCTAACAGCAGACTTTCCCATTGCAATATGTTTTTTTTATTTCCTGGCTACTGGTGCCAAGAGTGTTGACCATGGAGCCGAGCAAACTGAAGCTGTGAACAATCTCAATCTCTTCACCATCCATCTTGATGCTACCGATTGGTCCAGTGGTGAGAATTTTTGTCTTCTTGACATTGAGCCTCAGTCCATATTGAAGGCTGCAGTCCTTGACCCTCTTCAGTAATTACATGAGGTCCTCCTCAGTTTCAGCGAGTAGGGTTGTGTCATCTGCATAACGCAGATTGTTGATAGATCGTTCACCAATCTAACGCCATGCTTCTCCTCATAGAGCCCAGCCTCTCGGATAATCTGCTCTGTATACAGGTTGAAAAGGTATGGAGATAGGACACATCCCTGGCGTATACCCTTCCCAAATTTGAACCATGCAGTGTTGCGCTGCTCTGTTCTGACTACTGCCTCTTGGTCCAAGTATTGGTAGGTTTTGCATTAGCACGATTAAATGTTCTGGGATTCCCATTCTTCTCAGAGTAAGCCACAGTTTGTTATGATCCATGCAGTCAAATTCCTTTGTATAATCAATGAAACACAGACAGACATTCTTCTGGTATTCTCTGCGTTCAGCTAAAATCCATCTAACATCAGCTGCAGTATCCCTAGTACCACGAGCCCTTCTAAACCCAGCCTGGACTTATGGCAGTTCTCTGCTGATGTGCTGTTTCAGTCGTTTTTGGATAATCTTCAGTAGAATCTTGCTTGCATGTGAAATCAATGAGATTGCTCTGTAGTTTCCACACTCAGTTGGGACGCCCTTCTTCGGGATGGGAACATATATAGACCTCTTCCAGTCAGTTGTCCAAGTGGTTGTTCTCCAGATTTCTTGGCACAACTTGGTGAGCACATCCATGGCAGCATCTATTCCATGGGCCTTATTTTTTGCTATTTCCTTCAAAGCAGCTTGAACTTCTGCCTTCATCACCATAGGCTCTGGCTCAAATGCTATTCCATTACATTCTTCTGTATCTGCCAATTTTGCAGATTATGAAGCAGGGGTTGGTTGATAAATTAAATGCATCTATTTGTTTAGTTTAGCACTTATTATGTACCAGCAACTGTCACCGGCACTAGTGGGATTAAGATGGATTGTCCTCATTCTGCTGGACGAGCTCTGTAAGATTACACTGTGACCACAAAGAATGACTGTGACCAGAACATGGCATTCAGTTTACAGTTCTTTTTCTAAATGCACCATATGAAATCAATGATGACTTTAGTGGCTAAAATCCAGTTGCTAAGGAAAAAGAAATATCCTCCCAGTTCTCTCAAAACCCCTTTTTCCTGTGTGCCAAAGCTGCCTTCCAGAATTTGCAATGTCCACACAAGTTCTTATGTCCTTTTCAAGATGTCCAGGCCAAGGGAATGCCTTTGTAGGAGAGTATAGACCTGTACGAAGCAGTGGGTGACCGTAATCTTCTTCAAGATCTGGAAACACGGTGAAGATGTTCACTTAGTTAGACACTTACTTAGTGAGAGTGCCCATCTCATTATTTAGAAATAATAATCCCAGCCACTTCCATTCTCTAAATCTTCTAACCGTCTTGCCTTCTTGCTTAAATCCAGGATGTCCACATATCAGGATGACCTCACTCTTTGCTCCAGTCACCCTCAGCTTACTCTTGGAGGTATAACAAGCTCTAATATTACAGTGTTCTGAGGTAGTGCAGGTGATTAAGCCGTAGCCTGCTAACTGAAAGGTTGGCTCTCACAGTCCACCCAAAACCATCTTGGAAGAAAAGCATGGCAAACTGCCTTTGAGAAATCAGCAGCCAAAGACCCCGTGGAGCACAGTTGCATCCTGAACATGTGGGCCTGCCTTATGTTTGATTGTTTGTTTGTTTAACACTAAATTCAGGGTTTCTGGTGAAAATCTCTCGTGGAGTCATCTAGAAAGCCCTCCCTTCCCTTAGCCATGTGTGAGTGATGCTTATTGGTCAGAGGACATATGCTTTCCCATTGAAGACTCAGGCCCTTTCAGCCAACTCAGTGCAGGGCCATACATGCTCCCCTTCACATCTTCCATTTCATCAGGAGTTTTACTCCAACATCCGTTGCCCACATCACGACGTGGCTGATTTTCCTGTGTCTCCCGGGTCCCAGTTACCATTTCTTTTCCCTCATCCCATGGAGAAATTCATAAGGCCCAAGGCCTGGGGGTTTTAAAGAGTTGTTGTCTATGAATCCTTTCCCAGCCCACAACTGATCCTTACATTAGTAGATATTCCTCTTTCCCAGAAAAAAATAATGTCCTTGTGATGGAAATCAGGTAGTTCCTCAAAGTAGCAAATATAAAGCTGTGATTCTTTCTAGTAATTCTATTATCAAAAAGCCTTTTCTAACATTTAAGCAGAGAAAATTACAGTACTCCACACTCTTTTTGTCTGACTATATAAGGTATTTACAGACCCAAAGAACATGAAATTTATTATCCCCAATTGTCATATTAGAAAGGGAAATTGCCCCCATTCTCCAATATTCTTTTTAAATGGAAGTTGAGCCTTTCTAATGTAGATCATGAGCACAGGATGATGTAATGGTAAGGATTCTTAATTGCACATAGGTGATAGAAAAATTCTTTGCTCTTTTTCTTTTGCATTTTATTTTTCATTTTAAAAGTAACTTATAATGGATCTACCTTCAGGCTATTTCATAATGGAAATATTTGAGGACTTATAAATAAAAGATGAAATTACATATTAGTTGTCTTACAGATGCAAGTCTTTCTTGTTTCATTGCACTTTGCTGCATTGAACTTTGCAGATACTGTATTCTGTACAGTTGAAGGTTTGTGACAACCCTGCCTCGAGCTAGTCAGCTGGTGCCATTTTTCCTACAGCAGGTACTTGTTTTGTGTCACTGAACCACGTTTTAGTCATGTTCACACAGTTGCAAACTTTTTTTTATGCTCTTGCATACTTAATAGACTACAGCACAGTTGTATAGGTTTGAGCTCTTCAGGCCCACTAATGGGAACAAATTACATGCTCACCCAGAGATATTTGCAATAGGTGGCATTTTAAGTGGACACAGCAAATGGGCTATTGTGTATCAGTATCAGAGACAGTGGAAATGCCAGGATACTACAGGGTTCAGATCTGTTGTTCATAGAGTCGCTATGAGTCATGCATGACTCAGCAATAGCTAACAACAACAACAAGCAATCCCTGAAGTCATCAAAATAGGAACAAAGGTAAAAAAAATGGTGTGTGTGATTGGGCCCCTGCAATTCAAACCCACGTTGTCCCAGAATCAACTGTGTATCATACTAGGATTTCAAATTGCATAGGTAGCAGCCAGTGCCTGTAACCCTCCAGGAGGCAGCTGTTAAGTATAAATGTAACTTTGATGGCCACTGAGAAACCAAAAATGTGAATCACATTATTGCAGTAGTTACTGTTGCTGTAGTCAAGAACCAAACCCAAGAGTCTGCATGTGTATACAGTGTTAGTTATTGTAAATCAACTTCAGTGAGAATTGTCTTGCTAAGAAAAAATGTTATGTCAACTAAGAGACAAAACTGTGTGTCCAAATTTCTTTAAAACATAAATGATCACACAAAATTAAAAGCATATAAGCAGCAGTAGGAAACAAATTAGGTAACAAGGATGTCGTGAATGCTGGGTGCTTGTGCTCATCAGAAGTCTTTATCGGAAGTATAAAGGGGCAACTGAGGATTGGGAAAAGTTTCCAGGAACAAGATATCCTATACGGGTCCACTCTCTAAAATATTTAGGGAGCTCCTCAACCAAAAAAAGGCAAGCAAGCAACCCGTGTTTTCTAAAATGGAGAAAGGACATGAATAGACACTTCACCAACAAAAACCCAGGAAAAAACCAGCAAACATATGGGAAGATGCGAAGGATCATTGGAGGAGCTCTGGTGGCCTAGTGGTAAGAAACTGGCTGCAATCCCACAGGCACACAGATCAAGTCTACCAGCTACTCAGCGGGAGAAAGATGGGCAATCTCCTTCCATGTGATTAACTGCCATTGAAGTCATTGAAAAGCTACAACTCACAACATCTCACATCTGCTTAAAGGACTGGTTTTTAAAATCAAACAAACAAAAACCAAAAAGCAAATTCAGGATCTGGAGAGATCATAGCCTTTATACATTCCTGATGGTATTGTATAATGGAAAACTGTGTAATGATTCCTCACAAAATTAGAAATAAAACAACTTGATCCAGTACTTACATTTTACTTAAAACACCTGATAGAAGGACATGAATAGTCATATGTACACAAATGTTCATTTCAGTGCTATCCACATGGCAGAAAGCTGAAGACAACCTACACGTCCATCAACAGATGATGAAGAAACGAATACTATGGAACACTGTGCTGCCATAAAGAATAATGAAGAGTCTTTGAAACTTCTTATAATGTGTATGAGTGAAATAAGTCAATAACCAAAGGACAAATATTGCATGACCTCACCTTTATAAAAAGCCAAGAACAACTGTACATACAAAGAATAGTGTGTGTACAGAAACTGGCCTTCCTTGTGCTGCCACATGGAAGATTTGTGGAAAGGAGGGAGACTCTTCCACAGATCACAGACACTTGTTGGTTTTGGTGATAAAAAAAGTAACCACCCACGGAAGTGGAGTGTGTGCAGCTTGGCCAAGGTAAACAGTGTCACAAACTATGCAAGAGAAATGGACATTTTTGGCGAATGGCGTGACATAAACAACTTTGCAACAACCACCAAAATGTAATTAAAAATGTATGTCTATCTTGTTGTTGTTGTTGTTGTGGTTGTTAAGTGCCACCAAGTCACAGGCGACTCATAGCGATCCTATGAAGGAGAGTCCTCTACGCTTGGGTGCCTTTCATCCTCTCTCCAAAGTTCATAGGGTTTTCGGAGGCAAGCTGTTATGGAAGTGGATGCCACTCTCCTTCCACGCTTGTTTTATTCGGGGAGCTCCACCCCACTCTCTGTCTGCATTGGGTAGCCAACCATTAACGCATTTGACACATCCGTGTCACAGTGTTCAGCCTCACAGCAACCACAAGTGACCGCAGGATGGCAACTTGTATACCAGGGCTATATGACCTAGAGGAATGTCTGAACAGAAACAATGAAAGACTGGCCTGAGGGCCGCAG
>NW_006399998.1:1068399-1099454 GCF_000299155.1 Elephantulus edwardii | reverse complement strand
GATTTTCTGACTCTAGCTCCTCGCAAATTTCATTGTAGTATTTTGCTTTGTCATTCTGAGCAGCCTTTTGGAATCTTCTGTTCAGCTCTTTAGAATCTTGAATTCTTCCTTGTGCTTTGGCTTCTCTACGCTCCAGTGCAATCTTCAGAGTTTCTTCTGACATCCAAAATAATGAAATGAAGGAAAACCTACTGCTTTCAAGTAAATTCCAATTCTCAGGGACCTGGTAAATAGAAATGCTTCCTTGCGTACCCCGAGGGCACAGACCTTACAGAAGCAGGCTGCCTCACCTTCCCCACAAAGGCATGTGGGTTCCAACTACTAACCTTATCGTTAGCAGCAGCTCAGTGCTGTAGCCACTATATCACCATGGCTTCTTATATGTGTAAAAGTGTTACATATTTGAGTAATAGATACAAGTATACAGTATAGCTCTAGTGGACTAATGGGTAAGAAGTTATCTGCCAACCCAAAGGCAGACAGTTCGAATCCACCACCTGCCCCACAGGAGAAAGATGTGCAGTCTCCTCCCATGAGATTTGCAGCCTCTGAAAATCCACTTCAGGGTCAGCAATGAGTCAGTTCTGACCCAGCAGCACACAACAACAGCAACATATGTATATACACATTCATGCATATGTATCCACTTATAGGAAATGAAGTAGGTGGACTCCACAGTGTGGGTCAGTATCAGACATAGCCAGGTAACTCACAACTGGGTTGTCTGGATGTAAGGCCTTGTGTCCACAGTCTCATGGGACAAGTCTGTCAGTCACTGTAATGTATCTTGATCAATAGCTTATGCTTTCCATTCCAGTTTTAGGAGTAGTGTTGGAGTCTTTAAAGCTGATAAGAGGCCTGGTCTCTGACAGCTTTTCATTCCATTGTTCTGGGGCTGAGTCCATAGAAGCTTATAACTCTCAGAAGCATGCTGGTCCCTCCCAAGTGATTTGTCCTGGATTGGTGCTCCTTGATTTAATGTTGTTGTGTGCCGTTGAGTCAGGGTAGATTCATAGCTGAAGCCTCCAGCAGATTTTCAGAGGCCGCTGATCACACAGGAGATTACTTCTCTCTCTCCCTCAGAGCAGCTGGTGGTTTTGAACCACCTGGCTTTGGGTTGGCAGTTCAACTTCTTTAAAATTAGGCCACCAGAGTTCCCTTTGACTTAATAGAGAAGTTCAACTTAACCTACTTTCCCCTCTTGTCAGATGATAATAAAAATGATGAGGCTACAGATCATGCTTGTCCGTATGGCTTATAACACACCGAATGTGTGCCCACAGGCACCAGCACAGAAGATGGAGTAGGTGGCATCAGACGCTGTCCTTCCATGAGGGAGCATCTCACCTGCAGGCTGGCTCTCTCCTCATGCCAGCTCTTCTCTGGCAGTTGAAATATTTGCCAGCAGAACAAACACTCCTGCCTGTGATTGACATTTGGGCATCAAGAAAATTTCCACAAAATCTCCCCAAGTATTATTATGGCATATTGCAACCTGTTCTTCCCCTTTCTGTCAATTCATGATAGATGCCAACATAATACATCTCTGTTTCAAGTGAAATTAATTGTATTTTTACTTTCATTTGGTATTCAATTTGGGGCAGCACACCCTCTGTTATTTCTCTTCAGGGGACTGTTGGAACCAATGACAAGCAAATTATTCAGCTTCAAAGTTTAGAACCAGTGTGCACGCTTCCAAACCAGCCAGCATGATGCTGTTGGCATTGTGTTGGCAGCTGATTGAGACTGAAGGCGAGGATTCCACACACCACAATTGTTCAAACCCTGTTGTCATAATAGCCCACAATTAGGAACCGCAGCAAATGTAAACACAAACGGGGGGGGGAAATGGATAAAACCATTGATGACTTATTGGGGGCTTGGAAAATGACAATATTTAAGGGAAACAGCTATTAGTGAGATTGCAGTTGACTGTTTTCTTGACAGCCAGAGGGGACTTGACGAACCACCACAGTGTGTGTGTCTCACGTGCCTTTCTCTTTGTGGCATGTAGAGGGGAGCAAGGAGCCGCGTGCATACAGATCTTTATTTTCTAAATCTATGGTGAAGGAGGAACTGTATGTGCTTCGCTTTCTGCAAAGACTCTTTCAAAGAAGGAAAAATCAAAAGGAAGATGAAAGATGCGATGAAAACTCTCAGAGAAATACAAACCTCCCTTCTACAGGTATCATTGCTGCCCCAGCCACTGAGCAAATCTCACATACCAAGATCTCCCCATTTCCATCGCTGGGAAGAGGGGATCTACATGGATCAGAACTGTGGCTGGGATTCCAACTGGAGGGTTTAAAACACTCATGAACTGGAAAACAGTGGCCAGCCCATTGCAGGGGCAGAAGATATTGTGTAAAGGCACCAGATGGAGAAAGATAAATAAAACTTAGGTATCAGTGTGATGTTGGGCTTTGCTACTTACTTATCATTGGCTAAAACCTACAGAGGGTGGGGGAAAATAATGTTAACAATATCTCATCCTTACTATTAAATTTCTTTCAGGTTTAGTAACCATCAGCATCTTTTTTCATGAGGTTCCCGCAAAATTTCCTCTACTTCTGTTATACCATCTTGTTGAGAGCCCTCCTTCCTTCTACCTGTCTTAGCTTGAGATAATTTGCCAGTGACTATAGCAGTGGGCTTCAGCATGGCAGAGATTGTGGCAGTGGTGCAGAAAGACAGGGTTCAAATCAATGTTCAGAGGGTCATTATAAGTCCCAGTCAACTCAGTGATCCCTGTTGTTGTTACGTACTGTAGAGGGGAGTATAGGTACATTCATAGCTACCCTAGGAATAAAAGAGCTCAACTCTGTTCTGTCCTGTGCCATCCTCACAATCCCTGACACAGTCGAGCCCATTGCTGCTGTCACAGTGTCAACCATTTGGATGAGAGTCTTCCTCTCTTTCATCATCCCTCCACCTTTCCAAGCATGCTATCCCTCCCCAAGGGAAACCTCTCTTACTAACACACCCAAAGTGTGTGAGACAAAGCTTTATCATCTTTGCCTCTAAGGAGTGCCCCTGCTGCACCTTCTCCAAAACATATCTATTTGTTCTCTTGGCAATTCATGGGATATTCAATAATATTCTCCAACACCACAGTTGAAAAACATTAATTTTTCTGTCTTCTTCATTCTTGTCTATCACTCAGCAGCATAGCAAGTTATTGGAAAGACCATGGCCTGAATCAGACTGATGTCAGACTTCAAACTGACATCATTGCTCCTCAGTAATTTGGAGAGATCCCTGACTACAGATTTGCCTGTGCAGTCCATCTCCTGCTGGTACCAAGTTTATTGATTGTGAATCTAAGTAAGATGAAGTCATTGACAAGCCTTCCTCAGAACTCCTGGGCTTAGAGCAAGCAAACAGCAGCAATGGAAGAAAACATTTTCCACTTTTTCAATGGTCCCTAACATGTTATTTCTGAAGTCTCTTCTTTTAATGAACATAAGACAGGACCTGGGCCCACGGTGATGACATGGAGCAAACCAAGCTCTACCAGGAATCAGAGTCTATCCGGCTGTGCCGCAGAAAGAGTGATTCAAAGGGCTAGAAAGGGTTCTTGGGCCATTTGTAACCATGGGAAGCCCCTCCTCAGTAGAAAAGGAAAGTCATCTTAAATTGGAACCAGATGTAAATCACTAAATGAACCTTCGGTTCCTAATTGGAGTCATAGTAGGTCTGTAATACATTTAGCAAATTACAAACAAAATGTTCTTGTTTACATTACATTAAATGGCTTTAAAGCTTCAGCCAAGAGCTAAATAAACATGTTGTTATGCTAAAAACAGAGTGGAAGGCCGCTCCAGAGCGGGGTGCTTTCAGGAGAAACCACAGCCTATGTGAGCTTGGAGAGAGTCTTTTTGTATATGCTCCCTTGTTGTGGAAGAGTGCAGTAGATTTTCTGAGCAATCCAGAGCTTAATGAGCAGGCCTGACTCGCAAGAAGACGGTTTGAACGCTGCAGCATATGCCTTCTTTCAGGATGCATAATTCATATGCGAGGATATTAGCCATAGCAATTCAGCTCAACAGCAACACCTCATTATTTTATCCCTCAGTATTTATTCCTATGTTTGACGCCTCATGAAATTACTGTTAATGTGTTTATATAAGGGCAAATCTGACACAAGTGGGAAGAATATAATTTCCCACTCATTCTTTCCCGCTGCTGTGTCCTCTCCCCCTGGTAGAAGTGGCAAGTGTAAATAGTTAATTTGCTTCAATTATGAGCCTGTCCTGCTAAATTAGAAGCAGCAGGGATATGAAAAGCCAGAATTATACTTAGGAGGCAGCTGACGAATCCTCAGAGCCCACAGAATCAAATCATTTACTCCTCATTGCTGCTTAAACACTCACTGCATAAGGGCTGATGGGCTGGTGCTGGTGTCCCCTTTCCCCCCTCCCCGGTTCTCTTATGACAAAATTTGGCTTTTATGGCAGCAGTACTTAAGGTTAACCAAAATTCTATTCACACATGTGTTTATCTCAGCCATTTCCTCATAAACATTATGCACGTTCCTGAATGTAAAAAAAAAGCAACAACAGACCACCAAACTGGGAGTGGCTAAGACTTTTCTTTTTAAGAAATAAAACTTAGAGTCCACTACAACAAGATAAAGGTAAAGAACCCAATTGAAAAATGGGCACAGGATATGAACAGACACTTCACTGAAAAAGACATTCAGATGGCTAACAAGCACATAAAGAAATGTTCAAAATCCCTAGCTCTAAGAGAGATGCAAATCAAAACAACTACGAGATATCATCTCACCTCAGCAGAATAGCAAAATTTAACAGAACAGCAAATAATAAATGCTGGCAAGTTTGTGGAGAAACTGGAATCCTTATTCACTGTTGATGGGAGTGCAAAATGGTGCAACCACTACGGAAGCCAATACAGCGCTTTCTCAAAAAGTTGGAAATAGAAATAGTATCTGACCCAGCAACTCCACTACCCGGAATATACCCTAAAGAAACCATAACTGCCACCCAAGCAAATATATGCACACCCATGTTTATCACGGCTTTGTTCGCAATAACAAAGAGTTGGGAAAAAATCCAAGTGTCCATCAACAAATGGATAGAGAAGCTCCGGTATATTCATGCAATGGAATAATACTATGCTGCATTAAAAAACAAGGAACTCATGAAATATACAAAATGGATAAGCCTGGAGGAAATTATGCTGAGTGAAAGATCTCAGTCACAAAAGTACAAATATTGCATAGGGCCACTGTTGTAAAATGGGATTGACATCAGGGTTGAGGGCAGACTGAGAAAGATGGGATAAATTATGCATTGAAGCAGATGAGAGAGAGAGACAACTGTTTAAAAGGGATATATGATTGGATATTATCTTCATTACAGAAGTCCAGAATGAAGGCTGTATAGTGGAGTAGACTTGGAGGGAGGTATTACATAAAAATGAAAGAGTTTTTCATTTACTTTTCAAGGAGAACAGTGAATTCAGGGGGAGGGGATGGGCAGGGAGGAAAGTGCAACAATGAATGAATGGAAACTAAGTCTCTGTAAACTTTCATTAAAATAATAAAAAAAGGAAAAACTTAGAGTTGAAAGATAGGTAAAAGATTTGCCAATTTTAAAACTAAATTACAGGAAAATTGAAAAAATGCAACTGGGTAGTTAAAAGTATATTAGGAGATGAGCACACTTTATTTCTAGATAGTGTGTGTTTCTATGCGCACAATTAGTGACACACAAATGTATCGCTGTGTGCCTTCACTGGCATAAACATGCATGCATGGTACGCATATACAAATACCCATGCACACCTCCATTGTGGCAGCATACTTTGCTGGAACATATTCATGACGTTAGTAGGAAGATAATTCCAACATAATACTGTTGAGCTTTATGTCTTATCACATACATGGCACATCCATAATCACCATACATAATTACAGTATGTAAAAATGTTTGGGGTGGGTTAAACATCTGTATCACAAACCCTCTATTACCATTGAAGTGCATTTTAATTTCAAAGATACAGTTCAGTAATCCATCGGAGTCACACTAATGCTGACTCACAGAAAGAACTACGTAAAGCCAAGGTTTATACCCTCACATATTTCCTGACCACCTACTGTGTACCAAGCAGGACCCTGAACACTGGGGCTTCAGCAATAAACAGGAAGCCAAAGCGCCTGCAGTCAGGACATTGAGGGATGTTCTCAACAGCCAGGAACAGTGACTGAAATAGTGACACATCTATCAGCATCACCCCCGTGGTTCTGCTATGTTATTGTTGTTGTGTACCGTTGAGTCAGAACTGACCTATAGCTGACCCTCCAGTGGGTTTTCAGAGGCAGTTAATGGCACGGGAGGAGATTGCCCATCCTTCTCCTGCAGAGTAGCTGGCGGCCTCAAACCGCGAGCCTTTGGGATTACAGCGTAGTTTCTCTCTCCACTAATAATTACCGTTTCTCAATCTCTTCTTATCTGTATTACGGGCATAAAGTTACTAATGCAGCATTCTTGTTGGGAGAATAAAATGTTCTTGTTATTTGCTGTCAGATTACTTCTGAATCATAGTGAGCCTGTGTGTGCATAGACCCCATCGTGTTGTCAATGCTGTGGCTTTTTAGAAATAGGTTGTCTAACTTGTCTTCTCTGATGCCCCTGGCTAGGGTTGAACTGCCAGCCTTTCAATGATACAAACACACACACACACACACAATACTTAAATAAAATGTTTAAATATATACAAAGTATTATATATAGAGAGAGAAAGAGTGAGAGATTGTTGTTACAATCACTGTGTCATTCCATTTCATTAAGGTTCAACCTCTTTTCACTTACCCTCTAACTTTCATACGTTTCATGTACTGTTGAGTTGGAACCAGCCCATAGCTAACCTTCCAGAAGTTTTCCGGAGGCAGTTGACCCATCTTTCCTTTGCAGAGCAACTGGTGGATTTGAACCGTATACCTTTGTGTTGGAAGTGCAAATCTTTAACTCTAAGACACCAGACTTCAAATAAATATATACACACACATACATAGGTCTGGGAAAATGCATACCTATATATTTAAAAATTCCTAACACACCAAAAATGTTTAATATCTATTAAAATGTTTGGCTGTGTATAGCTATCTCAATGTCTTTGAATTTTGAAGTTAGGAAAGAGTATTGTGTATACTATGGACTGCTGGTAGCTTAGTGGTCAAGAATTGTGCTGCCAATCCAGAGGTAAACAATTCAAAATCACCAGCTGCTTCATGAGAGAAAGATAGGAAGTCTCCTCTTGTGAGAATTCCTGCCTCTGCAAACCCACTGGAGGATCAGCTGATTCAGTTCCATCTCACTGGTCCAAAACAACATTGGACTGCCAAATGAACAAAGAAACCTATCTTGAAGGAAGTGCAACCAGAGTGTTCTTTAGTGGTAAAACTTCCTCTTAGTAACTTTGAACTTATTTTCAGGAGCAACCAGTCCTTGGAAAGAGACATCATCCTGGGAAAGGTAGAAGGTCTAGGAAAGAGGGAGAGGCCCTCAACCCAGTGGACTGGACTGACAGAGTGATTAGCACAGTGGGCTTACTCAGGGCAGAAATGATGAGGATGGCACAGCATAGGGCAGGGTTCAGAGCTGCTGTTCACAGGGTCATTATGACTTGTAAGCACTGGCACCTAACAACAAGATGCTATTGTTATCGTGTACTGTCAAGTCGGAACTGATCCGTAGCTGACCTTCCAGTGGGTATTCAGAGACAATTTTAATTGCACAGGGGGAGATTGCCTGTCTTTCTCCCTCAGAGCAGCTGGTAGATTTGAACTGCCTTTAAGACTACAGCACAGCTCTGTATAACTAGGCCACCAAAGCTCCCTAACTACAATATACATTCAAGACACAGTTTTTATAGCCTTTTTTTATTGTATAAATTCAATGTCTCAAATCATGCAGGGCACATACTAAGACTCTCAATGAATTAAATTCTGAACATCAAACTTGCCCCAGCCACTTTCATCCCATTGATAAACAGATTTTTATTTTATAGCTATTTTCTCAGGGAAGGAGCTTGCTCTTGCTACCTGTCAAGCCACATCAACTTGTTTCAACCTTTTAGATGGATCAGGTGGCCTTTGAAAAGAAATGATAGCAGGATTTTTACCACATTCTCTAATAATTTCAGTCCTCTGAATCCCACTTTCAAAGTTCTTTGCATTTTTCACCACTTGAGAAAATTCCAAGAAAGTTACACAAAATGGAAATTTAACCACATTTGAAAGCTGAGTTCTATATAAAATACAGATGCACTTAAATAATAACAGCATTTAAAGAAGCCACAAACTTTAAATTTCTAAAGGACAGGGTAGAGAATTGTGATTAATTTATTATTCCTTATACAAATATATTTCTAAGCATTTTTTATCAAAATAAACTTGCCGTTGAAAGGAATACACTTGAAGTTAGCCAAAAAAGTAAAACGCCTGTTAGCTTTTTAAATAGTGTTTGAATAGAATCCAGAAATGAAAGAATTTTAAATGTTTTCTATTATTTTTGTGAAAGATTTTATTGGAATAAACTATGACTGAAGATTAAGGGCTAGAGCTGAAAAGGAAAAAGGAATTAAATAATATTTTTAAGATTTTTATTGTCCCATATCAGGGATAAATTAATGTTGAGGGGGAAACGGAAAAAAGAAGAGGTTTTGGGTTTTTTTTTTCCACTTGTTTATAATCTTCATTGACACTGAATTAGAGCTGTTGGTTTTGACTAAAGGTCATTAACCTAAACACATAGGAGTCCCTGGTGGTGAAAATGGGTAAGCACTCAGCTATTAGTCAAAGGTTAGTGGTTCAGACCCATGAGGGGGGCCTCAGAGGACTGGCTTGGCAATCTGCTTCTCACAGGGCAGCTTTGAAAACCTCGTGGGCCTCTTCCACTCCACACACATGGTTCACTGGGAGCCAGAATAGACTTGATGGCAACTAACAACTACAACCTATAAAGTAGACATATTTACTGTTAGGTAAAGCATTTCAGAAATGCTTCTTCAATTTACTAAACTACACAGACAGGATCTAGATTAACAAGAATCACTATTTGATGTCTATGTATGTTTTCATTTAGCCATTATACATGCTTTAGTTTAGCCACTCGTATAGGATATGGTAGCTTTCTTAAAATAACAAACCACAGCATATAGCTAAGTTAGGGCAGGATGAATTCAAAAGTGTTTGGGTGAGCTGTAGAAAATGATGAATGATGTATTATGATTTTTAAATCCTCATCTGGCTGACTTTGTGCTTTATTTCAAACAGCTGTCGACCATTTGGAAGCCATTTTGTAGCTTGACTGAATACTAATATTTACTGTATGAATCACATACCTTTAAAATGTTTGTCTTTCCCGGAGAGTGGAGAGACTCTTTCTTCCCCAGACCTATCCTTGACATAAATCAGACCTATCTTGGTAGGATAGGAGGTTTATGCATCTGACAAAGGCAGTCACATCTCGTTATTGGTTTCTTCAAGTGGAAAACTGTCTCCTTCCATGAAAAGAAGCTTTTGAAAAAGTTTACAAAAAAAATTTTCATAGATAATTTAAAAATACCTGTCCTAAAGTAGGAATTTCTCCTATTTCTTAATAAGTTCCCCCAATTCTGGCATGTGGAATGCTTAAACTTTCTTCTATCATTCGCTCATACTAGTGGTTTTCCTTCAGACAATTCCATCAAATAAGGAACTTACAACTTCTGTGGAGGCATTTTTAAAAGATAGCATGAAAAAAAAAACCACATAGGATTAATCTTACAGTAGACAAAAGGTAAGAGGTGAATTTCCTGTAGGGCCAAAGTGAATATTTGATGTTTAATTCTGATCTTGTTGACTGCCTTTCAGATGCAAATACATTTTTCTTGTTATTATTCTTGTTGTTATGTGCTATTCAGTCATCTGCAACTCATAGTGACCCTGTGTACAACAGCTCTGAAGCCTACCCTGTCCTGAGCCAGTCTCATTGACTCTGACACACTTACCTCCATTACCCCAGTTACTGTATCCAAGGTCTTCCTCTCCTGCAGCTGTCCCTTCTCCAAGGATAGTCCCTCCTCCTAACGTCCAAGGAGAAACTTGGTTTCACCCTCTCCAAGATAAACTTGTTTGTTTTCTTGGTAGTCTATGGTTTGTTCATGACTCTTCTCCAGCACCATAACTCAAAGGCATCAATTCTTTTGTCATCCTTAGTCATTGTCCAGCTCTCTGATGCATAGCAAGCAATTGTGAAGACTGTGGCCTGGATCAGTCACATCTTAATCTCTAGACTGCCTCAGTCCTCTGGAGAGGTCCCTGACAACAGATTTTCCCCGGTGCCGTTTATCTTTTGATTTACTGACTGCTGGTGCCAAGAGTGTTGATTGTGGAGCTGAGGAAGCCATAATTGTTAACAACCTCAAATCTCTTCTCCATTTATCATGGATGGTGCGGCCAGATGGCCCATTAGTGAGGATCTTTGTCTTCTTGATGTTGAACTTCAATCCATATTGAAGACTACAGACCTTGACCTTCTGCAGCAAGTGCTTCAGGTCCTCCTCAGTTTCAGCATATCATTGTTGTCATTGATGTTGTTATGCTCCATGAATTGTATCCAACCCTCCAGTGGCTTTTCAGAGGATAGAAATATTTTTTTTTCCCCAATGGATTTGAACTGCCTGCCTTTGGGCTAGTGACTCAACTACTTAACCACCAGGCTACCAGAGCTCTGTAATGCAGTGAAATGCCCCTTGAAGTCCCTTTAAAACCTTCCTTACAACATCTGCAACTATTCAGAAAAAGATAGAATCTGTCATTCTGTAATGTAGTAATATGTGCCTTGAAGTCCCTTTAAATCCTTCCTTACAACATCTGCAACTATTCAGGAAAAAATAGATCTGTCATTCCTAATGTGGAATGAGGAGTGTACCCTTTTCTAAAGTTTTATTAGGCACTTAAGTGATGATCCCAGGGAGCCATTTGTCAAAAACAGGGACTCCAAACACTAGTCAGGTATCTCCTAACAACATCAATCACTCCTTAAGACCAGGGACACAGATTCGGCCTAACATGCCTTGGGTTCGTGGCATCACTCTGGCGGATGTTAATCAACAAATTGCAGAAAGCAAACACTTTGTGTAGTGTTAACTACCAGGGCCCCAACCAGGAGATAGCAACAATCTTGCTGCTTCACTTCAAACCCAATGAAATAAAGATGCCAGGGATACACCATGCTTTCTGATATCGTTCTGGATTCCCACCTGGAAAATAGTGGTTTGGGTTGCTGTGTGTGAGATTTTTTAAAGCCTCAGAAAGCTAAGGGAATCCTAGTTAGTTTAATGGGGTCACTTGGTATATTAGTAACAATACATAGTTATTAGATGGTACAAATGTATACAGACCTCACAGATACAATTGTAAAATGTTTGCTTCTAAGTCAGGAATAAGATTTCTATTCTGGGGGGAGAAGGGGAATGGTCTGTATAGGACTGTTAATTATAAATGTCTGGAGATATAACTGGAGAAAGAAATTTAAGGAAGATTTACAAACAAAAATAATTCTCCCTCAAATAATTTTTTAGTCATATTCTCTCCCACTCACCTGTGTCATTACAATTTTATAACAGTGGACAAATGCAGTATTTGTCCTTTTGTGACTGAGATATATCACTCAGCATAAAGTCTTCTAGGCTCATCCATGTTGTGTAATTTGGGAGGGGTACTTTTTTTAAATTTATTATTATATTTCAATGAAAATTTAGAGACTTTTTATTTCCATTCATTCACTGTTACACTTTTCTCCCCTCCCAACCCTCCCCCCTAGTAAACTACCATCTTGGAAAAGTAAAAGAAAAAGTCTTTCATTGTTTTACAGTCCCTCCTCCCAGGTCCACTCCACTATGCAGCCTTCATTCTGGACTCCTGTGATGACAATAATACCTAATAACATACCCCTTTTAAACAGTTTTCTCCCTCATCTGTTTCAATGCAGTATACACTATTCAACCGATCTTTCTCAGTCTCCCCCCAACCCCATGGTCAGTCCTATTTTACAACAGTGGCACCATGCAGTATTTGTCCTTTTATGGCTGAGATACTTCGCTCAGCATAATGTCCTCCAGGGTCACCCATTTTGAATAATATTGCATGAGTTCCTTGTTATTCAATGCTGTATAGTATTCCATTGTGTGAATATACCACAGACTATCCATTTGTTTGTTGTTGGGCACTTAGGTTGTTTCCAACTCCTTGCTATTGTGAACAGAGCTGCGATAAACATGGGTGTGCATATATCTGATTGGATGTCAGTTATGGTCTCTTTCCAATAGTGGAATTGCTGGGTCAAATAGTATCTCTATTTGCAACTTTTTGAGAAAGCGCCATACCACCTTCCACAGTGGTTGCACCATTTTACACTCCCACCAACAGTGAATAAGGGTTCCAGTTTCTGCACAACCTTGCCAGCATTTGTTGCTTGCTGTTCTGTTAAATTTTGCTATTCTGACTGGGGTGAGATGATATCTCATAGTTGTTTTGATTTGCATCTCTCTTAGTGCTAGGGATTTTGAGCATTTCTTCATGTGCTTGTTAGCCATCTGAATGTCTTCTTCGTTGAAGTGTCTGTTCATATCCTGTGCCTATTTTTCTATTGGATTATTTGCCTTTATCTAGTTGTGGTGCTCAAGTATTTCATAAATTCTGGATATAAGGCCCTTATCTGATATGTTATTACCAAATACTTTTTCCCAGTCTGTGGCTTCCCTTTTTGCCCTGTTGTCAAAGGTTTTGGATGTATATAGAGATTTGATTCTTAGAAGGTCCCATTCATCTAGTTTATCTTCTTCTGGCTATAAGTTTTTCAGGATACTTGGAAGACTGTTTATGTTGTGGATTAGGACTTCTAGTGTTCTTCCAAGCTTTTCTTTAATGAAGATTATAGTCTTTGGTTTTAGTCCTAGGTCCACGATCCACCTTGAGTTGGTTCTTGTATATGGAGTGGGGTGTGGATCTTGCTTGAGTCTTTTGCAGATACTTTTCCAATTTTGCCAATGCCATTTGTTAAAAAGGTTTCCCCAGTTGTGTAATGTTTTATGAGTTAATTGTTTCCCAGTGCTGCGTAATATTCCATGGTGTGACTATATCAGTTTTTCTGTCCATTCATTTGATGATGGCCACTTTGGTTACTTCCATAACTTTGCTATTGTGAATAATGCAGCAATAGAGATGGGTGTGCATACATCTGTCTGTAAATTTTCATTAAAATCACAATAAAATAGAAAATTTTTTAAAACCCAAACAACGAAATGTGGAAGAACTGATTCTGAACAACTAAGCTAAGGCATATGACCATCCATAACATGGACCATACAATTAATTACCTGTGAATGTGTAGATTTTCACAAATAAATCTGAATTTGGCTTCTTATAACTAGTTCTGTACAATTATAAGACTCCTATATCTGAAGGACTTCTTTCCTGTGTTTTATAGGATAGGGCAAAGTTCAAATCATAGGGGTGTCATTAGTCATCATCAAATAGATGACCTGACAGAGTGTGGAAATTATCAAACAGTATCACTGACATTATATGGAAGCAAAATCCTGCTAAAGATTATCCAAAACTAACTGGAACAATACATTGACAGAGAACTACTAGAAATACAAACTGGATTTAGAAGAGGCAGTGGTACTGAAGACATGTTGTTGTTGTTGTTGTTGTGTGCCGTCGAGTCGTAGATGACTCATAGCAACCCTATGAGCAAGCAGCCTGAGCACTGTTCATACATAGAGTTTCCGGAGGCAAGCCATTTCATAAGTGGATGCCGCTCCTCCTTCCAGGGAAGACATCATAGCCAATGTCAAATGAATCTTAGCTGAAGGCAGAGAACCTCAGAGGAATATCTGTGTTTCATTGAGTATGTGAAGGCATTTGACTGTGTGAATCACAACAAACTGTAGCAAAACTTGAAAAAAAAAAGTTATTGTTGTTGTTGATAGCCGTTGAGTTGAGCACAACTCATAGCGACTGACCCTTTGAACAAAAGGCCTGAAGCCTTCTCTTGCTTCCAGACTTGTCTTAAACTGGGAGCTCTACCAAACACTGCCCATCATGGGTAACCATTATGGCATTTAATACCCTAATGGCACAAGGTTCAGCATCACAGCCACCCCAGGTTACCTCAGTACAGCATACTGACGGAAGAGTGCCTGTTACACTTAGAATAATGTTCCTTCAAAATATAAATACAAAGGCCTTCCATGAGGTCTTGTTGACTCTAAACAAGAGGCTTAAATAAAAATAACCAATATAAGTTGTTATTGTTGTTGCTGTCGTCTATCAGGTCACCTGTGACCCTACATACAGCAGCTCTGAACTCTTTCCTGTCCTAAGCTGTCTCACTAATTCTGACCTATAACCATCATTGCCCTAATTACTGTATCAATCCATCTCATCTGAGGTCTTCCCCTCCTGCGCTGTCCCTCCACCCGTCCAAGTATTATGTCCTTCTCCAAGGATAAGTCACTCCAGGCTATGTGCCCCGAGTATGTGCCACATAGCTTCAAAATCCTAGCCTCAAAGGAAAGATTTGGTTTTACCCTCTTCAAAACAGACCAATTTGTTTTCTTGGCAGTCCATGGTATGTTCAAGACTCTTCTCTAGCACCACACCTCAAAGTCAACGATTCTTCTTTTGTCATCCTTAGTCATTGTCCATCTCTCGGAAGCAAAACAAGTAATGGTGAGAAGAATGGGAATCCCAAAATATTTGATGGTGCTCATGTGAAAGCTATACTCAGACCCGGAAGCAGTCTTCAGAACAGAGCAAGGAAACACTGCATGGTTCAAAATCAGGAAAGGGGTGTATTAGGTATGCATTCTGTGCCCATACCTTTTCAATCTGTGTGTAGAACAGATCATTCAGGAGGCTGGGCTCTATGAGGAGGACTATAACATCAGTACTGGAGGAAGACTCATCAACAACTTGCATTATGCAGATGACACAACCTTGCTTGCTGAGACTGAGGAAGACCTGAGGCATTTGCTACAGAAGGTTAGGACTGCAACCTTCACTATGGATTGAAGCTCAATAGCAAGAAGACAAAGATACCACATGGCGAATTGCCAGTGTCATGATGGAGAAAGATTTTGGTTGTTAACAATTTCACCTTGCTTGACTCCACAGTCAACACTTTTGACACCAGCAGTTAAGAAATCAAAAGAAAAATTGCGCTGGGGAAATCTGCTGTCAGGGTCTCTCCAAAGTGCCTAAAGAGCAATGATATCAGTGTAGAGACTAAGGCACACCTGACACACGCTATAATCTTTGCCATTACTTGCTATGCATTAGAAATCTGGACAATGACTAAGGATGACAGAAGAAGAATCACTACCTTTGAGCTGTCATGGTGGATAAGAGTCTTGAACATGCCATGAACTGCCAAGAGAACAAATAGGTCTGTCTTGCAAAAGGTGAAACCAAGTTTCCCCTCGGAACCAAGGGTTTTTTTTTTTTGAGGGGCATGTCATCATTTTAATGATGTAGATCTTTGGTGTTTCCCTCGGAACCAAGGGTTTTGAAGCTCCATCTCACATGCTTTGGGCATGTGGCCACTAGGGGCATGTCCTTGAAGAAGAACATAGTGCTTGGAAGGGTAAAGGAATAACACAGGAGAGGAAGACCCTGGATGAGATGGGTTGACATAGTATCTGGGGTAATGGCAGTAGGGGTGTCGGAGTCAGTGAAACTGGCTCAGGATATGGCAGGCTTCAGGGTTGTTGCACATAAAGTCACTGTGAGTCATCAGCAACTTGATGACACATGACAATAACAACAATAGTCTTATGATATTTTTTATTGCTATTGTTGCTTTTAGGTGCTGTCAAGTTGAATACAACCCATACCTATCTTGTGCCATCCTCCCAATTTCGGAGCCTAGAAACACTAGAACCCATGAAGGTCTCTCTTTTGCTGACTGTCCACCTTCCCAAGCATAATTACTTCCCAAGTAACAGCCTCTAATGGCAACACGCCTGAAGTATGTAAGACAAAGCTTTGTCATTCTTGCCTACAAGGAGCACTCTGGCTGCACTTTCTTTGGGACATTTGTTTGTTCTCTTGGCAGTCTATAAGGTATACAATGCTCTTCTCCAACATCACAGATCAAAGACATTAATTCTTCTTCTGTCATCCTTATTTATTGTCCAGCTCTCAGGTACATAGCAAGTGATCAGAAAGACTGATCCAGGCATATCAGTCTTATTTAGTAACATTTATTTCGCATTTGGATTTTATTATAGTATTGGATTGGTTCTTAATTGTCTTATAGTAATTTCCTTTTCTTATATTATATATACATAGGAATCAGATCAATTACATCTGCGGAAAGGAGCCGCTGAAGAAGCTCAATATCAGCTGTGAAAACTAGGCCCGGAGCCAATTGTGGAACAGACCACCAACTTCTCATATGCAAGTTCAAGATGAAGCTGAGGAAAATTAAACTGAATCCACGGGAACCAAAATATAACTTTAAGTCTATCCCACCTGAATTTCAGAACCATCTCGAGAACAGGTTTGAGACCTTGAACACGAATGAGCGAAGACCAGATGAGTTGTGGGAGGATATCAAGGATACCATCCAAGAGTAGTGCAGACGTCCACTACAAAGACAGAAGAGGAAGAAAAGACCAAAATGGATGGCAAAAGAAACTCTGAAGATTGCACTGCAGTGCAGAGAAGCCAAAGCACAAGGAAGAATTCAAGATACTAAAAGAGCTGAGCAGAAGATTGCAAAAGGCAGCACGGGATGACAAAACAAAATATTACAATGAAATGTGCGAGGAGCTAGAGTCGGAAAATCAAAAGGGCCAAACTTGTTCAGCATTTCTTAAGCTCAAGGAACTGAAGAACAAATTCAAACCTCAAGTTGCTATAATCAAGGATGCTTTAGGCAGATAATTAAACAGTCCAGGAAGTATCAAAAGAAGATGGAAAGAATATACTGAGTCATTGTATCAAAAGGAATTGGCAGACAGAAAAATTTAATGAAACAACATATGAGCAAGAGCCAATGGTGATGAAGGAAGAAGTTCAAGCTGCTTTGAAAGAAATAGCAAAAAATAAGGCCCCAGGAATAAATGATATACCAATTGACATATTTCAACTAACAGATGCTGCACTGGACGTGCTCACCAAGTTGTGTCAAGAAATCTGGAGAGCAACCACTTGGCCAACTGACTGGAAGAGATCTATATTTGTTCCCATTCCAAAGAAAGGTGACCCAACAGAGTGTGGAAACTATAGAACAATATCGTTGATTTCACATGCAAGCAAGATTCTACTGAAGATTATCCAAAAACTACTGAAACAGCACATCAGCAGAGAACTGCCAGAAGGCCAGACTGGGTTTAGAAGGGGTCGTGGTACTAGGGATAGTGTAGCTAATATTAAATGGATCTTGGCTGAAAGCAGGGAGTACCAGAGGAATGTCTATCTGCGCTTCATTGATTATACAAAGGCGTTTGACTGTGTGGACCATAACAAACTGTGGCTGACTCTGAGAAGAATGGGAATCCCAGAAAAATTATCATGCTAATACAATACTTATACATGAACCAAGAGGCAGTCATCAGAACAGAGCAAGGAAACATTGCATAGTTCAAAATTGGGAAGGGCATACACCAGGGATGTGTCCTGTCTCCATACCTTTTCAACCTCTATACAGAACAGATCATCCAGGAGGCTGGGCTCTATGAGGAGAAATGCGGCATAAGGATTTGTGGAAGATCTATCAACAATCTGCGATATGAAGATGACACAACCCTGCTTGCTGAAACTGAGGAGGACCTGAAGCACTTGCTGCTGAGGGTCAGGGACTGCAACCTTCAATATGGATTGAGGCTCAATGTCAAGAAGACAAAGATTCTCACCACTGGACCAATTGGCAGCATCAGGATGGATGGTGAAGAGATTGAGATTGTTCACAGCTTTAGTCTGCTTGGCTCCACAGTCAACATTCTTGGCACCAGCAGCCAGGAAATTAAAAGACATATTGCGATGTGAAAGTCTGCTGTTAGGGACCTCTCTAAAGTACTGAAGAGCAATGATGTGTCTCTGGAGACTAAGGTGCATCTGGTACAGGCCATGGTCTTTGCAATCACTTGTTATGCGTCAGAGAGTTGGACAATGATTACCAGGGAGGTTAGAAAGAGAACTGATGCTTTTGAGCTTTGGTGTTGGAGAAGAGTGCTGAAGGTACCATGGACTGCTAAGGAAACAAACAGATTCATCCTGGAGTGGGTTAAACCGGGCTGCTCCATGGAGGCAAGGATTCTGAAACTTTGTCTGACATACTTTGGTCATGTTGTAAGGAGGGACTGGTCCTTGGAGAAGGACATCATGCTTGGGAGGGTGGAGGGCGGGCACAGGAGGGGAAGGCCCTCTGAGAGGTGGATTAATTCATTGACTGGGGCAATCAGGATGAGTGTGTCATAGACAATGAGATTGGCACAGGACAAAGCAGAGTTTAGAGCTATTGTACATAGGGTCACTAAGAGTCGTAAGCAACTCGACGGCACATAACAACATATTAAATGTTATGTAAATATTTCTACTAAAAAAATCTAAAGGCAGCTCAGGGAGACAAAGCAAAATAGTGCAATGAAATCCACAAGGAGCTGGAGTCAGAAAATGAAAAGGGCCAAACTCTTTCAGCATTTCTTAAGCTCAAGGAACTGAAGAACAAAAATCACACCTCGAGTTGCTATACTTAAGGATGAATATTAAATGATACAGGAAGTATTAAAAGAAGATGGAAAGAGTATGCAGAGTCCCTGTACTGAAAGGAATTGGCAGACACAGAAGAATTTAATGAAAAAAACATATGAGGAAGAGCCTACTGTGATGAAGGAAGAAGTCCAAGCTGCCATGAAGGAATTGGCAAAAAATAAGGCCCCAGGAATTGATGGTGTATACCAATTGGCATATTTCAACTAATAGATGCTTCCCTGAATGTGCTTACCAATTTGGGTCAAGAAATCTGGAGGACAACCACCTAGACTACTGACTGGAATGAAATCTGTATTTGATCCCATTCCAAAGAAGGAGATCCAGCAGAGTGTGGAAATTACTGAACAAAAGCATTGCTATTACATGCAGGCAAGATTCTGCTGAAGATTATCCAAAAACAACTGAAACAGCACACCAACAGAGAACTTCCAGAAGTGCAGGCTGGGTTTAGAAGGGGTCATGGTACTAGGAATATTGTAGTTAATGTTAGATGGATCTTAGATGAAAGCAGGGAGTACCATAGGAATGCCTATCTGTGTTTCATTGACTCTGAAAAGGAGTTTGACTGTGGCTGACTCTGAGAAGAATGGGATTTCAAGAATGCTTGATCATGCTAATGCAAAACTTATACTTGGACCAGGAGGCAGTCATCAGAACAGAGCAAGGAAACACTGTATGGTTCAAAATTGGGAAGTGTGTATGCCAGGGATGTGTCCTATCTCCATTTCTTTTCAACCTGTATGCAGAAGAGATTATCCTGGAGGCTGGACTGTAAGAGGAGAAGTGTGGCATCAGGATTGGAGTAAGATTCATCAACAATCTGCATTATGCAGATGACACAACCTTGCTTGCTGAAACTGAAGAGGACCTGAAGAGCTTGCTGCAGAAGGTCAAGTACTGTAGCCTTCACTATCAATTGAGACTCAATATCAAGAAGACAACATTTCTCACCACTGGGCCAATTGGCAACATCAGGATGGATGGTGAAGAGATTGAGATTGTTAACAGCTTTAGTTTGCTTGGCTCCACAGTCAACACTCTTGGCACCAGTGGCCAGGAACTTACAAGATGCATTGCAATGGGAAAGTCTGCTGTTAGGGACCTCTCCAAAGTACTGAAGAGCAATGGTGTCTCTCTGGAGACTAAGGTGTGCCTGATATTGGCCATGGTCTTTGCACTCACTTGCTGTGCATCAGAGAGCTGGAAAATGACTAGGGAGGATAGAAGGAGAATTGATACCTTTGAGCTGGGTTTGTCCTAGAGAGGGTTAAATCTGGCTGCTCCTTGGAGTCAAGGATTCTAAAGCTTATTCTGACATACTTTGGACATGTTGCAAGGAAGGACCAGACCTTGGAGAAGGACGTCATGCTTGGGAGTCTGGAGGGACAGTTCAGGAGAGAAAGACCCTCTATGAGATGTATTGATTCAGTGACTGGGGTAATCAGGGTGAGTGTGTCACAGACAGTGAGGTTGGCACAGGATAAAGCAGGGTTTAAGGCTATGTACATAGGATAGCTATGAGCTGCAGGTGACTCGATGGCACATATTTCTACTAAAAAAGTCAAACCATTACCTTGAGTCATTTACAACTCATGAAGAATAATTAGTACATTCATTTCATAGAGTTCTGTTATATTTCAGTTGACAAGGTTAGTCATTTGTTTATCTTAAGTAAAGAGTTCTTCTCTAATTACAATATTCATGAGTAAATAATAATTTTCACACTTTGCATTTCACATTGGGGTCCACCACCAGCCTTAGAAGCCGGCAGTTGGCCTCTGTTGCCCATCTGGACAGCCATTCTGTCTCCAAACATTGTGGATGTTTACATGCTCTGATGAAGCCTAGAGCCACAGCTCAGGACTGATCTGTGTCTGAGTTTGGGGTTTTTTGTTTGGTCACTTGGTTGGATTTTTTTTTAAATACTGATTTACTTACATAGTTCATATATATTAATTGTTCTGTTATTTGGTTTTTGAGGGGTTTTAGGTCTGCATTACAAACTGTTAGCTAACCATTGTTTGCTGCAAAAAAAAAAGAAAATGGACAATTCAAAATAGTTTGTGTGAATGGAATTCCATTTTGATTTAGCCAGGAAACGGTGTAGAATATTTTGTTTTCCAGGACTGATGTAAAAATATCTGCAACAATATACTCCAGAGCCTTGCAAGAAAGCGCTCTGTGGTCATGGAGGCCGCACGTGCTCACTTTGCAGAGTCCCCGCTTGTGATGCTCAAGACGCTGCCGGGTTTGCATTAGTGGTGCGGCCACCGCATCTTCACAAGTCATTTTTAGTACTTCTGCTCAGTTTAGTATGAGTTTACTTTTATTTTTAGGATGATTCCTTCTCAAGCAGGAAAATTCTTGTAAACTAAAATCCATGTTAGGGTATTTTTGCGTTTTCAAAATGTGGTGTTCACGTGTTCCCTTGTTTTCACTGGAAGGACAGGACCAGAGCTGGCTCACTAAGTATGTGCCACCCTGGCCACTCATGGTTCTTCATCTGCTCCTAGCAGGGTCCCTGATTCCTGAGGCTTAGGAGAGACAGAACTTCAAAGTTCAACATTTTTAAAAGGTTATGAGCCTACAGACTCATGACTATCCCTTGATTTATTTGTTGAACATAATTTCTTTTCATTTTGTCCCTGATGTTAGGGGAAGATATGGAACCTGTATAACAGGAGTTGAAGGCAGTCTATCTGCCCATTATATGCATGTGAATAACTTCTTTCATATGTAGATTACCTGGAAACCTTCCTCAAGCCTGTATTTCTAAGCCAACCACTTCCACACTCAGAGTAACCCACATAAATCTTCTTATATGCTTTCTATAAAATGTAAAAATTTACCATTCGTCTTATCCACTCTCTTGGCATGCTTTTAAAAACCTGTTTTAGAGAAATGCCATTTCCATTGGACTGTAAGAAAGCTGTCTCTTTGGAGGGAGATGCATCATATGGGGATGTGTGGTGTCTATGTGTGTATGTGTGTGCTGTTACATTCGGCATTGCAGCTCTCTGAAAACAAAAGCAGACACACTTTCTAATTTAAAACTCTTTGTTTTCGTCACAGGTCTATAAAAAGAAAACCGAGGCTGCAAAGAAGGAGTACCTGAAGCAGCTTGCGGCATACAGAGCCAGCCTGGTATCCAAGGTAACTGCAGTTGGCTGGTATTGTGTCGGGTTCAGGCCATCTAGGTGCTGACTTTGATAGTAATTTAAAGGCATAAAAGATTACCTTAGCAATTTTGCACAGTCTTCTTGGTTGGAAAATAGAAAGTAAATCCTAAATAAAGTGATATGTTATGGAAATATTTGTTCAGATCTAGAAGCCCAGAGCAACGCCCTTTGCACTTTTCAAAAGATATTAGCCACCTGTGGGATTTTGGTTTGATGTATTAGCCATGGCCTGACTTAGTCTTGAGTGCACTTTCTGCTTCTGTATCCTGGGAACTTCACAATCCCCATTTCAGTTCCTAACCTCAATATTGATTATTAGGAGGTACACGTATTTAAAAAAAAAAAAAGATCAAGTTCATTCACTTGAAAATAAAAATACTAGCGAGCTTGGGTGGCCTAGTGGCAAGAAGCTGCACTGTAATCCCAGAGGTACACGGTTCGAATCCACCAGATGCTCTGCTGGAAAAGGAGGGTCAATCTCCTCCTGCACCAGTCAGATCTGAGTTGACGGTACACACACAAAAAATAATAAAATAAAAATTTTTTTAAAAAGACAAGAAAAATACCATGTACAGCTATTTGATGTTTTAGAAAATGTTAATCACTAGCCTTACCTATTTAAGATATTCTAAAGTAGAAAACAGTCACAAATGCTGTTTTATTTATTTTCACCTGGCTGGATATGATCTTTTCTATCCTTTCCGTGGAACTCTCTGTGTAGCAAGAAGTTGGTGGTTGAGAGTCACCCAAGGAGGCTTAAGAAATCAGGCCTGACAAACTGCTTCTGAAGGTCATGGCTTTGAAAACTCCGTGCAGCAGTTTAACTCAGCACCCATAGGGATGCCATGAGTTGAAATTGGTTTGAAGACAACCAACAGCAGTGCGTTCAGTTACATGGCATGGACCTGCTAGGTCTCAAGCTACTAAAGAAACACCTTTTTTAAATATAGACTTCTCAGTGAGTGGTTCAGTCTCTATGTCTAAGGATTTCATCCCACTCATTCCATGGAAATATTTTCTCTTTCATAAGTATCCGTTCTCATTCTGTCAACTTTAAAAAATCAGACAGGCTCCAAGTTATGAACATCATACTTAAATTATATTATTTTTGTTATGTGCCATTGCCATTGAGTCGACTACCACTTATAGTGACAATAGCTCTGAATTCTGCCCTATCCTGAACCAGTCTCATCGTCTCCAACAGACCTAATCCCATTTCTCCACTCAAAGAGTCAATCCATCTCATCCTGGGTCTTCCTCTCCTGTGCTGTCACCCCACCCTTCCAAGCATGATATTCCTCTCCAAGGACTGGTCCCCCTTGGCCACATGCCCAAAGTATGTGAGAACTTCAAAAATCCTTGCCTCCAGAGAGCACCTTGGTTTCACCTCCTCCAAGGCAGACATGTTTGTTCTCCTGGAATTTCACGGTATGTTCAACACTCTTCTCCAGCACCATAACTCAAAGGCATCAGTTCTTCTACCATCCCTAATTATTGTCTATCTCTCTGATGCATAGCAAATAATTGTTAAGACCATGGCCTGTATCACTTGCATCTTAGTCTCCAGACTGATATCAATTCTCTTTAGTTCTCTAGAGAGGTCCGTGACAGCAGGCTTTCCTAATGCAATTCTACCTTTGATTTTCTAACTGCTGGTGCCAAAAGTGTCAATTGTGGAGCCAAGCAAGTTGAAGTCGTTAATAATTTCAATATCTTGAAGCTCTTGAATATCATGAAGTTTCCAGTTGGCCCAGTGGTGAGAATCTTTGTTTTCTTGATGTTGAGTTTAGTCCCCATTGAATACTATAGTCTTTAACCTTCTGTATCAAACACCTCATGTCCTCCTCAGTGTCAGCAGGGAAGGCTGTGTCAACTGTATAGCATAGGTTGTTGATGAGTCTTCCTCCAGTCCTGATGCCATATTCCTCCTCATAAAGTTATACCTCCTGATAGATGCCTTCTCCATATAGATTTAAAAGTTATGAAGATAGGATGTATTCCTATTCTGTAACTCTATTCTGACTACTGCTTCCTGTTTCAAGAAGGTTTCACATAAACACAATTAAGTGTTCTTGGATTCCCATTCTTCTCAAAGTTAGCCACATTTTTTTGTAACCCACACAGTCAAATGTCTTTGCATAGTCAATGAAAGCAGAGAGAAATGCCTCTGGTACTCTTTGTTTTTGGCCAAGGCCCATCTATCATTGGCTATGATGTCCCTAGTGTCATGGCCTCCTCAAAGCACAGCTTGCACACTTGGTAGTTCTTTTCTGATGTACTATTCCAATAATTTTTTAGAATCTTCAGCAGGATCTTGTTGGCATGTGATATTAGTGATTGTTGTTGTTGTTGTTGTTGTTGTTGTTATGTGCCGTCGAGTCGCTTGTGACTCATAGCGACCCTATGTACAACAGCCCTAAACCCTGCTCTATCCTGTGCCAATCTCACTGCCTCTGACACATTCATCCCGATTACCCCAGTCACTGAATCAATCCACCTCATAGAGGGTCTTCCTCTCCTGCGCTGTCCCTCCACCCTCCCAAGCATGATGTCCCTCTCCAAAGACCTGTCTCTCCTTACAACATGTCCAAAGTATGTCAGGCGAAGCCCCAGAATCCTTGCCTCCAAGGAGCAGCCTGGTTTAACCCTCTCTAGGATGAATCTATTTGTTTTCTTGGCAGTCCATGGTACATTCAATGCTCTTCTCCAGCATCACAGCTCAAAGGTGTCAATCCTCCTTCTATCCTCCCCAGTCATTGTCCAACTCTCTAATGCATAACACGTGATTGCAAAAGCCATGGCCTGTATCAGGCGCACCTTAGTCACCAGAGAGACACCGCTGCTCTTGAGTACTTTAGAGAGGTCCCTAACCACAGGCTTTCCCATCGCAATACGTTTTTTTTTTATTTTCTGGCTACTGGTGTCAAGAGTGTTTACCGTGGAGCCGAGCAAACTGAAGCTGTGAATAATCTCAATCTCTTCACCAACCGTCCTGATGCTACCGATTGGTCCAATGGTGAGAATTTTTGTCTTCTTGACATTGAGCCTCAGTCCATATTGAAGGCTGCAGTCCTTGACCCTCTGCAGTAAGTGTATGAGGTCCTCCTCAGTTTCAGCGAGCAGGGTTGTGTTATCTGCATAACGCAGATTGTTGATAGATCGTCCACCAATCCTAACGCCACGCTTCTCCTCATAGAGCCCTGCCTCTCGGATAATCTGCTCTGCATACAGGTTGAAAAGGTATGGAGACAGGACATGTGTCCTGTCTCCATACCTGATATTAGTGATATTGTTCAAAATTTCCATATTCTGTTAGGTCACCTTTTTTGGAATGGAAACAAATATATTTGTTACCCTTGAGGAAGTTCAATGTAATGGTTCCTTATAACAGGTAGGTGCATTAGCACATCAGAACTACATTATTATCATCATCATCACCACCATTATCATTATAATAACTATGTTATGTTAAAAAAGTGTTTTCATGTATCTCGAAGTGTTACTTTAATTATTTTATGTGTAGAAGGTATGCTGTACACTGTATTCAGATATAAGTTTTTGACTGATGCTGTATCTGAACCATACCAACTGTGTGATTTTGGTACAAATTTTATGTAAAGACCATCATGGACAGAAGTCATTAGTAATCTGAGAACCACCTACATATAGATGACTTGCTAAATGGGGCGAATATACTGAATAGAGTGCTAGCCTAGAAGAAAAACACATACTCTGGAAAAGTAAATTCCCAAGATATGTTTAAAGTCCGGAGATGACCTAGACCAGGAAGCCATTTAAACTCATAGAGCAAATTATAGGACAGTGTGAAAGAAGACATCTTTGGACGGTTAGAGCAGAAACTAAAAATCACACAATCATAATCGGCTGTGAAACAACTTTCAGAGTCCCCAAAGGCATGCAGTTCGAATCCACCATCTGGTCTGCAGGAAAAGGATGATCTGTCTCCTTCCATATGATGTACTGTCTCTGAAAACCCACTGGAAGGTCAGCTATGGGTCAATTCTGACAGAACAGAACAAACAACAACAGCAGCAGGAATGAGCTGCTTGCATGGAAGCTGTTCTAAGATTGGCTGTGAGAGTGGACTGTTACAGGTGGTCACAGGACAGGTAATTGACTGGCAGAATTGTTTCCTCTGCATTTTTTCTTTTGTCCCTGGCAACCCATTATAAAAGTTGCATCATGATCCCTTGGTGAAACAAGATCACATCTTGCACGTGCATGACCACACTGGAGAGACTCTGAGAAGAGCCGGATCCTGCATGGCCAGACCTTAGAGATCAGAGTAAGCTTGCCAGTCAGGTCAACGTTGAAGAGAGGACGTTCTGTTTGAAAAGGCCATTTCAAAATTCAACAAGGATTCTAGATTTGTGTCCAGACTTTGACGTGCAGCTGAGGCTCCACTTCTAGAATGCTTTATCTGTACACATCACATGAGGGCTTTGAAGGCTTTAGACCTTCATATGATGACATAGATGAGAAGAAAGCACAGTATGTAAATATGCAAAACTTCCAGCAGACCAACTGTTTAGTTCAACTTCACGTTCCTCTGTAAAACACAATGTTGTGGCAAAAGTTTTATGAGTCCATCCAGCTCCCTCATTTTTTCTCACTCTGAACCTCTCAGTTTTTAATTGAGCTGACTCTTACTGAAGCCCCTTTGATTTTCTGCTTCCACTGCCTCATGTTTCTGCGTATTTATAGAATTGACAGAAAGTTTGTAAAATTTGTTGTTGTTGTTGTTGTTGTGTGCCATCGAGTAACTTGTGATTCATAGCGACCCTATGTGCAACAACCCTAAACTCTGCTCTGTCCTGTGCCAATCGCACTGTCTCTGACACTCCCGTCCCGATTATTCCAGTCACTGAATCAATCCACCTCATAGAGGGTCTTTCCCCTCCTGCGCTGTCCCTCCACCCTCCCAAGGGTGATGTCCTTCTCCAAGGACCAGTCTCTCCTCACAACATGTCCAACGTATGTTAGATGGAGCCTCAGAATCCTTGCCTCCAAGGAGCTACCCGGTTTAACCCTTCCCAGGATCAATCTGTTTGCCTAGCAGTCCATGGTACTCTCAGTACGCTTCTCCAGCACCAGAGCTCACAGGCATCAATTCTCCTTCTATCCTCCTTGGTCATTGTCCAACCCTCTGATGCATAACAAGTGATTGCGAAGACTATGGCCAGTATCAGATACACCTTAGTCTACAGAGAGACACCATTGCTCTTCAGTACTTTGGAGAGGTCCCTAACAGCAGACTTTCCCATGGCAATGCGCCTTTTAATTTCCTGGCTGCTGGTGCCAAGAGTGTTGACTGTGGAGCCAAGCAAGCTAAAGCTGTGTACAATCTCAATCTCTTCACCATCCATCCTGATGCAGCCAATTGGTCCAGTGGTGAGAATCTTTGTCTTCTTGACATTGAGCCTCAATCCATATTGGAGGCTGCAGTCCTTGACCCTCTGCAGCAGGTGCTTCAGGTCCTCCTCAGTTTCAGCAAGCAGGGTTGTGTCATCTGCATAACGCAGATTGTTGATAAATTGTCCACCAATCTTAACCCCACATTTCTCCTCATAGAGCCCAGCCTCCCGGATAATCTGTTCTGCATACAGGTTGAGAAAGTATGGAGATAGGATGCATTGGTGTACACTTTCCCAATTTTGAACCATGCAGTGTTCCCTCGCTCTGTTCTGACGACTGCCTCCTGGTTCAAGTATAGGTTTCTCATTAGCACAATCAAATGTTTTGGGACTCCCATTCTTCTCAGAGTCAGCCACCGTTTGTTATGATCCACACAGTCAAATGCCTTTGCATAGTCAATGAAACACAAATAGACATTCCTCTCGTATTCTCTGCTTTCAACTAAGATCCATCTAACATCAGCTACAGTACCTGTAGTACCACGACCCCTTCAAAACCCAGCCTGGACTTCTGGTAGGTCTCTGCTGATGTGCTGTTCCAGTTGTTTTTTGCATAATCTTCAGTAGAATCTTGCTTGCATGTGAAATCAATGAGATTATTCTATAGTTTCCACACTCTGTTGGGTCACCTTTCTTTGTGATAGGAACAAATATAGATCTCTTCCGGTCAGTTGGTCAAGTGGTTGTTCTCCAGATTTCTTGGCACAACTTGGTGAGCACGTCCAGGGCAGCATCTGTTAGCTGAAATATGTCAATTAGTATACCATCCTGGGGCCTTATTTTTTGCTATTTCTTTCAAAGCAGCTTGAACTTCCTTCATCACCATTGGCTTTTGCTCATATGTTGTTTCATGAAATTCTTCTGTGGCTCCCAATTCCTTCCGATGCAGTATTCTTTCCATCTTCTTTTAATACTTCCTGGATCATTTAGCATTCTGCCTAAAGCATCCTTGATTATAGCAACTCGAGGTTTGAATTTGTTCTTTAGTTCCCTGAGCTTAAGAAATGCTGAGTGAGTTCTGCCCTTTTGATTTTCTGACTCCAATTCCTTGCACATTTCATTGTAATATTTTGCTTTGTCATCCCGTGTTGCCTTTTGAAATCTTCTATTCAACTCTTTAGTATCTTCAATCCTTCCTTGTGCTTTGGCTTCTCTATGCTCCAGTGCAATTTTCAGAGTCTCTTCTGACATCCATTTTCGTCTTCCCTTCCTCTTCTGTCTTTGCAATAACTGTTTGCACTCTTCCTGGATGATACCCTTAATATCCTCCCACAACTCATCTGGTCTTCGCTCATTAGTGTTCAAGACCTCAAACTTGTTCCTGAGATGGTTCTGAAATTCAGGTGGGATAGACTCAAAGTCATATTTTGGTTGCCTTGGATTTGGTTTAATTTTCCTCAATTAGAGCACAAAATAATGTCCCAAATATTAAACCCAGCCAGACATCAGATTAAATAACCATGATAATTTTGTTACAGATTAATATGCCTAATGTAAAAGGAATGGGTTGGGTTTTTGTTTTTTCTTTTAATTTCGAGATAAGTTCTCTCCTGATAGAAGTTTTCATCAGATGATTTTACATATGAGATAATCAATACAATCCCAGTACAAAGTTCCAGGTAATGGTATGAGGATTGTCAGAATGCTATAATACTGACTAAACCTTTACTCTGTGAGGTAGTGTCCTCAGATTTGCTCTTAGCTGCAACTTTTCTCACTATTCAGCCCCAGAGTTGCAACCAGCAGTCTACGGCAATTTGTATAAATGCTGTGAATTGCCATTTCTACATTTTCAAAAAACAAGCACTTTTTTACAGCTTAGTCTGACGTTTTCTTTTCCTTGGCAGTAGGAATTTTGCTCAAGCTTTTGAATATCTATTTATATACAACTATCTATTGTGTATACAAATTGAAGGAAAGCTACACCCACTTCCAGCTAGAAAGTAACCTTCAAAAGTTGTATGTGAACAGAGAGTTGCTGTCTTTTTGTCGGGCATGTACAGAAATGCTACCAGCCTACCTGCCCTGGACTTTAAGAAAATACATAGAAATACATAGCTTTCTCATTGTAAGTTATAGTATGGTAAAAAGATCCATTCCAATTTACATAGGCAATTTTTTTCTGTTAAAATTTTCTCCATGTGGTAAAATTATTTCTGTGTTCCGAAGTAAATATATTTTTTTAAAAAATTGGCATTGAATGACAGTTGTTACAGTTCCATATACAAGCAGTCAGCTAAGCTCATTTTCCCTATTCATTCTTTCAGCTCATTTGGAATATTGTCCTAGGTCTGCCACAGGTACTGTGCCAGGCTGAGACACAGGGAGAATAAGGCAGATGCACTGGGGAGACCACTACTAACTGTATTACGAATATGTTTGTTGTGTGGAGCTCTGGTGGTGTTGTCTGTTGGGAATTGCACTGCTGACCCTAAGACAGTGCCTCTCTTGGGGTTCAAATCCACCCTTAATTCCATTGGACAATGATAGACAATCACCTCTTGTGTGATTTTCAGTTTCAGAAACTCGCTGCAGCATCATTTGTGAATGAGGCAGTGTGCATTCTTACTGCAACACTATTCACAATGGACTAAGGTGGAAACAGCTTAAAAATTCCTGCATGAATGGGTAAATAAAATGCATTATGTCCATACAAAGGAATATTACTCTCCCATGAAGAGAAATGGCTTGATAACATGCTCTCACATGGAGAGACCTTGAAAGCAATATACTAAGAAATAAATCATTCACAAAGGACAACTATTAAGTAACCCAACTTATATATGAAATTGTCAAATGTCTAGAGACCAAAACTTATTAGTGGTTAGCAGGGAGATGGGGGGTGGGGGTGGGGTGTCACTGCTGAGAAGACCACTGCGTCAGTGCTGGTGGAAACCGTTGGCAAAGGATGATAGTTTCTCCACATGGTGAATGCAGTCCATGGCACTAAATGCACATGAGGAAACTTTGGAATCAACAAATGTGGCTTAACACATATTTTTACCACATTTTTAAAAAATGAAGACTAATAAATGATCAATATTTTTTTAGGATATTCTGTTCTGAAGGAAATAAGTGATGGATCTAGAAGGATGGTCTTGAAAAGTGTCTTTGAAGGGGCAGCACTAGAGCTGAGGCCCAAAGGAAGAAAAGGTGCTAGTAGAAGGAAGCAAAAAAGAACCCTGAGCATCAAACAGGCCAGGAAGCTAGAGCAAGGGTGAGTCCCAGGGAGGTAACTGTCTGACTTCGAGTGAGCCTTGTGCACATGATGGGAACTTAAAGAACAGACAGCATGGTTTGAGCTGTCAACAGCGAGGTGGAGGACAGCCAGTCCAAGGGGTCTCACAGACCGTGAAGGGAGCACAGGTTTAATTCTCCACACAGTGGAACAAGAAGGGCTCACTCATTCTCCCAAGGAGCAGCCATGGGACCCAAACCGTCTGTCTTTAGATTGGAAGCACAACTCCTTATTGATAAAATTGTTGTTGTTGTTGTTGTTATGTGCCGTCGAGTCGCTTGCGACTCATAGTGACCCTATGTACAACAACCCTAAACTCTGCTCTGTCCTGTGCCAATCGCACTGTCTCTGACACTCCCATCCCGATTATCCCAGTCACTGAATCAATCCACCTCATGGAGGGCCTT
>NW_006399998.1:1063694-1067559 GCF_000299155.1 Elephantulus edwardii | reverse complement strand
ATTCTTCTCAGAGTCAGCCATAGTTTGTTATGATCCACACAGTCAAATGCCTTTGCATAGTCAATGAAACACAGATAGACATTCCTTTGGTATTCTCAATAAGATTAGGTAGTCAAAATGTGAACAGTAGGTATATTAACCTGAAAAATGAAATACTGAAGGTTGTTCATATCCATAGCAGGTGTTAGCACAATAACAACTCATGCTCTGTTTTTGCTAAATGCAGCAAACAAGAAAACAGTGCATCTCAAACCAGAAGGACTTCATCTGAACAGCTGACATCACTAAATTCTGGACTTTTCTGCATAAATCGTTAATTTCCATGTGGAATTTCAGAGCAGGAAACAATTGATTCTAAGTCATGTTCTGTCAAGTCAGCTCTGAATCTGAACCACCCCAAGTCTGACAGCATAAAAGCTCTGAGTGAGCCTGTGAACCCGCCCCCACACACCTTCAGTCTCTGCTGTGCTTAAACTCATTGTGGAAACCACTGTTCAGTCCGTCTCATTAAGGTTCTTCTTTCTCACTGACTCTGCACTTATCAAGTCTAAGCCTTTCTCTAGGGACTCATTCCCACCGTTGACCATAACATGCCCAAGTGTGTGAGGAGAAGGCTCACCCCACTTACTCAGTTCCCCATGCATTCTGGTTGCACTTTGTCCAAGACAGTATTGTTTATTCTCTTGGCTGTCCATGGTATACTTGATATTCTCTTCCATCAACACAATTCAAAGGTATCCATTTGTTTTTTATCTTCCTTATTCACTATCCAATATTCATATGCATATGAGGCTAATGAAAATGCCATGACATGGGTTGTTGTTAGGTGCCATAACGACACCTGTTGTTAGGGTACTCATAAAGACCCTATGAACAGGCCTAAACCCTGCCCTATCCTGTGTCATCCCCAAAATCACCAACAGCCTCTAGCCCACTGCTACAGTCATTTCACCTGGTTGAGAGTTTTCCTCTCCCTCACAGTCCCTCCAGCTTCCCAAGTATGATGTCCCTCTCCTATGAATAGCCTCTTCTACCAGCATGCTCAAAGTATGTGAGATGAAACTTCATCATCTTTGCCTCCAAGGAGCACTCAGTCTGCACCTTCTCTAAGACATAACTGTTTGTCCTTTTGGCAGTCCATAGGATATTCAGTACTCTTCCCCAACACCATCATTCAAAAGCATAAATTTTTCTTCTGTTATCCAGCTGTCATTATCCAGTTCTCAAATATATAGCAAGTGACTGAAAAGACCATGACCTGAATAAAGCACACCTCAGTCCTCAAACTGACATCACTGCTTCCCAATAATTTGGAGAAGTACCAGACTACAGACTTTCCCGATTCAGTATGTCTCTTGCTCTCCTGACTGCTGGTACCAACTGTACTGATTGTGAATACAACAAGTAAGACAAAGTTGTTGAGAGTTATAATCTTTTCTTCCTCTATCATGATGTTGCCTCTTGATGCAGTGACTAGAATCTTTGTCTTCTTGATATTGAGATGTGATCCATGTTGAAGGCTACCATCTTTGATTTTTCTGCTTGAGCCCTCAAAATGGCATCCTTCCTGTTGTAAGTTTTTAACAGTTGGTTGGTAGCAGATTTGCCCAGTGCAATCTGTAACTTGATTTCTTAGTGGCTGCTTCCTTGGTCATTGATTAGGCATCTAAGTCAAATGAAATCCTTACCAACTTCAGAGGATAAATGCAAAGAGAAGGCTTTGTAGTATCTTCATTATCCTTGCCTCCCTGTGGAAAGTAGGGACACAGGTTAGTGGACTTCCAGAAATGTTGGGCTCTTGTGTGTCAGGAAGTGTGAGAAGGGTGCAGGATAGAACAAGGTTCACATCTTTTACACCAACAGCAACAATGCTGGCGAAGTACAGCAGAGGAAAACAAAAGTTCCCAGATATTCGTGTCAGCTGGATCTGGGCTCAAATTCTAGGTATCTCACTTAATAACCATGTGTCTTCAGGACAAGTTAGTTAAAGGTTCCAGGTCTCTGTTTAGTCATCAGTTAAACCAATGCGAGATCAGGGCCTATATCATAGAGTTTGCATGAGAGTTAAATGAGAAACCTCTGTATAAACTGTAGACCATAATCCAGAACACAGGAAGCTTTTTATAAATGCGGGTTAATATTTTAGTGTTATTGGCAGGTAAGCAAAGAGCTCGGAAAGCTTTGTATATGGTGGACAATTTAACCTAGCTATGAGTGGCATCCACTTACTAAACAACATGCCTCTGGAAACCCTAAGACCTTTGATAAATGTTGATAGTTGTAGAGGGGCTTCAGGCCTTTTGTTCATAGGGTCACTATGAGTCATGCTTGACTCGAAGACAATCAATAAAAACAACAACATACTTTGAGTAGGGTTTTCCAAGGCCCGTTACCAGAAGTGGATGGTAATACTACCAAAGGCAATTTACACATTCAGTGCAATCCCAATACAAATGCCAATCCTATTCTTTTTAAAAAAATTTATTTATTTATTTTTCATTTCAATGAACATCTACAGAGATTTTGGAATTCTATTCATTCCTAAAAGAGATGGAAAAGGTAATCTCCAGTTTCATTTGAAATGGAAAGAAGCCCCAAATAAGCAAAGCACTCCTTAAAAAGAGAAACAAAGCAGGGGGCATCTCACTCCTAGTCTGTCTTAATCTGGGAGCTCTGCTTTAATACAGCATCTAACACGTGATGCTTGGAAACATGGAGAGAAAGTGCAAGAGAGGAAGATCCTGGATGAGTTGCAGTGATGGAGTGACTGTGGCAATAGGGTCAGGTGAGTCAAGAGACTATAATATCGCCTCAGGAGAGGGCAGGGTTCAGAGCTGTTGTTGAAAGAGCTGCTGTAAATTGGAGTCAACAAAACAATAACAACTGACACAAACCAAAATTGAACACCTGAACAGAACTTTTACAAAAAAGAAAATGAAACAACTTCCAGCCAGAAAAAAGCCCTGAACCAAATGGTTTTACAAGTGAATGTTATCAAACATTCAAAGAAGAACTGCGATTAATTCTACATAAACTATTTCATAAAATAGAAGAAGATTAAATACTCCCAGACTCATTCTGTGAAGCAAACATATCTTTGATAGCAAAGCCAGGAAAGGATACTACAAAGATAGAAAACATAGATGCAAAAATGCTGAATAAAATACTGCCCAGTAGAATCCAATGATAGATCAAAGAAATAATTCACCATAACTGAGTGGGATTGATAACAAGTATGCGAGGGTGGTTCAACATAAGAAAAAATAATCAATGTAGTTCATCACATCACAAAGCAAAGAACAAGAATCACATGATCCTATCAATTGATGCAGAAAAGGCTTTTGACAAAATCCAACACTCTTTCCTGATTAAAACACTCAAGAAAATAGGATTAGAGGGGAATTTCTTCAACATAGTAAAAAGTATTTACACAAACTTGAAAGCCAAAATTGTTCTCAATGGAGAGAGGTTAGAGGCATTCCCTTTAAAAACAGGAACTAGGCAAGGATGCCCACTATCACCTCTTTTATTCAATATTGTATTGGAAGTCTTAGCAGTAGCAATAAGACAGGAGAAGGAAATAAGATGTATTCAAATTGGCAAAGAGGAGGTAAAATTATCTTTATATGCAGATGATATGATAGCATGTCTTAGAAAACATTAAAGACTTAGCAAGGAAAATACTAAACATAGTTGACCAATTCAGCAAAGCAACAGGACACAAGATCAACATATAAAAATCAGTTGGATTTCTCTACAGTGGCAAAGAGAATACAGAGCTGGAGCTAAGAAAAATAATACCCTTCACAATGGCTAATCACAAGATTAAATACTTAAGAGTAAATCTAACCAGAAGCACAAAGGA
>NW_006399998.1:1056875-1057565 GCF_000299155.1 Elephantulus edwardii | reverse complement strand
ATTATTATTATTATTATTATTATTATTGCAGGAGTCTAGAACAAAGGCAACATAGTGGAGTGGACTTGGGGGAAGGATTGTGTAACAATGAAATAATTTTTCTTTACTTTTCAAAAAAAACAGCGAACTGGGTGTGGGAAGTTTCGGAAGGCAAAAGTGCAACAATGAATGAATGGAAATCCATAGACTCCGTAAACTTTCATTAAAATTAATAAAAAAATAGTACATACATTTATACATAAGTATTTTGCATACATTTGCATTCATTTGTATTCATTATCTTTTTTTTTATTTGAGGGAATGTTTACAAATGTTGGTTCTTCGTATAATCACTTATAGACATTTTGTTTTATTTTGTTTTGTTTTATTAGCCTGGGTATAACATATGAACAAATTTTAAGTGACATTAAAAACAATAAATAGTTTGCATTGTAGGTACGTACTTTTATAAAGACAAGGAAAATATTTTTAAAATAACTTTATCTCTGTCAGTTTCTTGACTGAGGTTGTCTTTCTTAACCCTACCAAGAAGGCCAAGAATATATGCTAGTATAAATTCTAGGGCTTTTTTAATTTAAGCTATTTTACATGCTATTTAAAGTCATTTTGGATTGGTTTATTAAATAATTTCTTTTTTTTCTATAATTATATTTTATTAATTTTCATAAACATTTACAGAGATTTTGGGCT
>NW_006399998.1:1053565-1055448 GCF_000299155.1 Elephantulus edwardii | reverse complement strand
ACGGGGGGCGGGGGGGGTGCGGGGAGAGGGGTGTAACAAGGAATGAATGGAATTCCAAAATCTCTGTAGAGGTTCATTGAAATGAAAAATAAAGAAATTAACAAAAAAAAATGTGTAATACAGGACATTGTTCAAAGTTCTTTATCATCATGACCCACAGTACAGAAATCCAAAATTCGGTTTAACTAAAGAACAGTAAATTTGAACCAAATAAAGGAATATTTTATAGGATGATGTAAACTTATAGAAGTCAGATAATTAAGAGCCATTGAGGCAAATCCCGAGCCAGAATCTGAACATGAGATGCATTGTTTTATACCTCTTAAAGTAAAATTTGCAGCTCTGTAAGACCAGACAGTGATTTAAAGATAATAAAATCACATGCTTCAGGGTGTAAGTTAATCACCTGTAAGGACCAGAGAAATTTTCCTTCCAGAAGTAACAACACAGAAACAAGTAGGTGCATAAATTGTGTTAAATTTTCTGCACATCAAGTATTGGTCAGTGATGAAAACTAGAATTGAATTAGATGGACTATTAATTTTATTTGGTTCAGCAACTCCTATATTGTTGCTTATAGTGGCTTTTATATCTTTTGTTTATGCTTTGCTATTTTAAATAACAATTGCTTTGTCAATCCTTAATTTTTTTATTGCACATATCATCCCAGAATAGAGATGCAGAGATAATATTGGGACTGAAACTACCTTGGATAATCAAAACCTTGGTTAATAAGAAGAATCTTTATGCTCCTAGTGTAGCATTGTATCTTTGGTACATTTCACATGTGTCAATGGAAGACTGTACTCAGAAGACCCAGAATGCCTCCATTCCCTCACCTGCACCTCCAACGGAGCTCTGATGGTGTAGTTCATAGGGAGTTGCACCCCTGACCCAAAGTCAGAACCTCCCGGATAGTTAACCTTCACCAGTGGCTCCAAACGAGAGATAGGCAATCTCCTCCCATGAAATTAGAGCCTCCAAAAACCCACTGGAAGGTCAGCATGAGTTGGTTCCAACTCAACAGCAGTTGAGTTTTATTTTTAACTCAATTTTGCTTGTAGTCAATGTCTTTAGAACAGAAAATAGAACATACTTATCATCTAAGAGCAAAAACATGTTCTTCCCATGAAAATGTCAGAATTAAAGGTTGATTTTCCAGAGGTCTGTGCACTGGTAAAATGGCATTTGTCAGATGAGTGGCACAGACACACAATTCTAAAAGAAAACTGTGTTTGAAGCTAAAAATGAATTACTTATAAGAATGAGAATGTTGTTCTAATCTCCAGATAGTATGCACAGAGAGTTTTGTAGAAAGGGTATTGGATTTGTAAAACTGCTCTCATAATTTAAGTGGAAAAAAATGAGTATATTGTATTATTTCTTCATATTTCCATTTAAGAAGCTTGTTCACTGTGGAATATGAATCTCTTTTGATTATCTTCCAAAACTATAAAAATAGCTCTGTGGTTAGTACATATTGTTTGTTGTTCTTGTTTGGTGCTGTTGAGTCAAACACAACCTATAGTGACCCTGTGAACAACAAATCTGAATCCTGCCCTACCCTGTGCCATCCTCTTCATCTCTGATATACTTGAGCCTAGAACTGCAGTCACTGTTAATCCACCTGTTTGAGAGTCTTCCTCTTTTCCACTGACACACCATCTTTCCAAACATGATGTCCCTCTCCAAGGAAAAGCCTCTCCTAGCAATATAGCCAAAGTAAGTGAGGCAGCAAGGGATGACAAAGCAAAATATTACAATGAAATGTGCAAGGAGTTGGAGTCAGAAAATCAAAAGGGCCAAACTCGCTCAGCATATCTTAAGCTCAGGGAACTGAAGAACAAATTCAAACCTCGAGTTGCTATAATCAAGGATGCTTT
>NW_006399998.1:1036033-1052116 GCF_000299155.1 Elephantulus edwardii | reverse complement strand
TTGATTCAGTGACTGGGATAATTGGGATGGGAGTGTCGGAGACAGTGCGATTGGCACAGGACAGAGTGGAGTTTAGGGCTTTTGTACATAGGGTCCCTATGAGTCGCAGGCGACTCGACGGCACATAACAACAATAACAAGTGAGATGAAGCTTTATTATCTTTGCCAGCATGGAGCACTCTGGCTGCACTTTCTCGAAGACATGTTTGTTCTTTTGACAGTCCATGGAATATTCAGCACTCTTTTCCAACATCACAGCTCAAAGGCACCAATTCTTCTTCTGTCATCCTTATTCGTTGTCCACCTCTCATGCATAGCAGGTAATTGAAAAAACCATGACCCAAATCAGGCACACTTTAGTTTTCAGAATGATATCATCATTGCTCCTCAGTGATATTGAGAGATCCCCAACTGCCGGTTCCATGAATGTTGATTGTGGATCCAAGTAAAATGAAGTCATTAACAGTTTCAATCTTTTCTCCATCTATCATGATGTTGTCTGTTAGTACAGTGGTGAGAAATTTTGTTTTCTTGACATTTAAATACAATCTAGATTGATGGCTGTATTCTTTGATCTCCTGCAGTGATCAATTCAAGTTCTCATTTTCAGCAGGCAAGGCTGTGTCATCTGCATAACAGAGGTTATTGATGCATTCTCCTCTAATCTTGATGTCATGTTCTTCTTCATAGAGTCCAGCTTTTCAAATACATATGCTCACCATAAAGATTGAATACATACAACCCTTATGCATACTTTTCTTGCTTTTAAACCATGTGGTATTCCAAACCATGTGGTATTCCTTGCTCTGTTTGGACATCAGTCTCTTGGTCTATGGATAGGTTTCACATGAGCATATCTAAGTGCTCTGTGATTCACATTCTTCTCAATGTTAGTCATAATTTGTTATAATCCACACAGTCAAATGCCTCTGCATAGTCAATAAAGCACAAATAGACATTCTTCTTATATCCTTTGCTTTCAGCTGGGATTACTCTGACATTAGCAGTGATATCTCTAGTGCCACTGCCTCTTTTAAATCCATCTTTAACTTCTGGCAGTTCTCTATGAAATGTTCTAGCTGTTTTTTTAATGATCTTCAGCAGTTATTTGTTTGCTTGTGACATTTATGTTATTGCTTCATAATTTTCACATTCTGTTAGATCACCTTTTCGGGGAATGGGAACAAATACAGATCTTTCTACCAGTTAGTCAGTCAGCCAGGCAGCTGTTCTCCAAATTTCCTGACACACACTGGTTGAGTACAACCAGGGGCTGCATCTGTTACTTGGAACATTTCAATTGATATTTCTCAGATTCCTGAGACCTTATTTTTACCAATGGCTTCAGTTAAGTGTGAACTTCTTCCATCATAACCAGTGGTTCTTTTTTAAATAAAAAAGTATTGGGAGGGTGGGGGTGGACAGGGAGAAAAGTGCAACAATGAATGACTGGGAACCATAAGTCTCTGTAAGCTTTCATTAAAATTAATTAAAAAATTATTGGTTTGTATATGACCATTCATATACATTGTGTTTTATATACCATTGGCTTTTGTTTTTAAAAGACATATTCTCTTAATCTTATTGTTGTTTTTAAAAAATGTACATAATCACTCTGGGGACACTGACTGTGGCACAGATAATAGGTAAACAGCAAACTGCTCACCAGAAAAAAAGGACCGGCTAGATACGAGAGATATCTGACCCTACCTGGCATATTATCCTTAACTCTGCAAATCCTTGAAGTATGTACACTTGTTTGTTCTAGGATACTAAAGGTATGTCTAATGATGGCTGAATTTAACAAAAAAAAAATATTAACCTCATTTTAAAAGATCTAATTTAATGGCAATGCCAAATGTTAAAAGGAACATAAAAACCAACATGCACACAACTGCACAGTTTTCATAAAGATCTATTTCATTATTGGTGGGTAGCGCATTTAACAGTTAAATACATTTAAATAATGTATAGGTGACTGCAGGGCTGCAGCATTGGTAACTAGACAGACAACCAATTCTGCCAGAAACAAGTAACTGTCTAAATATTTAAAATACAGCTCTTGTTTAGATCATCCTTTGTTTTGATCACCTTTGTGAGGAGAGTGGGGAAAGCCTGCTGGTCACAATGGAAATCTGTTAAGGCCAAATCTTCTGATATCTGTTCCCAGAAGTGTCTTCAGCCGGATTAAGCCTCCTACTCCAGGGCAAGCCCAAGTTTGTGGTCTCCAGCATTAATGCTCTTCCCGTCTTGATCACTTGGTACTTCCTGAAATATTTAACTGTTGGCAAATTCTGTTTGGTACAGTGACTCAGTTATGTTCCTTCCATCTTCTTTTGATATTTCCTGGATCATTCAAGATATAGTCCATAGCTTCTCTCAGTATTGCAACTCAAAGTTTAAATTTGTTTTTCAATTCTTTCAGCTTGAGAAATGCCAATTGAGTACTTCTCTTTTTATTGTCCAATTCCAGCTCTCTGTACCTTCCTTTATAATAATTTGCTTTGTCTTCTCCAGCTGAACTTTGAAATCTTCTGTTCAGCCCTTTCACTTCCACATCTCTTCTATTTATTTTGACTTTGAGATGTTCTAATGCAATTTTCAGAGTCCTTCCTGACATCCATTTGGGGGTTGGTTTTTCCCCCATCTCTTTATGGATGGTATCATTGATGTCATCCCACAACTCAACAATATCATTGTTGTTCAGTACTTCAAACCTTAAGATGATTTTTAAATTCAGCTGGGATAGACTCAAAGTCATATTTTTCTTAGCATGAACAAAATTAACACACAGGCTATTTCTTTAATTAGTCCAATATTATGTTAGTCTGATTAAGTACTCAAAGGTGAAGGTGAAAGTGGGCCTTTACTTACAGACACAAATTCTCAAAGCATAGGTAGACAAGCAAGCATCCCTGCTGCCTCCGCCATGGTCCAGTGGGGCAAGGAGAGAACTAACCAAGAGGATCCCTGGTGGCACTGTGGTCAAAGCACTTGGTCTCTAACAAAAAAGTTTGGCAATTTGAACATAACCAACCACTCCAACAGAGAAAGATGTGGCAGTCTGCTCCTGTAGAGATTTACAGTCTTGGGAGCCCTGTGGGCCAGCTCCATGATGCTCTGTGAGATTGTAATAAATTAGAGTTGGTCCTGAGCAGTAGGTTTGTCTCTTAGGAAAATGTCAAAGACTGAGACACCATCACGTCAAGAACAGCCAGGCTCACTTGCATGCTCTGTGATATTACAGGGAATATAAACAGATGTAAAGGCAAAGTATTTTGCTTTTACTTATCTATGAAAAAAGATAATCTTTAGATTATCAAAATGTCTCTCAAATTGGGATGATGTAAATAGGTGACTGATACCAAGAGTATTATTGCTATTAAAATGAGTTCATATATACAGAACAATTTGCAAAGATAACAAAAAATCCATCAAACTCACTGCCCACTAGTTGACTCTTACTCATAGCTGATCCTTAGGGGGTTTGCAGAGGCTGTAAATTGCCTGGGAAGAGAATGTTCATCTTTCTCGCCAGTTGCTGCTGATGAATTCACACCACCAGAGAGGCACAGTGTTTGGGTCAGCAAAAGCCGTGAACATGGACTGTCAGATATGATCATGGAGATGATTTCACTAAAAGGATTCCAGTCTGACCCTACTGTGACCTTGACTGAGAGAAAGAAAGATCCAAGATAGATCTTTTAGGTAAAAGAGTTTTCCCTCACTCAGTATCTTGTTAGTTGTCCCTGGGCTGTCTCCAGCTTATGGCCACCCAGCATGTAACAGTACAAACGTTGACTGTCTCTGTGCCATACTCAAGACCGCCAGTGTTTGCAGGCCCATGTGTGGTCACTGGGTCAGTCCATCTCATTGAACATCTCCCTTGTTTTCACTAACCCTCTCCTTCACCACAAGGTTTTAATTGGCTAAATATTTGGAAATGTATCACCTGCCCTTTCTTCCTAGTCTGTCTTAGTTTGTCTCAGACAGAGACCTAGAAGGAGGATGAGGGGACAGGAAACTACATGTGATAATTTTAAAAGAATTCAGGAGAACTGAGTTCCTTACTTATTTTTAATTTTACATTAAGAAAAACTGTTAACGTCTCCAAGTCTGAACTTGTCCAGGCTCTAACTGGGAAATATGAGGAAGTGTGTGGGAAGCTGGGGCACTGTCCTGAAACTAAAGTACGAAATTCACCACGAGTGTAGATTCACATACATGTGAAACAATTGATTATTTTAATATTGTGTCTGATGTCTGTAAATTAAGTATGTATCTGGGGTCAATAAGAATTAGTTTATTTGAAGCAAGAAATTTGACTATGTACATTAAATATAAACTTTTCTGCCATTTTAAGTATGTGTGTGGAATCTGTTCTGCTTCTGAACCAGCACCTTTTATTGAAGGCTTGTGCCATGAAATGATTTACTGGGAAAGCTTATTGTGGTCATTCCCTGGAGAATCACAATGCACATAAGCACCCTGAAGTCCCTGAGAAATCCTGCTGCAGAGGAACCTGCTTCACCTTATCCAGCCTAATGCTGTTTCCCCAACGTATTTTATTTTTTAAAGACACCTATCTACAGCTCTGGTGGCCTTGTGAGTAAGGAGTTGCGCTTCCAACCCAACGGCATGAGGTTTGAATTTACCAGCTGCTCCACAGGAGAAAGATGGACAGTCTCCTCCCATGTGATTTACTGCCTCTGAAAATCCACTGGAGGTTCAGCTATGAGTTGGATCCAGTTTGACAGCAATGAGTTGTTGTTTTACACAAACCCCCTGTAATACAATTTGGAAACTGTATGTCTCAGGGTATATCTTAAATGTCTTAACATTATGCTAATTTAACTGTTGTTATTGTTGTTGTTATGTGCCATTTAGTCACCTGCAACTAATAGTAACCCTATGTACAACAGCCTTAAACCCTGCTCTATCCTATGCCAATCTCACTGTCTCTGACACATGAACCCAGATTACCCCGGTCACTGGATTAATCCACCTCATAAAGGGTTTTCCTCTCCTGCGCTGTCCTTCTACCCTCCCTAGCATGACGTCTCTCTCCAAGGATTGGTCCCTCTTTGCAACATGTCCAAAATATGTTAGACAAAGCTTCAGAAACTTTGCTTCCAAGGAGCAGCCTGGCTTCACGCTCTCCAAGACAAACCTGTTCATTTTCTTAGCAGTCCATTGTATATTCAACAGTCTTCTCCAATACCACATCTCAAAGACATCAATTCTCCTTCTGTCATCCTAGTCATTGTCCAGCTCTCTGATGCATAGCAAGAGATTGCAAAGACCATGGCATGTATCAGGCATGCCTTAGTCTCAAGACTTACATCGTTGCTCTTCAGCACTTTCCCATCTCAATGTCTTTTAATTTCCTGGCTGCTGGTGCCAAGAGTGTTGATTGTGGAGCCAAGCAAACTATAGCTGTAAACAACCTCAGTCTCTTCACCATCCATCCTGATGCTGCCAGTTGGTCCAGTAGTGAGAATTGTTGTCTTCTTGATATTGAGCCTCAATCCATATTGAAGGCTGCAGTCCTTGACCTTCTGCAGCAAGTGCTTCAGGTCCTTCTCAGTTTCAGCAAGCAATGTTGTGTCATCTGCATTACACAGATTGTTGATGAAACTTCCTCCAATCCTGATGCCACACTTCTCTTCATACAGCCCAGCTTCCCTGATAATCTGTTCTGCATATAGATTGAAAAGGTATGGAGATAGGACACATTCCTGGCATACACTCTTCCCAATTTTGAACCGTGCAGTGTTCGACGAACAGAGATGACGAGATGAGATGGACTGGCATGGGACGTTCTGAGTCAAAGGATCATATGATCTTCACCAGAGATGAAAAGGTGAAAAAAAATGGAGTTGCTTTCATAGTTTAAAAAGTCATTTATAGATGTGTCTTTAAATACAGTACTGTGAGTGACAGAATAATATCCATACACAAACAAGGAAGTCCAGTGAATTCCACTACAATTCAGGTATATGCACCAACAACCAGAGCCAAAGAAGAAGAAATAGAAGATTTCAACCAACTTTTTCAGTCAGAGATCGATCGAACATGCAATCAAGAAGCATTAATAATAATGGGTGACTGGAATGCAAAAGTTAGGAACAGAGAAGAAGGATCAGTAGTCGGAAAACATGTATTTGGTGACAGAAATGAAGCTGGAGATACAATAATTGAATTTTGCACAAGCAACGATTTATTTGTTTCAGTTTCATTCTTTAAGAAACATAAACGCAGGTTTTACACATGGATTTTACCTGATGGTATGCGTAGGAATCAGATAGATTACATCTGTGGAAAGAACCGCTGGAGAAGCTCAATATCAGCTGTGAAAATTAGGCCAGGTGCTGATTGTGGAACAGACCACCAACTACTCATATGCAAGGTCAAGCTAAAGCTAAAGAAAATTAAATCCATGGGAACCAAAATATGACCTTGAGCCTATCCCACCTAAATTTCAAAACCATCTCAGGAACAGGTTTGAGGCCTTGAACACCAATGAGCGAAGAACAGATGAGTTGTGGGAGGATATCAAGAATATCTTCCTGAAAGAGAGCAAAAGATCATTACAAAGATAGAGGAGGAAGAAAAGACCAACACAGATGTCAGGAGAGTCTGAATATTGCACTAGAGTGCTGAGAAGCCAAAGCAGAGGGAAGAATTCAAGATATTAAAGAGCTGAACAAAAGAATTCAAAAAGCAGCGCTGGAAGACAAAGTAAAATATTACAATGAAATCTGCAAGAGCTGGAGTCAGAAAATCAAAAGGGTCGAATTCACTCAGCATCTCTTAAGCACAAAGAACTGAAGAACAAATTCAAACCTCAAGTTGCGATACTTAAGGATGCTTTGAGCAGAATATTAAGCGATTTAGGAAGGATTAAAAGAAAATGGAGAGAGTATACAGAGTATTTGTACTGAAAGGAATTGGCAGACAGAAGAATTTCATGAAACAACGTATGAGCAAGAGCCTATGGTGATAAAAAAGTTCAAGCTGCTTTGAAAGAATTGGCAAAAAATAAGGCTTCAGGAATTGATGGTATACCAATTGACGTATTTCAACTGTTTCATTTGTTGATGCTGCCCTAGATGTGCTCACCAAGTTGTGTCAAGAAATATGGGAGGACAACCATTTGGCCAACTGACTGAAAGATATCTGTATTTGTTCCCATTCCAGAGAAAGGTGACCCCAACAGAGTATGGAAATTATCGAACAATATCATTAATATCAGGTGCAAGCAAGATTCTGCTGAAGATTATCCAAAAACAACTGGAACAGCACATCAACAGAGAACTGCCAGAAGTGCAGATTCAGTTTAGAAGGGGTTGTGAACTAGGGATATTGTAGCTAATGTTAGATGGATCTTGGCTGAAAGCAGGGAGTACCAGAGGAATGTCTGTGTTTCATTGATTATGCAAAGGCGTTTGACTTTGTGGATCACAACAAACTGTTGCTGACTCTGAGGAGAATGGGAATCCCAGAACAGTTGATCATGCTAATGCAAAACCTATACTTGGACCAGAAGGCAGTCATCAGAACAGAGTAAGCAAGAAACACTGCATGGTTCAAAATTGGGAAGGGTGTGCACTAATTTAATTCAAATAAATATATTTGTTTGATTTTACAGTGCATTATTAATTCCCAGGGTTATTATATGATTATTTCTGAATATTTCATATTTCATGTGTACCCATGTATTTCTTTGCACACATATACACATACCAGCTCACCTTATATATCTACTCCTCTAAAAACCATATTATCTGATAATAGCATAATTAGATTGATGATTTACTATAAAAATAAAGCATTTTTTAAACTGTAGTAAGGAGCTGCAATGCCAGTACAAAGGCACATGGTTTGAATCCACAAACTCCTCCACGGGATAAAGATGAGCAGTCTCCCGTGCAATTCACTGCTTCTAAAAACCTGCTGGAGGGTCAGGCATGAGTTAGTTCTAACTCGATGGCATATAACAACAACAACAACAACAGCAACATATATTTCATGGTTTTAAATTATAGGTAACTATGAAGTAAAAGGAACTCTGGTGATTTAGTGGTAAGGAATTATGCTGCCATCCCGAGGGTACATAGTTCAAACCCACCAGCTGTTCCATGGAAGAAAGATGGGCAGTCTCCTCCCCTGTGATATACACCTCTGAAAAAACCTGCAGGTGGGTCAACTATGGATTGGTTCCAACCTGACAGTACATCACATAAAGTAAAAAGTGAAGAAGCACTAAGGTATGTGAGTTTTCATAACCATCTGTTGTATGAGATCCTCCTGGATAGTGCAGTCATTTAAGGTATTCAATTGCTGACAAAAAGGTTGGGGCCCAGACCCACCCAGAGGTGCCTCGGAAGAAAGGCCTGGCAATCTAATTCCACAAAGATAGCCACTGGAAGTCCTGTGGGACAGAGTTCTGCTCTGACACACCTATCTATCTGTAAATCAGAACCAATTACCTCATGACAGCTTATTTTTGTTTACTGTACAATTATTTTTTTTGCTTGGTGAAGCCTGTGTATTCTGTGACTGTAAACTGAATTAGCCCTCTGCAGACAGCTGAGGCAGAAGGAAGACAAACACAATATGAATACTTTTCCGGTGACTTCAGCTCAGAGACACAATAGATACACAACCTTGATGAACATGGAATGATTTTTAGGTGCGTTAGCCAAAGTGCTTTTTTTCTGATCAGAATGGTGTATTTACACAGCCCGTGTTAACCCATTTGACCTTTTCCTTGAATTGTTCACTACTATGGTTATCAACAATAAGAATTTAAAACACAAGTGAAAAACAAAACCTGCTGATTAGTTTTGGTTTTTAATTAAAAATCTCTCAGGTTCTATGTATAGCCTTCTGGTCTAAAATATCTCCCTTTTTTTTTATGAACCATTTTTGACCTTAGAAAGGCTTCAGCCCTTTTTTTTCATGGTCCCTATGAGTCGTACTTGACTCAATGGCAATCAACAACAATATAAGACAGGATCCGGGGAGTCTAGTTGTCTATTCACTGACTGAGAGACAGTTTATAATGAGAGAACTCCCTACAGGAGCTTGAATTTGTGGGTCAAAGTTAGTCTGTGCTCTGCATAGAGTTGCAGTCTCGTGGGACCCAGGATTTCCTGGCTTGGAGTGTTCTACATCTGTCAGATGTGTCCTTTCTGTGGATGGAGTTTGTGTTGCTGTGAATTTGCCATTCAGTCTCCACTCCCATGAGTCAGCCCGCATAAGCAGCATCATTTTTATTGTGCCTTTCACTGAATTTTTTTAGATTATTGGAGGGACTGGGCTGAGTTTTCTTGCCAACAATATTATAGGCTAACTTGTGAAAATGCAGCCTTGAGTTTTATATCTGTGTGAAATGCACCGTGCCTCAGTGGTCTGTGGGTTGAGCATTTGGGATAATAAGGTCACCCAGGGAAGGAATATAGCTAACCCAACCAGTCTTGGCTTTTCTTTAGCTCAGAGACTAACCTATAAACAGAACAGGACACATAGGTATCAGAACAGGGCACCCTGGCACCTTCAAACCCCTGGTGAACAAAGTGACTTTCATCACCAGAAGTCTATAAGCACCATTTTCTTTTGTAAGCTGGCTTCCCCTTCTGCTCTTGGCATATAACCCCTCTGTGCCACCAAAATACAAAGTTTATGGCCCAAAGGAAATTCTTCCAGGTTGATTCTTGACCATTTTCTACCTCCATTAAAATGTCTACTTTTTAATTCAATTAAAAGGTAATTAGAAATTGATCATGTCAAAGTGTGGAAAAATGAAGCAAAATTCTATTAATTTATGAAGGAGTCTAAAATTTCTACAAGAGATTATTTTTATCCAGTTCATTCTGGGGGACAATTCATCACCAGCTTCTTTTTTAAAATCAAGATGAGTCTTGTGAGTACTTTGAAGATGTGACTATAATTTTCTATGACACCAGCAAGGTATTTTTAGGAGTCTTTGCTTCCCATCCCATTTCCATCCTCCAGCTTTGTTTTCTTTGTAAAATATCCAGGTCAGGGCTCTTTGAGACTATGAAGAAGAAAAGAAAAAGTAAACAAACAAATAAATATATTTAATAGAGGAACTCTGTATTATAATACGCTACACTTGTATTTCCTATCAGGGCAGCCTTTCCTTCTCCTTTGTAATAAACAAAGAGCCGTTTATTTGTTACTATTTTGTTGTCTAGTTGGATCTGACTCATAGCTGACCCTCCAAGGGTTTTCAGAGGCAGTTAATCACACAGGAGAAGATTGCCTATCTTTCTCCTGCAGATACAAAGAGATTACCCATCTTTCTTCCATGGAGCAACTGGTGGATTCAGCCCACCTGCCTTCGGGATTGTAGCCCAGCTTCTTACAACGCGGCCACAGTTGTATTTCCTTGCAGGGTCTTCTTTACTTCTCTTCCATGCAACAAAAAGTAATTCATTTAGATGACACACACACTCCTTACTTCCCCCCACCACACACACACACACACACCACCACCACCAAAATCAGTAAAATAGAATTTAGGGCAGGGATGGCCATGTTGCTGATATTGTTGTTGTCATGTGTCAAGTCTGAACCACATCATAGCTGACCCTCCAGCAGGGTTTCAGAGCCTGTAAATAACAGGGGAGTAGATTGCCTATCTTTTTCCCACAGGGGAAGCTGGTGGATTCAAACCAAATGCCTTTGGGTTGGCATTGCAGTTCCTTTCTCACCACTAGGTCACCAGAGCTCCAGAGAAGATTATTTTAGACTTCATCCATTAAAGAGAGTTGTTGTTGTTGTTGTTGTTGTTGTTGTTGTTATGTGCCATCAAGTCACTTGTGACTAATAGTGGCCCTATGTACAACAGCCCTAAACTCTGCTCTGTCCTGTGCCAATTGCACTGTCTCCGATACACCCATCCCGATTACCCCAGTCACTGAATCAATCCACCTAATAGAGGGCCTCCTCCTGCACTGTCTCTCAAACTCATTGCCATTGAGTTGGAATCAACTCCCAGCTGAGCCTCCATTGGGTTCCTGAGGCTGTAAATCATGCAGGAGGAGAGTGCCTATCTTTCTCCTACAGAGCCGCTGGTGGATTTAAACTGTCAGAGAAGCACCACCCTTGAGTTAGTAGTGCAACTCCATGCAGACCAGGCCAACAGAGCTCCCTAGGATCAGAATAAGATCAAGGCTGTAAACGGTGTTATAAATAATAGCAGAGGCATTGTTAGAGAGGGTGAAACAGTAGTGGTGAGTAGTGGGTGCTGGTTCATGTGAAAATCCATGAGTAAACTCACAAAGCTTCCCACTTTGAGAAATCCATGCTCCGAGCATTACATCAGCCACTGAGCCCTGCTCCTGTGTGTTTTCTCTGCAGAGCTACAGTGAGCCTGTTGACGTTAAGGCATCTCAACCTCCTCAGCTGATCAACTCGAAGCCATCCATATTCCACGGGCCCAGCCAAGCCCACTCAACGCTGTACCTAAGTTCCCACTACCACCAACAACCAGGAATGAATCCTCACCTAACTGCCATGCATCCAAGTCTCCCCAGGAACATAGCACCCAAGCCGAATAACCAAATGCCAGTGACTGTGTCCATAGCGAACATGGCTGTGTCCCCCCCTCCGCCCCTCCAGATCAGCCCGCCTCTCCACCAGCATCTCAACATGCAGCAACACCAGCCGCTCAGCATGCAGCAGCCACTCGGGAGCCAGCTGCCCATGCAGGTCCAGCCGGCCTTACATTCTCCCACCATGCAACAGGTGAGTGCTGTGCACCCAGCTCCAGTCAGCAGCCCGTTTCCTGTGGCAGAGGGTCTGTGTTTGTCCAGAGCAGGGGGATGTTGATTCTAACTCACAGCAACCCTGTGTTGCATAGAGTAGAACTGCTCTTCTGGGTTTTCTTAGCTGTGGTCTTTTGGGAAGCAAACCACCAGGCCTTCTCTACCGTGGTACCCTAGCAGGTTTACACTGTGACAGTTGGCACACACACCATTTGGGACCATGCTGAAAGGTAGATTTCTCTGTTTTTGTATTTCAGTGGGCAAAGAACTGAAGATATTCAACAAACGACGTTCTGCTTGCTGGGGAGGAAAAATGCATTTTCTAGAGAGGTGCTGGCTTTGTGTATCAGGCAGGGCTTGGTTGAACACTGAGTCCCTGTGAGTTGAGGCCAGCTTGATGGTACCTGACAACAGCAGGGTGCACTGGTGAGGATTGACACTAGTGTCCTTTGATGAGGGATCTCTGGTGGCATCATCTGTAGGGAGTTGTGCTGCTAACCCAATAGCTGAGCCTCAGGGGTTCAAATCCACAGCAGCCCAGTGGGAGAAAGCCAAGCAGTCTCCTTCTGCAGTTCCTAGCTTCTGAAAACTGACCACCTTCCATAGGGGTTGCACCATTTTACACTTCAGCAGTGAATAAGGGTTCCAGGTGCTCCACAGCCTCACTGGCATTTGTTATTTGCTGATTTGTTGAACTTTGCTAATGTTTCTGGGGTGCTTCACTTTTCTAATCACCTCTCTTGATGTTTCTGTTTCTTGCTTGAAGCACACTTATTCTTTTAAGATGCCAAGTACTGCTAAAGATCTCTCTGAGGTAGGAAATTTCACACATTTAAAAAAATATTGTTGGGGAAAGTAGATGGTCCTGACTGGCAGGCATGTAGGATCCAATAAAATGCTATATGATGAAGTCAGGCTCACTTTGTAGGCAGAAATCTCAAATTTGGTAGAAACCAACATTCCCTAAAAATCAGACATGTTAACCAGAGCTGTTTTGCTTTCAAATAATGTTGGTTTCCACATAGGCTAGAAAACTCACACTCTCCTACCTCACCCCCAAATTATTGGGAACAAACTGTAAAAAAAGATTGGAGCCACTTATATTCAATCTTATATTTTTGGAAATAAATTTTCTTCTTTTTGAATTTTAAGGTTATTTTAAGATATGAAGTGAAAATTCAGAACAAGTATTCCACGAAATATATTCAAAAATCCAAAACACTAATTTAAAAAAAAAATCAGAAAAAGGCAAAAATGACAAAGTATACCAAATTCAGCTTTTACCTTTTAAGTATTATACTGTTCCAAGAAGTATATAATTATATATGCAAGCATAATTTTCATATAGAATTGGTTTTTAGCCCTGGATATAATATGAATCCATGGTTGGATGGGATAGATAGTGGCAGGAAGAAGAAAAGAATTGAATATATGGAATCCCAAATTCCTTTCTTATTCTTTTTATCCTGGCCAGAGGCAGCTCTGAGACATAGCCCACAAGGACTTGTGCTGCTGACCCAAAGGCAGTGCCTCTTTGACAGTTTGGGTTGACCAGAAACTCCATTGGAAAAAGATGGGCAGACTACTCCCATGTCATTTACAGCCTCTAACAGCCTTCTGGCTGGTCAGCTATTAGTCACTTCTGCCTCCACAGCAGTGAGTTTTAGGGGCTCTTTTTATTGGAAGATTCAAGTCTCTAAAGAATTCTGTTCAGAGTACCATGTCTCTTAAGAATGTAGAGGGTCTTTGAATCTTGTTGTTATATGCTGTTGAGTAGCCTCCAGCTCACAGTGACCCTATGTACAATAGCTCTGACGCCTACCCTGTCCTAAGTCAGTCTCACTGACTCTGACACACCTACTCCTATTTCCCTAGTCATTTTATCAATCCATCTCATCTGGGGTCGTCTTCTCCTGCATTGTCCCTCCTCCCTCTCAAGCAGGATGTTCCTCTCAAAGGATTGGTCCCTCCTGGCCACATGGCCAAAGTATGTAAGATGGAGCTTCAAAATCCTAGCATCCAAGGAGAAATTTGGTTTCACTTTCTCCAAGACAGACCTATTTGTTTTCTATTTGTGGTCCTTGGTATATTCGAGACTCTTCTCCAGCACAACTCAAAGGCATCAATTCTTCTTCTATTATCCTTAGTCATTTATCCAGCTCTCTGATGCATAGCAAATAATTGTGAAGACCATGGACTGGATCAGGCGCACCTTAGTCCCTAGACTGACATCATTGCTTTTCAGTACTCTGTAAAGGTCCCTGACTGTAGGTTTACCTAATGCAGTTTGTCTTTTGATTTCCTGACTGCTGATGCCAAGAGTGTTGATTGTGGAGCAAGCTGAAATTGTTAATAACCTCAGTCTCTTCTCCATCCACCATGGTGCTGCCAATTGGCCCAGTGGTGAGAATTTTTCTTTTCTTGATGTTGATTTTCAATCTATATTGAAGACTAGAGTACTTGACCTTCTGCAGCAAGCACATCAGGTCTGCCTCCGTTTCAGCAAACAAGGTTGTGTCATCTACATAACATATGTTGTTGAGTCTTCCTCCAATCCTGATGCCATATTCCTCCTCATAAAGCCCAGCCTCATAAATGATCTGTTCTTCATATAGATTGAAAAGGCATGGTGTCAGGACACATCCCTGATGCACTCCCTTCCTGATTTTGAACCATGCATTGTTTCCCTGCTCTGTTCTGAGGACTGCTTCCTGGTCCAAGTATAGGTTTTGCATAAGCACAATCAAAGTATTCTTGGATTACCTTTCTCCTCAAGGTTAACCACAATTTGTTGTGATCCACACAGTCAAATGCCTTTGTATAGTACTTGGTTCTAAAATGAAAACAGTTCTAAAGTAAAAAATAGCTATGGAGAGTAAAGAAAATTACTCTTTGCTGAGTTCCCAAAGCAGGGATGTCGGTGAAGCTCCAGTGACTTGATTGTCTACTTCTGGCAAGCCACAGTTAACTCACTGGGACTGGAAACGGGGGAAAGGCAGACTCCTACCCTCCTGCCTGTGAGCAGGGTCATGCTTCCAGGCTTGCCATCAGCCTTCACTGGCAGTGAAGGAACACCTATGTGCAGACATGTTAATCACTAGTGTCTGAGTGGAAGGTTGATGGTTTGAGGGGCATTCTGCAGTTGTAGAGGTTGATACATGCCTAATGATGTTACCTACCTGACAGACCCACGCTCATCACAGCATCCAAGTGTGAGGCTGTTTCTTCCTGGAGGAAGGAATGACCAAGGTTTGACCACTCCCCAGCCTATGACTGGAAAGGTAACTCTGCCCAGAAGTTTCCAAATCTAGCCTTCTACTATTTCAGTTTCAACAAACAAGATTGTGTCATCTGCCTAATGCGGGTTGTTGGTGAGTCTTCCTTTGACCTTGATGCCACATTCTCTGTCATAGGATCCCGCTTCTCTAATGAGTTGCTTAGCATATAAGTTGAAAGGATATGGGAAAAGCATATAGCCCTGACACAAACCTTTCTTGATTTTTAAACTATGCAATGTCTTCTTGCTCTGTTCAGAAAACAGCTTCTTGGTCTAGGTATGGGTTTCACATGAATTCAATTAAGTGCTCTGAGATTCCCATTCTTCTCAGTATAAGCTATAGTTTATTATTCACATCGTCAAATACCTTTGCATAGTTAATAAAACACAAATACACGTTCTTCTGATATTCTTAGAAGAATGTTTTTCTGCCAAGACCCATCTGACATCAGCAATGATATCCCTGGTGCCATAGTCACTTCTAAACCCTAGTTGAACTTCTGACAGTTCTCTGTCAATGTACTGTTTTAACTGTTTCTTTATGTTCTTCAGTAATATTTTGCTTGCATGTGATATTGATTATGTTGTTGGATCATTTCCAACTTTTACTGAATCACTTTTTAAAAATTTATTTATTTTTCATTTCAATGAACATCTACAAAGATTTTGGAATTCCATTCATTCATTGTTGCACCCCTCTCCCCGCCCCCCCACCCCACCCCCGTTTGCTCCTCTCCTTCAAACGCAAAAGAAAAACTCCCTCATTGGTACACAATCCCCCACACAGATCCCTCAACCCCCAAATATAATCCACTCTGCAACCCTCATTCCATACTCTTACAATAAACATAATGCCCTAAAATATAAAATATTCTCTCCCCCAAAGACTTCAATGCTGTAAACATATTTCATCCAGTTTTTCTCAGTCTTAGCCCCATCCTGATGTCAGCCTCATTCTACAACAGTGGCACCACATAGCATTTGTCCCTTTGTGACTGAGATACCTCA
>NW_006399998.1:1018852-1033778 GCF_000299155.1 Elephantulus edwardii | reverse complement strand
TACATCAAAGAAATAATCCATCATGACCAAGTGGGATTCATAACAGGCATGAATCACTTTTATTGTAAAAGAGAATGAATATAGATTTCTTCCAATCAGTTGATCAGGTAACTGTCTTCCAAATTTCCTGGCACAGACTAATGAGCATGTCCAGGGCTGCATTTGTTATTTGAAACATGTCAATTGGTATTCCCTCAATTCCTGAGACTTTTTTTTTTGCCTGTGCCTTCAGTGCAACTTCATCTTCTTCCTCCATTTCCATTGGCTTTTGATCAGATGCTGCTTTCTGAAATATTTGAATGCCAATCAATTCTTTTTTGGTGCAGTGACTGTGTATCCCCTCCATCTTCTTTTGGTGCTTTGTGTATCACTCAAGATTTTTCCCATAGCATCTCTCAGTAATACAACTTGATGCTTGAATCTGCTTTTCCATATATATTACCAATGATAAAATGAATTTTAAAACAAGCTACAAAAAAAATGAACCAGTGGAAGTTTGGTCACTCATAATCCTGAACATTATAAATTGGGGACTGCCTACAGCTACAATTTCCTGAAGAAAACACAGCAGGCAGTAGACCTTAGGGTGCTGGATGAAGAGCGTGGAAGAGGAAGGGGGCTCTCAAGAGCTGGCATTCCATCAGAGACCTGAAGAATCAGATCAGGAGGCGGCCTTGGAGATGTGGAAGGGAGGTCAAGGCCACTGCAGCAAGGGGGATGCTGAAAGGAGATTGGCTTGTCCACTGGACAGAAGGGCATCCAACAGGAGCTGCCATGACTAAGGGGTGAGGTCAGAATTATAGGCAACAGGAAAAGTTTCCTGTAAGTTATGAACTTCAGTCACAACAGCTCAGAACTAGTGTTTCTCTCATTGCTGTTCAGTCAGAAATGACCCCTACCTCACCCTCCTGTGGGTTTTCAGGAGGCTGCAAATCACCTAGGGAGAAGAGTGCTTCTCTTTCTCCTAAGGGACCACTGGTGGATTCGAACCACTAGAGATACTGTCTTTGAACTGCTTTACGGCTCCCGCAGGATGTTTGGAGGGAGCTCCCTCAGAGGTCCCAGGGTTTAGGTCCTCATAATTGAACTCACAGTGGCTGACCAGGTGCTGGATGAAATTTGTCTTGACTGATCATCTGAACCACTGTTTTGAAGGTGTCAGCCTCCAGGGCATGGTGGCCACCTTCATACCTTCAAGCAGCAAAGGGGGAGAAAGAGAGAAAGGAGTTAATGGCTACTGTATTTGAAAAATAATGTTTCATATTTCAGCATTACTTTAGCTATTTGCTTTCCCTTTTGAAAATGAACATCTCCTGCAGAAATAATGCCACAATCTACCAGGAGTACTCATTTTGCTGCCCCCACCCCACCCCAGAATGTAATGTATACACTGAAACTGAGCTTTTTTGGTCCAGTTTGCTTCCCCTACTTTTCTTCTTTGCTCACTAGATTGTCGAATGAGGTCAAGAGGAAAAAAAAAATCATTAATATCTGTCAACTTCCTTTATAACCTTACGGGGAAAAAATCTTTGTATGATATCACACAGACAGATTTTCAATTTCCTTGTGTAATAAACAGCTGCTTTAGGATTTGGATGTAATTTAGAGGTTTAAAAAAAAATCACATTGAGATTGATGAATAAATCAGTTGTGAAGACAAAAACATTGATGCCTATTGAAAATACCTCTCCAGACAGGCAGGAAATGAAATTAGTTCCCTGTAAAGTGTGTATATGAGGATGACTATTGGGTTGTGCTGTGGGCTGCTTTAGGGCTGCTGGGGTGGCACAACCAAACTGCTGGGGCCACGGGAATCTAATTAAAGAGCAAATGTCCCTTCTGACATCAAATTAATCTTTATCATGTTTCCTATTTTTATTTCAATCTGGCACCAGAAAATGAAATTTAAAATTCCAGGCATGCTGCAAAACAGTTGGTGATTTTTCTCCTGAGCATTAAAATGCAAAATATTCAGTCATGTTTAATTAGACTGCTAAGCAAACATTTTTCAGAAATTTATATCGTCATTGTTGTTTCCTATTTACATCAATAATAAAAATGTCCTGAGCTCCAAGTTTGATCTTAGTCTCTCTCTCAAGTTCAGAGACAAACATTTCATTCTCTACATTGAGGGACAGTGAAATAATGACATTACTTGTGACTATTCTCTTGGGCCTTTATTAATTTGAGTGATATTACTAAATGTAAGCATTGAAATTTGCTCAGTTTTAAACTTTTAAGCTGTGTAAATTATACATAATTTTAGTGTTAGAAAATTAAGTCACTCATCTAAGTAAATTAAATGGCTAATATTTTCTTGATATTCTCTTACCCGAACTCAAACTGTTTTTCTTGGATGGAGAAAAATTGATGTTCCTGTTTAGTTTTGTGTAGGTCAGGTGGGAGGAGATTGTGTTTGTTTCTGTTTAGCTTTTGCTTCTCCATATGTTCTCATACCTCTTCCTAACTTGGAATATGTTCCATTATTGTATACTTGAGACTCGTTTATTTTAGATTATTACATTTTGTTGTTTTTGCAAAAAATTCAATATGGGGAACTTTACCTTAAAAGGATATGAAGCCATGATATTTACTCTTTTGTGTTCCCTGAGCCTTCCAACAGCAGCATCAGGTACTCTGTATTATCCCTATTTGCTGAAAACTTTATTTATTGAACTACTAGTATAGACTGTTGCTGTTATATTGACTTCCAACCTCTAGTGACCTTATGCTATTGTTGAGTCCCGTAGAGGTGGAACTGACCCATAGGTGACCCTCTGGCGGGTTTTCAGAGACAGTTTATCCCACAGGAGGAAATTGCCCATCTTGCCCGCTACAGCCAACCATATTCTTTGTGGTGCCTAAGCCCATTAGTGCAGCCACTGCCAGTTCACTGTGTCGAGGGTCTCCCTCTTTATTTTCCCAAGCATGATACGTGCCTCCAGAGGCGTGTCTCCTCCCCTCCTCCACAGTGTGCGAGACAAAGTCTCACAATCTTCACTAACGAAGAACCTTCTGCCTGCACTTCCTCCATCGTAGAAGTGCACATTCTGGTGGCTGTCCTTGGTATATTCTGCACTATTTACCAACATCATATTCAAATGCAGCAATTTTTCTTTGATCTTTATTGTTGTCCAGCTTTCACATGCACATGGATGATTGAAAAATACTATAACTAAGCATACTGAGGGCCTTCCTGCGGATTGGGAGGGGAGATAATGTTAGCTTTCCAGTAGCAATGGGGGGTGGAGGGTCATGTGAGACTCTACTAGGTGGCACTGTTGAAGGAATGACATGAAAATTATTGTGTGTTTCAGCAGAAATTTACTAATTTTATACAAATATTGTTGTATATAGTTGTAACAACAAAGACATTATTCACTTGTTTCTGTAACACTTGAGATTTTTGCCACAGATTTTCCCACTGCAGTGTGTTGCATTATGAAGACTCTCTCTCCAGCAATGCCACACTCCCCTTCCCTTTTTCACTGCCATTGAGTTCAGACGCAACTCACAGCTCACCTTTCAGTAGGTTTTCAGGAGACCGTGAATCCGGGACAAAAGATAGCCTGTCTTTTCCCCAAAGCAGCTGGTGCCTTTGAACCATCAGAGAGGCACTGCCTTTGGGGTAGCAGCTCAGCCCCTCCAGACTAGGCTTCCAGAGCTCCCTCACTACAGTGGTTGTATACTGTCGAATCAGAACCACCCCACAGCTGATCCTCCAGCAGGTTTACAGAGACACGAAATCACACAGGAGATTCCCTGTCTAGCATAGTTAGTGGATTCAAACCACATACCTTTGGGTTGGAAGCGCACTTCTGGACCAGGTTCTGAGAATATGAGTCTGTTCTCACTATACAGTACACAACAGCAACAACAAGTCTGATGCTAGGTGCCTGATAGTGCAAACAGGTTTCAGAAGCAGAAAATAGCACAGGAGGAGATTGCCCATTGGTATCCTATAGAGCAGCTGGTAGATTCAAACCATGTACCTTTGAGTTAGCAGCGCAATGCCCTACCAAATTTCCACCTGTGTTTCATTGACTATGCAAAGGCATTTGACAAATTAAAACAAAAATTTAAAAATTAAAAAAACAAATAAGCAAATTGTGACTAAACTTGAGAAGAGTGGGAATCCCGGGACACCTGATTGTACTCATGCAAAATCTGTACTTGGACTAGGAAGCAGTCATCAGAACAGAGCAAGGAAAAACTGCATGGTTCCAAATCAGAAAAGGAGTACATCAGGGATGCATCCTATCTCCTTACCTTTTCAATCTGTATGCAGAAAAGATCATTCAAGAGGCTGGACTTTATGAGGAGGAATGTCACATCAGGACTAGAGGGAGACTCATCACAACCTGTGTTATGGAAATGATACAGCCTTACTTGCTGAATCAGAAGATGGCCTGAAATATCTGCTACAGGTCAAGGCCCATACTCTTCAATATAGATTGAGACTCAACATCAAGGAAATGAAGATTCTGATTAATGGGCCAATTAGCATCATCATGATAGATGGAGAAGAGTCTGCGATTGTAAACAATTTTAACTTGTTTGGTTCCACTATCAACTCCCTTGGTACTAACAGAAAGGAAATCAAAAGATGAATTGCATTGGGGATATCTGCTATCAGGGACCTTTCCAAAGTTCTAAAGAGCAATAATGTCAGTCTGGAGACTAAGGTGAACCTGATCTAGGCCATGGTCTTTGCAATTACTTGCAGTGCTCCAGACAATTAGATAATGACCATGAGTGGTAGAAGAAGAGTGGATGCCTTTGAGTTGTGATGCTGGAGAAGAAGATTGAACTTACCATCAACTGCCAAGAGAACTAACAGATCTGTCCTGGAAAGGGTAAAATCAGGCTGCTCCTTGAAGGCAAGGATTTTGAGGCTCTGTTTCACATACTTTGGACACGTGGCCAGGATGGGCCAATCTTTGGAGATGGATATCATGATGGGAAGGGTCGAGGCATAGTGCAAAGTGGGAACAACCCCAGATGAGATGGATTGACACAATAACTGGGGTAATGAGCATAGGTATATGAGAAACAGTGAGATTGGCTATGAAAAGAGCAGAGTTCGGAGCTATTGTGCATAATAGGGTCACTATGAGTCATGGTGAACTTGACAGCACATAACAATGAACAACAAGCTACCAGAGGTCCCAAAGAAAATAAAGAAGGAAAGCTGGTGCTAAGCCACAAAAAGACACAAAATTAATACATTTCCCTGAAATCATTGTGTCTCCGACCCTGACAAAATATAAGATGGAATGGAAAGAAAGAAGAAAGGAAACTGGAAATTATTAAGAGAAATGAGTCTTTCTTTTAGCTTTCTTATTCTGAAAGTCATTCTAGTCTACATAAACAAACCAATTTCCCACCAACCAAGTGTTAATTTAGGGAAAGCATATTCCTTTTAAGTCTGTGTGACATAAAGCAGTCAGCATGACTAAATTTTCCACTTTCTAATGATATGTTTCCAGCTATTTTGTTCCACAGCTTTGGTCAGAACTAATGTGTGCACTGGTTTAAAGTCTTTATCATTTCGATGAAAAATAAGTAATATCATAAAGTCAATATTGAGAACTGAGGGCATGATAATTGGTACATCTGAGTCTTTCCCAAAGGGAGACCCAAACATGAATCAAAGGATAAAAAAACTTCCTTAGCAAAACGTCAGTCCTTTCATCTCCATGCTGCGATTAAACACACACACACACACACACACACACACACACACACACACACACACAGAAACTTGACAATATTGTGCCTTCAAAAGCTTCCTGCACTTTAGCAGCGAGTGGTTCACTTTTAAATCTCTTGGGGTTTTTCCGTGGTTAAAACCGTGGATGAAATCTACTGCAGAAAGAGACAAACCACAAGATTAATTATGTTGCTTTTCTTGGTCATTTCCCGCAAAGCCTGCTTGTGCTGCTCTTGAATTCACCAGATAAGCTAAAAATACTTTTTAGTATAGAAAGCTTTTTTTGTTTACCAGATATAGGTATATCCTTCAGAGACTTTCTCCTTGAATTTTTATAAGCTTTGTGAGGATTAAAAGTCAACACGTCACCATACCAGTATATTAAAAGAATCTTCCTGAAGTCTGATTCTTGTTTGCCAGTTAATAGACTTTTCAATTAAAAAATATTTGCCCTGCCTAACATTTTTTCCTTTCTGCATTATTCCAATGGCAAGTTGTTTTGAATCTTTCTCCCTATATTAGCCCAACTGTTTAAAAGCTTTGGTTGATTTTTTTTTTCTTTATCTGAGAGAGAAGTACAAATAAAAGAAGCAGCAGATGGTCCTTTGTGACTGCATGAAGAAAAAGGGGTTTTGAGAACAATATGTGAATAGGTGTAGTCTAATAAAGCACTCAACCACCTGCTGCCCAAATCCTTCAGAAAAGATTCTGTTGCATATTCTGAGGATTAACTATTAATGCATCCTTAAGTTTGATGGAAAACAAACTTGGAGGGGTTAAGGTCAATTCCTTTAGTTTTGATTGAGTGGGTATCTCCATATTTTAAATTCTTTCTCAATTCCATCTAGCTGCTCAAAACTATGATTAACGTTTCTCTGACACATGTTTAAAGGAAGGAAAGGTAGACAAATGGTCTGTGCGCATATTTTTAAACTGGTGTTTTCGTTTTTATGTGACGTCTTAATACGCTTGCCCTCAACAGAGACCCAAGCTAGAAGCTAGTGATGTATGTTTGCAGAGTGGATAAATATTTAAGTGCTTTTCCTCTTTTTTTAAAAACAAGGGTTTTGATCCTTACTTGAAAACTTGTTTTCCCTTTCAGGGATTTACTCTTCAACCCGACTATCAGACCATTATCAACCCTACATCCACAGCTGCACAAGTTGTCACCCAAGCAATGGAGTACGTGCGCTCCGGGTGCAGAAATCCTCCCGCCCAGCCTGTGGACTGGAATAACGACTACTGCAGTAGTGGGTAAGTGGCCCGCCAGCGCCACCTACTGGTGATTCCCTATCACAGCATGCGCCTTGCACCCTGATCTATGGAAAGATCCCCCTTTTATTCCAGCTTTCTAAAAGGTTGTCTGGAATAGTACAATGCCCATAGAAGACATCTCTCCAGAAAGGCTTAAGCAGCCTTGTATATATCCCAGGAATAACCTTTTCCCACTCATGGCCCCCCACGTTTCCAGGTAGAACTATGCTTCACAAGGTTTACAATGGCTCAGTTTTCAGAATTTCATTGCCAGACCTCTTGGAGGTGCCTCAGAGAGGACTCCAAATACCAAACTTCCAGTTAGAGGCTGAGCATATTCATGGTTTCCGCCACCCGGGTCTTCTCACCAGGAAAAAATGCCCTGAAGTAGTTGTTAGTTTGCTTAGTGGTACTGGAAATAGTAGAAGCATGTGGATCACACCAAGTGCTTCTTTCAAAGATAAAATGTCTGTAAATTCATGTGCGCTGTGTTAGCAGAAATGTTTTACTTTTTTATAAAATACACCTGTGGTTAGCTACCAAAAACCCAAACCCATTGTTTTGAGTTGATTCCAATCCATTTCTTGTAAGCCAAACTTATATTGAAGAAGGCTAGAACTTGGTGAGTTAACTTTTTAACAAGACTGTCATTAGTTCCCAGTCACAGCAAGGCTTCAAATCACATGGTTTCTTCTGCACAAACCACAAATAGGCACCGTTGTTGTCATTGCTACTGGTCTTTTTATGTTGTTCTATGCTGTCCAGTCTGAACCAACTCATAACTGACTATCCAGTGGCTTTTCAGAAGCTGTAAATCATAGGGGGAGCCTGCTCATCTTTCTCCCCATGGAACTGCTGCTGAATTTGAACCATTCACCTTTGGGCTGGCAGCACAACTTCTTAACCCACTCAGGTGGTGGTGTGTACCCTCAAGCCAGAACCGACCCATAGCTAACCTCCAGCAGGTTTTCAGAGACAGTAAATCACATGGGAGTAGACTGTATGTCTCTCGTGGAATAGCTGGTGAATTGAACCATTTACCTTTTCATTGGCAGCATAACTCCTAACCAGAACTCCCTGCCTATAGTTGTGACTTTTTCAAAATTCCTGGTGTTTAGCTATAATATTGCAGTAATTTATATTTGTGCACACTGTGACACTGATGTGTCAAATACGATAATGGTTACCCATGATAGACAGTGGTTGGTGGAGCTCCTCAATTAAAACGAGGTTGGACGCAGGAGTGGCATCCAATTCCAAAATAGCTTGCCTCTGGAAACTCTATGAAATTGGAGAAACGATGAAAATTATACAAGTGTTCAGGTCTTTTGTTCATAGGGTCGCTATAAGTCATCTACGACTTGACAGCACTTAACAACATAACCATAACATCTGTGATGACGAGTAATTAAGAAAAAAGAGCTTCCATTCAGTTACTATTAATACTGTAACTAGTATCCAAATAACAACTAACTTCGTTGCTATTAAGTGGGTTATGTCTCAGCAGCCCTCCAGCGGATTTCTGAGGCTGTAAGTCATGAAGGATATCACCCACTTTCTCCTTTGGAGTCACAGGTGCATTTGAACCACCCCTCAATGAGAAGTTCTACCTTTGTGTCAACGACGTAACTCCTACAGACTAGGCCCCAAGAGCTCCCTAGTATCCACATAATCTAAGAAATCCTATATTCAGTCAGTCTAGAATTTGATTTGCCAGATATTATCTTGTGATTCAAGTTGCTAATAAACATTACTAAGGATTCTGCATGGCCTGGTATGGGAGGAGGTCCATGCAAGAAAAGATTACCCCTGAGGTCACTCACTGGGGATCCAGCAAGTTGACTGTAATGTGCCAGTGAAAGCAACTCTGTCCTTGAAACTAGAGCAAGTAAGTTAACCTGTTTCTCTCCTGCAGAGTAAGTTTCCATTAACAAGACCTTGTCTTCTCTCCTCACAGGGGCATGCAGAGGGACAAAGCACTGTACCTTACCTGAGAATCCTGACGTCTCCTCTCTCCACTGGGGAATTCAGGGAAGTCTTTTCGGCGTCAATTGCTTTGTACAGCCAAGGCGGTTATCCATTTTGTTAGAAAATACAAGATGCTAAGCACTTAGGACCATTTGAGCTTGTGGGTCGCCCACTCTGGAAGAAATAGTCATGCTTCTTTATTATTTTTTTAATCCTTATGGACATTGTTTTTCTTCTTCCCTGAAGGAAATTTGGACCATTCTGCTTTTATGTTGGGTGTTTGGGGTTTGGTTTTTTTTGTTTTGGTTTTTTGTTTTTGTTTTTTTTGCTGTGAAGTGCTACGCTCTAGTAACTGCCTTAGCAGTTGTAGATGTCTCGAATAAGAGTCCTGGATTTTCCATTGGTTTTCATAATGGGTGTTTATATGAAACTACTAAAGACTTTTAAATGGCTTGATGTAGCAGTCATAGCAAGTTTGTAAATAGCATCTATGTTACACTCTCCTAGAGTATAAAATGTGAATGTTTTTGTAGCTAAATTGTAATTTGAAACTGGTTCATTCCAGTTTATTGATTTCACAATAGGGGTTAAATTGGCAAACATTCATATTTTTACTTCATTTTTAAAACAACTAATAGTTTCTATATTTTCAAAAATATTTGGAAAAAAGTATTCCCAAGTGATTTTAATTTAAAAACAAATTGGCTTTGCCTCACGGCATCAGACAAAAACTAGTGTGAAGAGAAGCGCAAACATGTTTATTTTGTACTGCAGAAAGATTGCTTTTTTGTATCACTTTTTGTGTAATGTTTAGTAAGCATCATTTAAGTCCTTTTAGTATAAAACTGCCAAATGCTTACCTGGTATTTTATTAGATGCAAATACAGATTGGAAACATCTAAATTATAACCTTTACACATGGCTCTGTGTTACTGTTTCTTCATACTGTGTCTGTATTTAATCTTTTTTATGGAACTTGTTGCACCTATTTATGAAATAATAAATGTAGGTGTTTGTAAGTAAATTTGTTAGTATCTGAAAGAGGTTTCTTTAATGTTTTAACCTTTGCTGGAAAAAAAAATTCACGCTTGGTGTGAATGCTTTATTATTTAGTTTTTACAGTGACATGAATAAAGCCAAACCTGCTTTTCATTTAGCAGCAAATTAAAGCAACCAGTCCTTATTTCTGCATTTCTTTGGTGGATGAAAAAAAAATGAAAGAAAAAGCAAGTATGATATTGTAGAACTTTTTATGCTTGTCCAGTGTTACTGAGCCTTGACTTGAAGTCACAGGAGCTCAAGGTTAACACCCTTGGGGCGGGGGGCGGGGGGTCCTTTCTCTGAAAAGGATTGCTTCTTGGTTCTCAGTTCCACTGAGTCCATTTTATAAACTTTCCCCAAAAATTTCAGCATCGAATCAACCATATTCCTCCAGTTGCATGCTTTTCACCAAATCCAGAGAACATTTAAGACCTGAACATGGTCCATGGGAGGGAGGAAGAGAAGGGGAATTATACTGACAAGAGCACAAACAAAAGTTAAAGATGGGCAAAGCAGCAGCAAAAATAAAGGAGAGGGGCCCAAATTTGAAAACAGTTCCTAGAAACTGGGGGGTCTTGCTGTCTTTTGTGCTTCTATAAGCTGTATCACTAGACAGAATTCATGGCTCTTCCAAGGGAATTCTGATGGTGTGAGAGTTTGTTGAGGAAACCAAAAGTGATTGGAATCTGGCTGAAAGTTTGCATGTCTTTTGAATCCAAAGGGCTGGTAAACCATTCCCTTACAGAAGTTTATGTCAGAAAGATGGGCTCCCAGAAGGATGGCTGATGTCTCCTTCTTGGAGTGTGTGAAATGCAGTGAGCAATTTAACTAAATACAAACAAATGCATTGTGTAATCCAGTTGGGATTAAAAAAGACAAAAGGTATGCTTGCTTTGGAATGATTTTAGGCCGCATTGTACAACCTTGAATCACTTGAGCATGTACTAACTAATAAATAATGCAGATCCAGTGTGATTATTCAAATGACTGTAGCTGAGAGCTCTAATTTTCCTGTCTTAAAACTGTGTAAGAAATCATGTGATTAAGTTCACAGTTTGTTGTTTGTCTGTTTAGTATTTTAGAAATATACCAGCACTACTAATTACCTAATGTCTTCTATTTATTACGATAAAGTCAAATTTTCACTTGTGTTTAGTCTAAAATGAGAAGGTAATTACCGGGACGTGAACAGCCAGCTTTGACATTGACAGGCAGTTTGTACAAGAAAGTGCTGTGTGGTTTACAGCTTTTTTAGAGCAGGTGTGCAGCCAGGGTGGAGAGTGTTAAAATTCAATACCAAATACAATACATACATATATGTAAATAAAAGAAAATACATCTTAAATAGAAATACCATGCCTGACTGACCCTATTTTATTTGGCTATCCATCAGTCTTTAAGGGACAGAAATAGATATTGTTGTTGTGTACCATTGAGAGGGAATCAACCCATAGCTGACCCTCCAGCAGGTTTTCAGAGGCCAATCACACGGGAGATTGTCCACCCTTTTCCAGTGGAGAAGTTAATGGCCTTAAACTGTGTGCCTTCAGATTGGAGCACAGATTCTTGTCACTAGGCTGCTAGAGCTCCCTTTCCAATAGATGAGATATTGCAAATAACTCTCATGGAAAAAGGGATAGGACACAGTAGAGATTATTTGCTACTACAAACACAAGAGTCTTTTCTAAGGGGAGCTCTGGTGGCATAGTGGCAAGAAGCTGTACTGCAATCCCAGAGATATGCAGTCCAAATCCACCAGACGCTCTGCCGGAAAAGGAGGGGCAATCTCCTCCTGTACCAGTCAGATTTAATTTGACGGTACAGATACACACAAAATAATAAAATAATTTTTAAAAAATTTAGAAAAAATAAAAAAAGAGTCTTTTCTAAAACTATATGAACTAAGATACACACCAGCCTGGAGCTACAGGATGGTGAGGTTTTGGCTGATGGGGTCACTGTCTTGAAAGCCCCTCACGGTTGCAAACATTTAACACACTCAGCTGCTAACAGAAATGTTGAAGGTCAAGTCTCCCTCCAAAAAAATCAGCCAATGAAAACTCAGTGAAGCATAGATCTGTCCTGAAGCATTAATGGGTCTGCTGACTAAGGTGTTACCTTGATCGAGCCTGTGAAGGCAGGGTTTTGCCATTGTTGTTGTTGTTGTTGTTGTTGATTTCCCACCTTTACAGGAAGCCAGCATCTGACCAGGGCTGAGTCAAGAATACCTAACAACAACAACAAAAAAAATAACAACAACAAAAAAAAAAGAATACCTAACAAAACCATGGTTTATAACTCAGAAGAACAGAGATGGATCACACCAGATTCCCTATGAAGAACAGAGGTAACTAGACCCTAAATACTGTCATTCTGGGGGCCTCAGCCATAATACTGGACCCATAATATCTAAACACACAAAAATCAAACTGAGAGCTGATTAGAAAACAAAAGAAAGGAGTATGTAGGTAGGAGTGAGCTATTGTATCTCTAACACCACACACAAGACAGCACAATGAAAAAATTCATTCCCCTCCTAACACAAATTAGTTGACAATGGAAAATAAGTCAAATAAAGACTTGCAGTTAACCAACTTAGTGAAGATAATTAAGAATGAGAGTTGGTCTTTGTGGTTATTCTGTCTCCTTCTATGAGAAGACCCCATTCTATTTGGGACAAGAGCAGTCAGAGAACCCTGTGACCACAAGAGCAGCCTCTCTCGGCTTGAATTCATATTTAAAAGAAAAAATGTATCGTGCAAAAATTTGAAATTAGCATATCAACAGCCAATGTCTCCCCTCCCCTTAGGTTTCTTGCCTCTGGAAAAGATTTGTCCCATCCATTTGAAATGTAATTAGATTGAGCTTTCTGAAATTGATACTGTTTGACCTTTCTGTCTGCAAAGATGGTAGTTTCATGTAGTTCCACCCAGTATTGTGGACAAAAGGTAATGGCTGTTTGGCTACAACTTCAGATATAATTACAAATGGAGTTAGATGTGCTCTACAATTCCTAAATGAAATATTCAAAGAAGAGTTATATTTGTTTAAAAGACTCTATGGCATGCCTGTCATGTTAAACAAAGAACATTTCAAATTACTGGATCCCAGTAAAAATAACTGTCCTTATTTCTTTGCTATTGTGAAAAACTAATGGGAAAATTTGTAATAAATAGATTATCTGTTGGGGCATGAAAATCTATTATACAAAGATAGTCTATTAATATTTATACATTGAAAGATTTGGCCTACATTTTCTTATTCTCCTCATTTTGTTATTGTTGTTGTTATGTGTCTTTGAGTCTATTGCAACTTGTAACAACCCCTTATACGACAACAGCTCTGAACCCTGCTCTATCTTGAGCCAACCTTAATGTCTCTAACACACCTACCTCTGATTTTAAGGTGAACATAAAAACATAGAGAAACTATCTTACTGATAGTTAAACATTGAAGTAAGGGTAAGGCCAAGTACAAAAGTAACACAATGTGCTTATTGCCTAAATATGGATTACACTGATGTAATTCATTTACTGATAAATTCAAGTTGCCAATCAGGACATAATTCTTTTTATCTACCTGACTTTTTTTGTCTCTAAGACAACTTGAAATATCCTAGTACATGTTAAATAAATGTAATGAGTTATATAAATAGCAATGAAATTTAATAAACTATGATCAATAGGAAGTATATCATGTTTTCCTTGATGATTTAAAATTTCTTCTAACATAGAAAGGGATTAGTAGGAAAATTGAAATATCTTAATAAAGAAATGGGAAAGCAAACAGTCAACCGTTGCTGGTGGGGAAACAATGATAGAGCCACTGTGGATGGTGTTTTGAAGCCTCAAAAAGCTAAATGTAGATTTACAATTAAAAACAAGGGAGCTCTGGTGGCCTAGTGGCAAGAAGCTGCACTGCAATCCCAGAGGTACACCGTTCGAATCCACCAGATGCTCTGCTGGAGAAGGAGGGGCAATCTCCTCCTGTACCAGTCAGATCTGATTTGACGGTACACACACGTAAAATAATTAAATAAAATAAATTTAAAAATTTTAAAAAAACAACTCCACTACCATCAAGTAAGAGCTAATCCAAAACTGACCATGCAGGGAGTTTTCAGGAGTTATAACTTACACATGATGAGATTGCCCATCTTTTTCCCTCGGAGCAGCTAGTAGATTTGAACCACCAGAGAGATACTGTCTTTGAATTAACCAGTGTGACTCCCTACAGACTGTGCCATCAGGCTTCCCCTGAGCTAGTTCACAATCCCAGAATTTCACTCCCAAGGGAGCCTGTGCCACACTACATATGTCTTCATGATGAAACTGTAACAGCAGATACAGGTTGTAATTGCACCTCATGGTTGATAGAATCCGCTCCACTGAATGATAAATGCTGAAAATGTTGAATTAGCAAAAGTTGACTTGATATATGCTTTTGCCACAATTTAAAAAAAAGAAAAAATGCTACTTAAATTTTGCTAGTAAGAGTTAGGAGGTAAAGAAGAGTGAAAATTTTCCATTAGGATTTCTAATGCTGTAATAAGATCAGTGGTTTTAAAATGAGTTAGACCATGTTTCTTTGGTCTACATAATTGAACAAGAGCTTTTCTAGATTTGACAAAATCAAAAGATGTAATATACATCAGCCACATTAATAAGCAAGAGAGTGTGTGGGGGGAAGCTGCTAGACGTTGAATATGAGTGTTGAGCACAAGAAAGTTGAGATGAGTTTCTGGAGAGTTAAAACTGATGGTTTAAGCATGGTACTGGTACAATGACAGACACATAGATCAATGGAATAGAATTGAGAACCTGGAAATCAGCCCATCTATTTATGGGCAATTGATTTTTGACAAAGAGATGAAATCAGTTAGGTGGGGAAATGACAGCCTTTTTAACAAATGGTGTTGGCAAAATTGGAAAACTATCTGCAGAAGAATTA
>NW_006399998.1:1009832-1017667 GCF_000299155.1 Elephantulus edwardii | reverse complement strand
GAAGGGTGCAACATTGAATGAATGGAATTCCAAAATCTCTGTAGATGTTCATTGAAATGAAAAATAAACAAACTAAATTTAAAAAAAACAACCTGATGGTTTAGGGGTTTATTTGTTTTGTAATTACAAAGCATTAGTGTGAATGGATGAAACCATTAACAGAGTATTTTGTGAACTACCCCACAATTATACCAGGGTAAGAAATTGTTTCACTTTTAAGATTCTCAAAGGAAACTTACCTACTTTTATTTGAAGCAGGGCCACAGCGTGAAAGAATCTGCTGTAGCCAAAAAAGTCTTCAGATCTTTATACTGAACTAGTGCTTGGAGAGTCGGGGTAGAGGAGCTGGTAGGCTGGGTGGGAGCTGAAAGAGCAAGAGGAACCAGCATACACACACTTAGCAATAGGCCTGGAGCCAAACTGGTCACTATCCAGTAGACTTCAATTCATGGTGACCCCAACTGTGTCAACAGAACAGTCACAGGTTCTCAGTGACTCAATTTTCAGAAACATACCAGCCCGACTTTTCTCTGAGGTACATCTGATTGAACTTAAACCACCAACATTTTAGTTAGCAGGCCTGCCAGTGCCTCAGCCATTTGCATCACCCAAAGACTCCAGCAGAGGCACACCTTGGGTTCCAGACCACTGCAAGAAAGAGTGAACCTATTACAGCAAGTCACACAGTACTTAGGGCTCCTTGTGTTTACTTGTGTGTTATTGGTCATGCAAAGGCACCTGACTACAGAGCAACAAAGGATAATGTTGAGTCCTCATGTGAAACCTAGGCACAGATCAAAAAGAAGTTATCTGAACCTAACAAGGGAATCTCACGTGGTTTAAAATCAGGAAGGGTGTGCACCAGGGCTATCTCCTTTCTCCATACCTGTTCAGTCTGCATTCTGAGTAACTCATTCCTGAAGCTGGACTATATGAAAAAGAATGTGGCCTCAGGATTGAAGGAAGATTCATCAACAACCTGCATTATGCCAGTGACACAATCTTGCTTGCAGAAAGTGAAGAGGACTTGAAGCACTTGCTACAGCCTTCAATATGGATTACATCTCAACATCAAGAAGACAAAAATCTTCACCTCTGGACAAACAGATAAGTGGAGAAAAGATTTAAGTTGTCAAAAATTTCATTTTACTTAGGTCTACAATCAACATTCATGGTCAAAAAATCAAAAGATGTGTTACACTGGGGAAATCTGCTGTGAAGGACCAGTCCAAGGATATTAAGGAACAGTGATGTTGGTTTAAAGACTAAGGTAAACCTGCTCCAAGCCATGGTCTTTTTAATTACTTACTGTGTGTCTTAAAAAGTCATACAGTGACTAAAGATGACAGAAGAAGAATCAATGCCTGTCAATCGTGGTGCTGGAAAAGAGTATTGAATATCCTGTGGCCTGCCAAAAGAACAAATTAGTCTGTTTTGGAGGGTGTGCACCCAGGGTGCTCCTTAGAAGCAATGATAATGAGGTTTCAAATCGCATACTTTTATCTTGTTGTCAAGAAGAGTTGGTCCTTGGAAAAAGAAAACCATGCTGGAAATTGTGGAGGGTCAGAGGAAGACCCTCAACAAGATAGATTGACACTGTGACAGAAATAATGGGCTCAAGCGTTATCAGAGAGAGTGAGAATGGGCAATATTCATATGTGTTGTTTGCAGGGCAGCTATGAGTTGTAGTTAAGTCAGTGGCACCTAACAACATCACAACAGCGATGAAATAATCATGGGGAGTTATGCTGTTAACACAAAGGTAGTACCTGTCTAGCATTTCTAATCCACCATCTGCTCCTTGAGAGGAAGATGCGCAGTCTCCTGTGGTGCAATTACAGCCTCTGAAAACACTTTGGAGTTGGTTCCAACAGGACAGCAAGGAGGGTGTTCATGAAAGTTATGTTTACAGGACACAGTGGTTGATTAAGTATGCAATAGCATGATGAAAAAATTAGAAACTGAGAATTACAAAATTGTGACAGAAGTAAAGTGAGCACATGCTTCTGGAAAATGGTGCCAACAAGGTTGCTCAACAGAGTGTCACAGACCTTCAATTAAAAAAAAACAAACAAACAAACAAAAAAAAAACACCGTATCTACAAAGCACAAGAGAAGGACACGTGCCTTTTAGAGCCAGAGATGTTGCACTTAGTCTCTGTTTCCCTACTTCGCTGGCGATTGTGTATCTCTCCAGAACTAGATTACACTGTAGTCACTAAAGGAGGTAAAGATGATATTTCTGTTCTGTGGACGGTGACAACTGAGAATGAAGACATGATCAAGTTTAGGCATGGAGCAGCACACAGCCCACCACTGGCCACCGGCCCATGTCCTGTAGCTGTCATTGGACATTGAGCTGCCAGCCTGCCAGCAAAGCCAATGAATGTTAAATGTCATTCACCTCAATCAGGCCAGAAAATAAGAGTGACTTAGAGTTTCACGGAGGGGGGAAAAATGGAATATCCTATTCTAAAAAAAGACTTTGAACCAAACTATAGTATTTTAGAGATGGGAGCACCACTGTTTGACAATGTGTGTTTACAATAAGCCAAAACATAATTGCCCTGATAGGCTGTCAGGGAAAAGATTAATTTGGCAAAGATTAGTATTGACTTGCTGTTTATTAAGGCTTTTAAACAGCTGTATCTGGCAACATTTCTCTAAGTGCCCGTCAAGGCTGTGTATGAGCCTCATGCCCTGGTGTTTGCTAGCTGTTACTAAACTGTCTTATGCCACTACCAATGTTTTTCTCCAGGCCAAACAGCTCAAGCAAACAATTGCCAAATGAGCTTTTCTCTCTCCTGTCACTTTTTTCCTCTTTTTTTTCTGGAAGTGGGGGTCGAAGAGTTTGGAGCTTCTCAAATGTCAGCTAGTGGCTGATGGCTTAGCTGATAAGAGGGGGCCCCCCTCCCCCGGAAGCCAGGAGGTGGTTTGGGTGCTAGATGAATAGATTCCGGGGAGAGTGGGCTGTTAGTCACCTCAGACAAAAAAAAAAAAAACAAACCCACAGCACAACTGTTGTCCTCAAAAGGTTTTAAAGACAGTTAGAAAGTGGCCATCAAAGGCTTAGTGCCAACAGAATTTCAGAAGTTATGCTGTGTAATGCAAAGGCCCTCCCTGACAAATGCCATGAAAAGACCCCACAGGGTATGACAGGAAAGGCCAGTAGATTGTTCTTCATCTTTCTAAGAGGAAATGAAGTTTCTCTCTGGAATTCTGAAAGTAAAACCACTTGGTAGAATATTCATGTTGTTGTTTTTATGTTCCTTTGAGTCACTTATGCCTCATAGCAATCCTTTGCACAATAGCTCTGAACCTTGTCCTAACCTGAGTCGTTCTTACTGTCTCTAACACACCTGCCACTGTTACCCCAGTCACTGTGTCAGTTTATCTCCTTCAGGGCCTTCCTTCTCCTGCATTGTCCCTCCACCCTTCCAAGCATAATGTCCTTCTCCAAAAATAAATAGATCTTACTTGTTAGAGCATTTTGTTGTTATTTGGGGCCATGGTAGTCAACAGAAAAAGTTCCTTGTGTCTCTCCTCCTTGCTCAGCCTCCCTTACCAGCATCTTGCATTCCTGTGGTTCCTTCACTACAAATGATGACCCAATGTTGCCACATTATTAACTGCTATCTAGGATTTCTCTCTGTGCTCTCTCTTCATGTCATGTCTCATGGGATTTGACAGATGTATAATGCCTATCACTACAGTGCCATTCAGCATAGTATCGAAAAATTTTTTAGAAGAAAAATAAAGCCATACAGGATCTTTTATTTTTTTTTAAAAAATGTTATTTTTTTAATTCATCATTGCACATTTTCTTCCCCTGCCAGCCCACTCCGCAATGCACCCCTTGTTCCACATTTTTGTCATACATAAAATGTGTAATCATATATTCCTATCAGACATTACAGTGTTCATTATCTATCCATTCTTTTCCCATTCTCTCCCCAACACCCACCCCCCATGTCTGTCCTATATAGTTTCAGAATATTAGGAATGTCTTTATACCTCACATTTTGAACCCTGTAAAATAAGACAGGTCTCTAATTTTTTTTTAAGTTTGTAAAAGAAAGGGCAGATTGAGTTTTGTACTGCAATAAGATCCAGTAGTTTCAAGTCCAAGTACAGTTGTAAAGGCAGTGGAAAGAATAACATTCCAAAGGAGTTAAACATCAAGCTATAAAGAGCCCAGTGTTATGGTAAAAGTCAAATGAGTCTTTCCAGTATGACTTTGCTTTTTCAGGGATTAATCTTAACCTTTTCATGTTGCATTGAGCTGCATAGAAGTTGTTAGAACAGAAGCAAAAGAACACGGCAATCTGTTAACCCTTTCACTTTCTACTAGCACAATGGGAGGAGGTTAGCCTATGAGCTGAGCTCTCCAAATGGAGATTTCAAGCCAGCCTTTGTCAAAGTGTAACCTCCAAATAATTTTTAAGGCTTTGATCCAGTCTGATGCTTGACATTCAAACCAGAATAAAGTTCAGTGAGGCCATGACGGCAAATATACAGGAACTAAACTGCTCAGCCTGAGTTTGAACCTCCCAGAACTCGCTCCTTCTGACCCTTTCCACCCATCAAAACTGGTAGGGAGATGAGAAATTATACTGATTAAGGACTTAAAAGTTAAGGAGCTCTCGTGACATAGTCCATAGCATGTTACACTGTTGACCAGAAGACTTCACGCCTCAGATAGTTCCTAGCCACCAGGTGCTCTGCAGAGAAAGCTGGACAGTCTCCCCTTGCAGAGATTTAGAGCCTCGGAGGCCCACTGGAGAGTCTCATTGAGTTGGAACTTACCCAATAGCAATGAGTTAGATTTGAGTTTGAAGGACTTAATCACAGTGTTCCCAAGCCTAAACTAGCTCTTGACTTGTGGATGCAGTGGCCTTTTTCCAGGGGCCTGTCTGTCAGAAACCAGGCCAAGTGCTGGCCAGTGTAGGAACGCTTCTCGCTGCTGTGCATTGACGTGCAAGCCTCATACCGGAGGAGCAGCTCCACCAGGGGCATAAAGCACACCTCCTGCCAGTAAACCTAAATTAACAATATATAGTGTCTACCATTTCTTTTCCTTCCCAAAACAAGTATTTTTTTTTTTCAGTAAAGTCAAAGAAAGTTTGAGGGAAATCATGTATATTTTTATCAAGATCTTCAGAAAAGCGTTTGACAAACTTTTTACCTAATAGATTGGGCTATTTTACCTTCACTGTAATCCCTTGATTATTTCATATCATCAGATTGAATTGTGAGGAGGTACAGAATTCCAAAATTATATCTGATAGCATCAGTGAATTGGTGTAAGGTCCTAATGAGTTATTGAGGACCCCGGCTGTGATTATGTCAGAACAAAGATGACAATGAATGAAAGAGACTGTATTCATTGCTCATGATCTAAGGAAAAAGTCCCTCTAAAAGCTTAAGTTTACTTGTGTGATACTCAAATATGTTGTAATTATCCTCCCTAACAGTGCAATATACCACTAACCTTTGCTGAACTCATCTTTGGGAGTATAGGCCAATTACCCAAACCTGAGGAAAACTCTCAGTAGTCATCTCTCCCTAAACTCTGTATTTTGTATTTTCTTTGCTTTTGTCTTTTTATCAAGGTAGACCCACAGAAACCTAAATCTGGTTTTTGCAAGTTTCAGACAAGAAGAAAGGAAGGATGCTGTAGTTAAATGAAACTGCAATATCCGGAAGATATTACAAAACACACACATCTACAAAGCCGTGCTAGTTGTTGAGTTGAACCATTTTTAACACCTGGTTTCGTAATGTAGTTTCAGGCAACCAACATATCAGAAGTGACAATCCTTTACAGCATGGAGCCCTGGGCCTGTTCTAGGCGGTTCTCTCTTCTCCTTTCCCTCTCCTCGTGTTCTCTTTACAGGGGAAAGATTCTGCTTCTTTCCACAGATTCCCAGCTTCCTAAAGCAATCCTCAGTTTTGGTCCCCAGAACACTTCACCTTTCACACACCACCAGCTGGAAACAACAGATTGTCTGTAGCCAGTGCTAGCTGCCTTGCACATCCCTTTGACGAGCATCACTAACCCCCAGAAAAATGGAGAGGGACCTGTTTTATCACCTCCCTCTTTTCTCTGGAATGAAGCTCCGTCAGAAGTCTCTGAGGACTACTCTATGCGACTTCACATTTCAATTGCTCCACACCAACAGATGGTTTAGATTAAAAAAACTATTCGTTTCATTTATTCAAATGGCTTCATTTCACCACAATGAGCCTGTTTTTAACATTTTGCCTAAAGGTTTGTTTTCACATGTTTTGTTAGATGTAAAGAAGTTTTGCTAATGTCTCAGGCTTCCACTCTCATCATTCCTGTCAGCCAACAAGCTTTTGGATTCGAATTTAGCTGATGATAGAATTTACTTTGTTTTGTGGTGTGTTTTTTTTAAAACAACGAGAAACAACCACGTAATTACTTTCCAAATTTGATTTGTGTGTCTTTTCATATAACCCCTGATTGTTAACATTTTTTCCTGAGCTTAGTTTTGGTCATTTCATTTCCAGTATTAGTACTGTATATCCTCTGTCAAATATAATGATGTAGGCTCTTTATCTTGATGTTATTTGGAGAATATTTCCATCTGAACACCACACCATACTGAAAGAGTTGTTCCTCAGAATGCATTTTCAAAGAGCAAAACTGCAAACAAAGAGGTCCAATCTTTCCCCATTTTGGTTGTTGCGCAGCACTGCTGAAAATTGCTGGGGAAATGTCACCTTATAGGCAGCTCCTGGATTAACATGAGAAAGGGAGAAAGTCTTCTAAGTTAGTTAATGATGCTAACAGCCGGTGGAGACCAGGAGCAAGTAGGATCAGTGCTTCAGCAGCGCTTGATTCCTGTTCCTGATGACGGAAAATGGGGAAATAGTTATTGGGGATGGTTAGCACCACCTTATAAATATCATTGATACCACTAGACTGTCGGTGTGAAAATGGTTGACACAGAAAATGTTCTTTTGTATGTATTTTACCATTTAAAATGCAGATAGAAAAATATAATAAACATAAAATCTACTTCCGCAGTGGACAGTAAGAATCCTGTTAAACCAATTGTCATCAAGTTGATTCCAACTCAGAGTGATCCGACAGGGCAAAACAGAGCTGCCCCACTGAATATCCAAGATTCTAGTGTCTGGTGGTTAAGAAGCTGCACTGCAATCCCTTCCAACAGCTGGAGAAGGATGAGTAGTTTCTTCCCATGCAATTTATTGTCTCTGAAATCCCGCTGGAGGATCAGCTATGAGCTGATTCCAATACGATGGCACATGAACACAACAACAAATGTTTACAGATGCACTATCATGTCTCTCCCACTGAGCAGCTGGCGGACTCAACCATTAAACTATCACTTAGCATATGTGCATTTGGACACTGTGATACCGGGGCTGCTGAAGAACCATTTTTGTATCCATTGGTTACACTTAAGTTACTGAAAGCAAAGGGTTCTTTCCATAATCAGTTGCCATTAAGACAAACGGGTGGCAATATCCAAAGCACTTTATTGCCGATCAGGGAGTGGTTGTTGTTGTTGTTGTTGTTGTTGTTGTTGCTATGTGCCGTCGAGTCGTTTGCGACTCATAGTGACCCTATGTACAACAGCCCTAAACCGTGCTCTCTCCTGTGCCAGTCTCATTGCCTCTGACACACCCATCCCGAGTGCCCCAGTCACTGAATCAATACACCTCATAGAGGGTCTTCCCTCCTATGCTGTCCCTCCACTCTACCCAGCATGATGTCCCTCTCTAAAGACCTGTCTCTCCTTACAACATGTCCAAAGTATGTCAGACGAAGCCCCAGAATCCTT
>NW_006399998.1:987732-1000979 GCF_000299155.1 Elephantulus edwardii | reverse complement strand
ATGAGTTCCTTGTTTTTCAATGCAGCATAGTATTCCATTATGTGAATATACAGAGCTTCTCTATCCATTCGTTTGCTGATGGGCACTTAGGTTGTTTCCAACTCCTTGCTATTGTGAACTAAGCTGCCATAAACATGGGTTTGCATATATCTGCTTGGATGGCAGTTATGGTCTGTTTGGGGTATATTCCCAGTAGTGGAATTGCTGGGTCAAATGGTATCTCTATTTGCAACTTTTTGAGGAAGCACCATACAGACTTCCACAGTGGTTGCACCATTTTACACTTCCACCAAGAGTGAATAAGGGTTCCAGTTTCTCCACAACCTTGGCAGCATTTGTTGCTTTCTCTTCTGTTAAATTTTGCTATTCTTACTTGGGTGAAATGATATCTCATAGCTGTTTTGATTTGCATCTCTCTTAGAGCTAGGCATTTTGAACAGTTCTTCAAGCCCTTGTTAGCCATTTGAATGTCTTCTTTGGTGAAGACTTTGGTGAAGTGTCTGTTCATATTCTGTGCCCATTTGTCAATTGGATTGTTTACCTTTATCTTGTTGTGGTTCTCAAGTATTTTGTAAATTCTAGATATAAGTCCCTTATCAGACATGTTATTATCAAGTACTTTTTCCTTGGCTTTTTTTTTGTACTTTTTTCCGTGGCTTCCCTTTTTACACTGTTGGAGAAGTTTTTGGATGTGCAGAGGGATTTGATTCTTAGAAGGTCCCATTCATCTATTTTATCTTCTTCTGGTTGTAGATTTTTCAGGATACTTGGAAGACTATTTATGTTGTGGATTAGGACTTCAAGAGTTCTTCCAAGCTTTTCTTTATAGTCCTTGGTTTTAGTCCCAGGTTCATGATCCACCTAGAGTTGGGTGTTGTGTATGGAGTGAGGTGTCGATCTTGCCTGAGTCTTCTGCAGATAGTTTTCTAATTTTGCCAACATCATTTGTTTAAAAGGCTGTCGTTTCCCCACTTAACTGATTTCATCTCCTAGTCAAAAATCAGTTGACCATAGATAGATGCGCTGATTTCTGGGTTCTCAATTCTATTCCATTGGTCTATGTGTCTCTCATTGTACCAGTACAATGCTGTCTTAACCACCACGGCAGTGTAGTAGGATTTGAAATCAGGGAGTGAGATGCCTCCTACCTTTTTTCTATTTTTCAGGAGTGCTTTGCTTATTTGGGGCTTCTTTCCCTTCCAAATGAAACTGGAGATTGCCTTTTCTATCTCGTTGAAGAGGTCTTCCTTTCTTTCCTGTCCCTCCACCCTTCCAAGCATGATGTCCCTTTCCAAGGACCAATCCCTTCTTGCAACATGCCCAGTGTTTCCTTGATCTGTTTTGTTCAACTCTCTCTTGGTCTAGGAATAGGTTTTGCATAAGAAAAATTAGGTTCTACGATTCCCATTCTTTGCTATAATTTGTTATGATCTGCACAATCATATATGGTATCAGGATTGGATGGAGGAAGACCCAACAACCAGCTTCATGCAAATGGCACAAACTCGGTTTCAGAAACTGAAGACTTGTAGTACTTACTGCAGAAATTAAAGACCACAGACTTCAATTAGGATTACATCCCAGCATGAGGAAAACAAAGTTCCTCACCACTGGACTAATAGACAACATTATTATAGATGGAGGAAATAGTCAAGTTGTCAAGAATTTTGTCTTACTTGCATCCACAATCAACATCCATGATAATAGCAATAAAAAAATGTAAAAAAAAAGGTTGTAGTGGAAAAATCTGCTATAAAGGACTTCTTCAAAGTGCTAAAGAACAAGAATATCAGGGGTTTTTTTTCTTTTTTTTTTTTTAAGAATGTCAGTTTAAAGACTAAGATGTATCTGATCCAGTTTTCAGTTGCATAGACTACATCTGACAGCTGGACAATAAATAAGGATGGCAGAAAGAAAACCAATCCCTTTGATTTGTGGTGTTGGGGACGAGTACTAACTATCCCGTGGACTACCATAAGAAAAGACAAACCTGTGTTGAGAGAAATACAATCAGGGTACTCTTTGGAAGCAAGAATTAATGAAACTTCATTTCACATCTTTTGGTCATATTGTCAGAAGGAGGTAGTCCTTGGAAAATAATGTGCTGTGAAAGGTGGAGGGTCAGAGAAAAAGAAGACCCTCAACACAATGGATTGATAAAGTGATTTGTTTTTTTGGTTATTGGTGTTTTTTTTTCAATTTTATCCATATTCATTATGATCCACAGTCAAATCCCTTTGCATATTCTATAAAACACAGTAAACTCCATCTTATAGAATCACAGTTTTGAGGACTAAGGTGTGTCTGATTCAGGCCATAGTCTTTCTGATCACTTGATATGCATCTGAAAGCTGGACAATGAACAAGGATGACAGGAAAAGAATTGATGCCTTTCAGCTATGGTATTGAAGAAGACCATTGAATATCCCATGGGTGGCCAAGAACACAAACAGATATATCTTGGAGAGGGTGCAATCAGAACGCTCTTTGGAGGCAAGGATGAGGCTTTGCCTCACACGCTTTGGGCGTGTGGGAAAGTGACCTGTAACAATGAGTTGGAGCATGTTGGAGATTGTGAGTATGGTGCTGGGATAAGATAAGGTTCAGATTTGAAGGGAGTTCTGCTGGCCTACTAGTAAGAAACGGTGCTGTAATCACGAAGGCATGTGTTTCAAATCCACCAGCTTCTCATCAGAAGAAAGACGAACAGTCTCCTCCTGTGCTATTAACTGCCTCTGAAAACCTGCTAGAGGGCCAGCCATGGGTCAGTTCCAGTTTGATGGCACACAACACCAGACTCAAGGGTACATAGCATCAACAACAAAACAATGCTCTCTCTATTCATTAATGTTATGCAATGTTTTTAGAATTCTCTATCATATTTTGTTGTTGCATAGTACTACGTTGTATGAATGTTCCAATTTCTTTAGTCATTCATCCACTGTTAAAAATTTAGGTTGTTTCCATCTTTTTCCTATTATAAGCAATGATATAACAACTATTTCTTTAGTATATATAACTAATAGTGGCATTGCTGGATCAAATGATATTCCCATTTTCAGCTTTCCAGGGAAGCACTAAAATGCTTTCCAAAGTTGTTGTCAACTCACAGCTGACCCTTCAGTGGGCTTTCAGAGGCTGTAAATGCAAGTAGGAGAGGCATCACTTCCTAAACAGCATGTCTCTGGAAACTCTATGAACTTTGAGAAACGGCGATATTTATAGAAAGGCTTCATATCTCTTGTTCATAGGGTTGCTATGAGTCATGCTTAACTCTACTGCAATCATCAACAACAACAACAAATGACAGATGGAAATAGACTGTTCATCTTTCTGTGTCAAAGCAGCTTGAGTTGGCAACACAACTCCTTACCACAAGGCCACCAGAGCTTCGTGCTTCCCGTAGTAGTTGTGCTATTTTACATGCCCACCAGTAGTGTGTAGCTGTATCAATCTCTCCACACCCTCACCAACCTTTGTTGTTTATTGTCTTGGGGAACTTTGATATCGTAGCTAGGGTGAGATGAGATCTCATTGTTGTTTTGATTTGCATCTCTCTAAAAGCTAAGAGCTGATAATTTTGTTGGCCATCTGAATGTCTTTTGAATGAAAAAAGATATTTTGCATGCCCTCTGTCCATTTTGTAACTGGGTTTTCATCTTTTTCTTGAGCAGCATCAAGGACATAAGGCATGTTTGGTTTCTAAGACCTTTGGGAAGGCAGCTAGCTCAAATTAACTCTCACTTTATAAGTCGCGTGAACTAAACATTGTCAGGTCAGGGAGGTTGGTACCATTTGTGAAGATCCAGGTGCCTGAGAATGCCTGCAGTTACTGAAACCACAGTTGTAACAGGGTACTGTGGTTGTCTCCTCTGGTATGGAGCTGGATTTGGTACTCTCCATGCAGCCACATACAAAGCCAAATGGCCCAGAATTATAAAAAAAAATCCATCTAGTTTTGCCCCATTTTTAGAAACAATATTTACATGCATGAATTTTCAATTCCTTGTGATGTTAGAGTTTTGGTAAAGTAGCAAAATAACTTCCATACACCAAGATTAAAGAAGAAAAACCCCCTCCCATTAGCATCTGTCACTTCTCTGAGATAAGGGACATTTATTGTCTTTTTCTTTTCCTTTTTTTTAAAAATGATGAATTTGACTAGTGTGGGAAAACCAAATGTAATAGCAAAATAAAAAGTCAGTCCAGTCTCTACGGGTGATCCCTATGGGTACAGAAGAGAAGCTGGTTATCACTGATGGTTTTACTCTAAGCAACTGTTCCAATCTGTTCTAATGTAGTGGGATAGAGCTAGTTAATAATGGAAAAGTAAAATAACAGATGGTAATAAAATAGAATAGAATTTTCTTTTACTGACCTGAGAACATCTATGTTAGAAATACCAAAAAAAAGTAGGCATTTGATGTGTAATAGCATATTCAGCCAGTATGTGTTCTTTGGACCCAGCTGAAGGTTAAAGTTACCAAAAAAATCATTCAGCCACACACAGCTGTGACCTCTGCCTCCACCCTCAAGGCCAGGCAGTACCAGGATACCCTAACTCCAGGCTTAGAGATCAGATTTCACTTACTACAACATTTCAGAGACCTCATATAAACTTTTTAACGGTCACAATATAGAACTGTTAATAACAATAGTTATTAACTATTATTAATAGTTAATAATACTATAGTTTACAGTGCTTTTAAATAAGTTTTGTTGATCTGTTGTTCTCAGGGCTTCCATAATCAACTTGACGGCACCTACCAATAACCATATTAAGTAATTCTTCTTGTTGTTATTGTGTATTGTCAAGTCAGAACCAACTCATAGCTGACTGTCTTGTGGTTTTTCAGAGGCAATTCATTGCACAGGAGGAGATTGCCCATCTTTCTCCCTCAGGGTAGCTGATGGATTCAAACTGTGTGTGTTAATAAATGTCAAAAACAATACCCTTGGCACCAGCAGTTAGCAAATCAGGAGACATATTGCACTGAGCAATTTCACTGTCAGGGACCACGTCACAATGCTGAAAAGCAATGGTATCAGTCTAGAGACTAAGGTGCACTGGATTCCGATTACGTTCTCCTCCATCATCTACTACACATCAGAAAGCTGGAAAATGAAGAAGGATGACAGAAGAATTGATAACTTTGAGTTGTCATACTAGGGAAGAGTACTGAATATCTCATGGACTTGCAAAAGAGCAAACAGATATGCCTTGGAGAAGGTGCAGCTAGAGTGTTTCTTGAATTTAAGGATGTCAAAGCTTTGTCTCACATACTTTGGACATGTTGCTAAGTGAGGCTATCCTTGAAAAAGGACATCATGCTTAAAAATGTGGAGAGTCATTGAAGGAGAAGACCTCAAATGAAATGGATGTGACTTCAGCAATGGACTCTAGTATCTCAGAGATTATAAGGATGGCACAGGATAGGTCGGAGTTCAGGTCGGCTGTTCATAGGTTTGCTATGAATCATACTTGACACGATAGCACCTAATAACAGCAACTAAAACAACAGGAAAACTTATTGTTGCATTCCATGAGGTCAATTCAACTCACAGCACCCATACATGATAGAGTAGAAGTGCCCTATTGCGTTGTGATGCTGGAGAAGAGTGCTGAATACCCCATGGACTCCTAAAAATAACAAACAGATACGCTATGGGGAAAGTATAACTAGAATGCTCCTTGGAAGCAAAGGCAGTGAAGCATCAACTCAAATATTTTGGGCATGGGCATGTTGTTGTTGTTAGATGCCATCAAGTCAATAGCAGTGACAAAGTTTAACAGGACAAGAAGTAACAAATGTTGGAAAGGATGTGGAGAAAAAGGAACTCTATTATACATTGCTGGTGGAATTGTAAAATAGTACAACCACTCTGTAAGGCAGTTTGGCACTTCCTCAAAAAGCTCAACATAGAAATTCCATAGATACAGCTATTCCACTGCTTGAAATATACTACAAGAGAATGAGAACTGAGACACAAATGGAGACTTGTACACCAATGTTCATAGCAGATGGTGAATGTTATTCACCATCATGAAAACAACTCAGATGTCCAACCACAAATGAATGGACTGAGAAATTATGGTACAGTTCACACTATTGAATACTACACAGCACAAAGGAGCAATGATTTTGTAAATTACTTCCTAACTTGGGAGAACTGGAGAGCATTATGCTGAGTGAACTAATTCAATCCCATAAGGACAAATATTGCTTAAAACTATTATTGTAGAATAAGTACGAGGATCCAAGGGAGGAGTAGATGGGAGCAGAGGGGTGAAGATGGGTGGATGGGAAGGCGCATTAATCATAGGGTCACGCAATTTGATAGGAGGCAGAGGTGGCAGTAAAGGAAATGGTAAATATCTGGTGGGGAAAATAATGTTTGTCAGTTTTTAAGTAAACCAGTATATAATAAAAAATTTATTTTGTTTAAGAAAAAAGAAAGATCTAGATATCTTTCTAGAACTTAGGGGAGGCTATTAAACTTTGGACTACTAATCCAAAGATCTGTGGTTTGAATTCACTAGCTGCTCCTTGATAGAAAGATGGAGCCTTGTCTGTAAAAGTGTACAGCTTTAAAAGTTTGATGGACAGTCACCAAAGTCAGAATCCACTCAATGTTTGTAATTTCCTTTCAGATTTTTGCCTGATCTAGCAAGAACACAAGGAGAATATTTAAAATTATAGTCATTCTACCAGATATTTAATCTATGGACTTCCCTCACAGCCCTTGAAGCCTTTGTATTTGGGGAGCCTCACATCTGCATCCGAAGTGCTCAGTATTGGTGTGGAAAGGAATCATTGTGTCTCCAAGAGTGACAGTAGCTTACTATTAAAGGACTTAGCAAAATAGTGTTGTTATGGGCATGGGGAAAGGAACCCAAAAACTTGGCTTAAAATCTGTATTCTCTGATTATTGCTTCATGATTTGGGAAGAATCACTCTTCAAAATCTCAGTTTTCTCACCTATGAAAATATCTTTCTCATAGGATTGTTTTGAATAGCAAAGGGAATAATAGTGCATGAAAAAAATGGAAATCCTGCCACGTAGGCAGTGCTTAACCAACATGACTTTTCCTTTTTTTAGTGCTGTGACACTAGCTCTGCTCCAATTTCCCTTTAGTGAATTAACCGATTGAACCCTTTGAAATCATCCTGACACAGACTTTTCCCTCCTTTCACACAAAATAAGTGTCTCTTATTTGTGTTTAAAATAAAGGAGTCATCAGGTTTGAATTCATTTGTAACAATTGCTCATCCTGGTGGTTCTAACTGCTCAGTCCTTGGTTGTTACATAATTTTTATACAGTTCAAGAAAACTTTTTAATAAAGATTGGGCATATTGTGGATAGCAATTATATAAAATATAAGTCTTTAAAATCCTTGATTTTTAGTTGTACATCAATTCCTATAAATTCTAGAGAGGAGATACTATCTTTTAAATTGGTAAGGCCCTGTGAATTACTGTCAGCTTTTCAGAAGTCATGCTGTATGACAAAATGATGTTAGTGTGAAGCTTTTTTTGTCCTTGTAGACACAAAAGAAAAGAAAAACGACATATTAGCTTTCATTGCATCCTCCTACATGCACCTTGCCTGGTGTGAACTAAGCATGGCCAAGAGAGGGCGCTCAGCAGAGTTCCACAAACACCGTCCTCTTTCCCACTCAACCAACCTTGTCTTACTCACTTCTGGCTCCCCAAATCTTGCTTAATCTCTGAGATGTCCTCTCCAAGATGTCCCTTCCTATGCCTTTCCCTACCATTGAACTTATCTGTCAGTGTCTAGCTCCCATTCTGAAGCCTTCATATTACATGCTGTCATCAGTATTCAGAAACAGCTTTACCTTCCCAAAGTAGATTGTGTAATTTCTATGTGTCGTGGTCTTTTCATTTGCTTGCTACATATCTGAAAGTTGTAAATGTGTCTGGATGACAAAAAAGGAATCTATGCCTTTGAGTTGTGGTGTTAGAGAAGAGTACTGAATACCCCATGGACTATAAAAAGAACAAACAAAAACATCTTGGGGGAAGTGCAGCCAGAGTGCCCTTGGAGGTAAGGATGATGCAAGTTCATCTCATACACTTTGGGCATTTTGTTAGGAGAGACCAGTCCTTGGAGAACGATATTGTGGTTCGAAGGATGAAGGTGAATAGAAGAGAGGAAGACCCTCAACAACATGGACTGACAAGGTGACTTTAACAATGGATTCAATATCAGAGATAGGGAAGATGCACAAGAGAGGGACAAGTTCAGATATGTTGTTCATAGAGTCCCTATGAGGTGCAGTCAACTTGAGGGCACATAACAACAATGTATAAACTATATGTAGCCTTCTCCTACCTGCCACAGGTAGGTCATAACTGAGGTATTAGGGACCTAGACTCTGAATAAGATAGCCTGGGTTCAAACCCCAGCTTCCTACTTACTGTGTTTCCCTTTGTCAATAGCTTAATCACCTATGACCAAAGAAAAAGCAAAGTACCTCCATTATGAGTAGTTTTGATTTAGTAACAAGATCTTTCGTGAGTCTGGGTTGCATTGGGGAACTCTGCTGTCAAAGACCTTTCCAAAAGTGCTAAAGAGCAATGACATCAGTCTCAAGACTAAGGCTTACCTGATCCAGGCCATGGTCTTTGCAATTACTCAGAGAGCTGGACAATGACTAAGGATGACAGAACTGATGTCTTTGCATTGTGGTGCTGGAGAAGAGTACTGAACATACCATGGACCACCAAGAGAACAAAACAGGTCTGTCTCGGAGAGGGTGAAACCAAGTTTACTCTTTGAGGCACGAATTTTTAATCTCTGTCTCAAATGCTTTGGGCAGGTGGCCAGGAGGAACCAGTCCTTGGAGAAGGAAATCATATTTGAAAGTGTGGAGAGACAGCACAGAAGAGGAAGACCCCAGATGAGATGGATAGCACTGGGGCAGTGAGGGTAGGTGTGTCAGAGTTAGTGAGACTGGCTCAGAATAGGGCAAGGGCAGATGCTGATGTAGAAAAATTTTATCCTTTATGTTTATGTTGAAATTATATAGAATAAACACATGATAGAAGAACAAATCCCTAAAATATTTGTCCACCTATGTTCCCATATTTAGTGTCACATGAACTACCCAATCTGGCCTCAGCCGAATGTGTGGACCAGGGACTGGGACTTTATGTAGCGATGTCAGCCTACCAGCCCATGTCCTGGGGTCGTTATTTGGAAAGAAAATTGTTCACAACAGAACTGATGGTAACCATCTGAACCAATCAGGTTTGTCTATTGGGTGTTTGAGAACTCAGATGACAAGGAGGAAACTGTGTCCTGGAGAGAGAGAAAAAATATAGTAACAATCTCCTAAGTAGCAAAAATGAATTGATTATTATTTTTAAAGGAAGCATGGTATTTCTTTTACTGAGTATACCACGAGGTATATGGGTATTATATACCCATATACCCATACTCTAAGAATAAATGTATTTGTTGCTTCCAACATGCTGTTATTCTAAATTTGTTGTTTGTTGTTTTTGTTGTTGTTATGAGCTATCGAGTCACCTGCGACTCATTTCTACCCTATGTAGAACAGTCCTAAACTCTGCCCTATCCTGTGCCAATCTCACCATCTCCGACACACCTACCCCTGTTACCCCAGTTACTGAATCAATCCATCTCATCAAGGGTCTTCCTCTCCTGCATTGTCCCTCCACCCTCCCAAGCATGACATCCCTCTCCAAGGACTGATCCCTCCTTACACCATGTCCAAAGTATGTCAGACGAAGCTTCAGAATCCTTGCCTCCAAGGAGCAGCCTGGTTTCACCCTCCCCAGGACAAACCTGTTTGTTTTCCTAGCAGTGCATGGTATAGTCAATACTCTTCTCCAGCACCACAGCTCAAAAGCATCAATTCTCCTTCTATCCTCCCTAGTCATTGTCCAGCTCTCTGATGCAAAGCAAGTGATTGCAAAGACCATGGCATGTGTCAGTCACACCTCAGTCTCCAGACTGACATCTTTTTTTTTTTTCATGGACTGATAACTCTATTTTGGGTTGCAATTTTTTTGGTGTACATAAACAAAAAAACCCAAATACTCCAAAAATGACTTTCCCTGCCTCCCATTTCACAGTATGACGGAGAAGGCAAGGCCTTAGCCCTGGCCCCGAGGAGTCTTGGATTTGTGCCTGACCTCTTGCCTGGATCTTTCTTTATTTATATATTTAATTCACAATGCTGACCAGCTCCGGGCCGAAACTTCAGAGGCCTGTGGTTGGTTTATTGTGCACCTTTTCTGGGAAGTAGGAGGACCCTTGTGACCTTCCTTATTAATCTCCTTTTTTAGGGTCCTCCAGAACCCAGAACTTATGTTGTAATTTTTCCTTTTTCTTCCCAAAGTTGTAGCAAAGTTCTCACCCCTAATAAAAGTTGTGAATGTTCTGTTGAGTGTCACAGAGGTGAGTTAGGGAGGGACTTGTGGACTTTGGGGAAGAGTGTTCATATTCGGTCTTCTTTTGCTGGCCTTGGGTTCAGGAGAGCTCCACTTTCACATGGGGTTGTCACTAATCAGGTGTTGCAGCCAGAGCTTGAGAGCAAACTTGGTCCCTGTGCTGACCCTTTCTTCACCCTCTTCTGTGGTTAGGGTAGTCCGCAGCAGTGTGGACATGAGCAGGAACAGAGGTTGGGTTTTTCCATTTTCTTGCAGTTCCACTGCAGGGACAAAAGGTGGTAGGTCCTGGGGGAGAGTTCTGGTTGTCTCTGTTCCATCCTCTGTGGTAGCCACTGCGGCTGCTACATCTGGTCTCAGCCACATAAAGGCATTCACCTCACTTGGGTTTGGTTGGATCCTTGCCTGCAGCTGCTGCTGTGACTCCTGGGAGATGACTAGTAGATAGAGAACGATGGGGTGATATTTGGGGAATCCCCATCTCAGCCTAAGTGGGTAGGCCTACTCCCATAACCCCAGAGGGATCCAGCAGAACTGGCCCTGAGTCAGCTGTAGTCCTGTCTCTTCCCAAAGCCCTTGAAGTCCTCCATCCAGCAGCTCCTCCTCCAGTTCCACGTGCCCACCTGGGGGTACCCAGAGATTGGGGGAAACTCTGAGGGTGTGCGTCAGTCGTGTCAGCAGAACACTCTGCTCGTTGGATTGCAGGACAGCTACACCCAAGTCCACATTTCGGTTTGTGGGTAATTCGGTCTGGGGAGCCCTGGGCTGCTGGTCCAGGGCCGCAAAAGGGCAGAAAGGTGGTCGCTGGAGCGGAAGCGTGGCTGAGGCATCTGGGAACGGCCTGCCCGAGAGGACGAGCTGTCCCCGCTTGAAGTTGCAAAGGTCGGGGGCCGAGTGCCTGCCCGGCGCCCAGGAGTCCGCACACGCTCTGCCCAAAGCTGGCCGGTTCCGAGTTCCCGGACAGGAGCAGCAGCACCCGCGCGGCGGCCATGGAGGCTCCCAGACTGATATCTTTGCACTTCAGCACTTTAGAGAGGTCTCTAACCACAGACTTTCCCATTGCAATATGTCTTTTAATTTCCTGGCTGTTGGAGTGTTGACTGTGGATCCAAGAAAACCAAAACTCTGAACAATCTCAATCTATTCACCAACCATTTTGATGCTGCCAATCGGCCCAGTGGTGAGAATCTTTGTTTTCTTGATATTTGGTCTCAGTCCATACTGAAGATTGCAGTCCCTGGCCTTCCAGCAAATGCCTCAGGTCCTCCTCAGTTTTAATAATATACTTTAGCATATATTCTTATATACATGTCCATTTGTTTCTTTGGGATACATTTCAGGAATTACAATCAACATGTCAAAGTATATAAAATCCTTCCAAAATTCTATGTTCCAGTTCAGATTCCCACCTACAGAATTCTAAAAGTGATGGGACCCTTTGGATTGCCTTGTTGTAGCCTTTTGCTTTGACATGTTAAATCAGTCACCTAAAGATGAACTCAAAGGGTAATTTCCACACATTTTTGTGGCACTTTTTCTTGCCCTCTAGCATGCTGCTGTCATTACAGATTGAACAACTTGTCTTCACCCTGAGAATCCCCATCAAGAAACACTTTTTTTCTTTTACTTTTCAAAGAGAAGAGGGGAGGGGTGGGCAGGGAGAAAAGTGAAACAATTAATGAGTGAAAATCCAAAATCTCTGTAAATTTTCATTAAAATTAATAATAATAATAATAATAATAATAATAATAATACAAGGGGGCAGGGAAAGAAACACTGGGAGACACTGTCACACGTTTGCACTTCCAACCATCTTCAGCACAACCCTGTGAGGGAAGAATCCTATCCTGCCCCTATCCTGACTCTCTTTGGTTACTAATTAAAATAAGAAAAAAAAAGGAAAAAATTAACCAACTTGGATAGTGAATTTAGGATTTATAAATGGAACCACCAATTCTGTGTTCTTTCATCCTGACTATTACTAAATATTAATGATCTGGTGACCTAGTGGGAAAACAACAACAACAACAACAAAAAAAAAAAACCCAACAACTGTGCTGCAATCTTAAAGACATGCAGTTTGAGTCCACCGGCTGCTCTACATAGATCTGGAAGAAGAAGGATGAGCAATCTCCTTCCTTCCAATTGAAAACTACTGGACCTAAAACAACTATGAGATATCATCTTACCCCAGTCAGAATTGCAAAATTTAACAGAACAGTAAACAACAAATGCTGGCGAGGTTGTGGAGAAACTGGAACCCTTATTCATTTTTGGTGGGAGTGTAAAATGGTGCAACCACTGTGGAAGGCGGTATGGCGCTTTCTCAAAAAGTTGCAAATAGAAATACCATTTGACCCAGCAATTCCACTACTGGGAATACATCCCAAAGAGACCATAACTGCCACCCAAGCAGATATATGAACACTCATGTTTATTGCAGCTTTGTTCACAAGAGCAAGGAGTTGGAAACAACCTAAGTGTCCATCAACAAACAAATGGATAGAGAAGCTCTGTTATAGTCACACAATGGAATACTATGCTGCATTAAAAAACAAGGAACATATTATTCAAAATGAGTGACCCTAGAGGACATTATGTTGAGTGAAGTATCTCAGTCACAAAAGGACAAATACTGCATGGTGCCACTGTTGTAAAGCAGGACTGACCTCGGGGTTGGGAAGAGACTGAGAAGGATGGGTTCAATAATGTATACTGCACTGAAACAGATGAGGGAGAAAACCGTTTAAGAGGGAAAATTATTAGGTATTTTTGTCATGACAGGAGTCCAGAGTGAAGGCTGTATA
>NW_006399998.1:985638-987377 GCF_000299155.1 Elephantulus edwardii | reverse complement strand
AAAAATTGTTTTATGAAGTGACTATCTCAAGCTTCAAATTGGCAAGAAGCAAATTATACTTGGAAAAACACCTATAGCTTAATATTCATGTTCCCGCCTTCTGATAGCCCTTTCAAATCCATCTGTTCTGTGAAGTCCAGGGCTGGGCCCAGGAGCCAGATGTGTTTTCCAAAGAAGTTGCTGTTCTTCTAGGAGATAGAATTTTTGACACATGACAAAAGGCAGAAGTGTTCTTGTTTATATAAATTTAAGATGTGGAACTAATCAACAATATGTCGCTTCTTAAAACCACTTTGGCAGGCTGCAACTCTGTTCTATTTACAAATCTTTCCTGACATAATTACAGGATTGCTTTCCTTAAATACCTCCCCCTGAATTTGTCTTGCCTACAGCTCTGACAGCCAACAGCCGAGCCCAGTGTGCTATTGTGGAACTTTTCACAAACCCAGCACTAAGAATGAGAGCAAATGCACCAATCAAAGGTTCCTGTTCTTTTTATATTTTTTAATTTTTTTTCCTGCTTTCAAATGATAAGGCTTGAGGACAAAAAGAATGCCTAGAGTTAGCAAGCATCTGAGGTTAATGTGAACATTTAGAACTGTAAAGCAACAAAGGAAAGGTAAGTAAGCTGTTAATTCCTTACATTAATCCAACAAATATTTACTGATTGCTGAGTATCCATCTCATGGTGGCCCTGCTTATGCTGGGGAGAGAACTGCACCATGCAAGATTTTTAAGGCTGTAGGTTTTTCAGTAGTCAGTCATCAGACCTATATTTTGAGGTACCTCTGGGTGAGTTTGAACCATTAACTTTTTGGTTTGTAGTCGAGCATTCATAGGGTCATTGTGAGTCAAAATCAATTCGATGGCACTAACAACAACTAATACATATCAGAGTCCCTGAGTGATTCATACTTTCTGTGTTCAACTGCCAACTGAAAAGTTCAAGTCTACCCAGAGACACCTAGAAGAAAGGCCTGGCAATCCACTACCACAAAGTAAGCAGTGAGCTACCCCCAGGCACAGTTCCACTCCAACACACAGGACCACCTTGAATTCAAATTTACTTGACAGCGACTGGATTTTTGATTAAATACATATCAAGAATATACCCGACAACAGGGCTACAATATACCAATGAACAAAACAAACATAAATATATCTTGCAGTAATGGACTGTTGTTGTTGTTGTGTACCATCGAGCCAGAACTGACCCATAGCTGACCCTTCAGTGAGTTTTCAGAGGCAGTTAATCGCACAGGAGTAGATTGCCCATTCTTCTCCCATGGAGCAGCTGGTGGATTTGAACCTTCGAAGCCTGTCTTCGGGATTGCAGTGCAGTTTCTTGACACTAGGCCACTGGTCTATGAGTGTTAATTTGCCATTTTAAATAGTGTACTCAGTTTAGGGAAGACTAGTGCTATAGTCTGTAGGCAGATACACTGCCAGCGCAAGGTGATGTCTCTCTGGTGGTGGTTCCGGTTGAGTCTCTGAGTCATCCATTTAACCTCCTGTTTCCTTGTGGTGCCACATGTAATACAACGAACCTAATTCAATTCCCTGTGAGGCCTGTAATGGAGGTTTTCCTCTCTCGGCAGCCTAAAAATGTAAAGGGAGCATGTACAGAGGAATTTGGAAAAATAACCTCGAGTGAAGATTTATTTCTTCCCATTTCCCCCCACTCTTCTCCAATAAGACCACCAGACACAACTTTAATTTACACAAAGAAGAGAACGAAC
>NW_006399998.1:975063-985480 GCF_000299155.1 Elephantulus edwardii | reverse complement strand
AATAATTTTAAATAAATAAATAAACACCCCCCAAAAAATAGAAGAAATTCAACTGGTAAACACTGCCAGGAATTACAATTTATGCTGTATAATTTCAAAAACATGTTTGATAATCTTGGATGGTTCCTACTTGCTAAGTCCTAGAATCTCTGGTGGGAAATCTCTCTGTGTATCACTACACTAAAGCCCTTTGTTCCCTATAATGGTCATTTAAAGGTCACTTGAAGTCATCTCAATTAGCAAAGGTCCTGCACAATTAGATCAAACCATTTACTGACTTAAGTTTAGACAATTCCATTTTGGAATATCTTTTAATGAAACAAACACAAAGGAAAAAAACGAGCACTCATAAAAGCCTTCATTTATGGTACAAATAAACTGTTAAACATTACAAAAATACACAAATCTAGTACTTTTTAACAATTAAATCTTTATGCAGATCAAAAGAGTGAACTTAGGAGTGAAAGGAAACTTTAGATCAGGGGTTGGGGGACGACCAACGAGAGACTAATCTCTAAAATTTATAGATAACTATTACCATTTCAACAACAAAAAGATAATTCTATTTTAAAATGGGCAAATAATATGAAAAGTACTTCACGAAGGACCAAAACAAACAAACAAAAAAATCCTCAAACACACACACACTCAAAAGTTATGATCATTACCATGATGAAAATGAAAATAACAGTGAAATGTCACTTCATCTCAGCAATAATAACAAAACTCAGTAATACAGAATACAAAAAGGAATGCAGAGATTGAAATTCTCAAACTTTACTGACACTGTAAAACGGTACAATCACAGTGGAAAAGTTTGGTGCTTCCTTAAAAAGTTTGAAAAAGAAGCATCATTTGATCCATCAACCACATAGACAATGTTATACATCCTACTTTGGTAAGTTGTGACTGGGATCTTAAAATTTGTGAGCTGACACCTAATGCACAACTTTTGATCTTTCTCTGCCTAAAGAAAGGAAGAGACAAGAAAATCAAAGAAACACAGAAACAATTAACCCAATGGACTAATGAACCACATGTTCATGAGACCAGAACAACTAAATGGTGCCCAGGTATCAATCTTGAAAAGGATCACAGTAAAGAGTCCTGGATACTTCTGTTACAGCAGCCCTAAGAAACTAAGATATATTACCTGAAAACTCATCAGGGAAACATCCTAGGAATTTCATTTCTTCCAATGTCATTTCTGTGGTGTTCTGGTGACACTGCTCACCCAAAGGCAGTTTGGGAAAAAGATGGGCAATCTCCTATCATGCAGTTTATAGCCTCTGAAAACCCACTGGAGAGTCAGCTATGAGTCAGTTCCAACTCGACTGTCATGAGTTTGAGTCTGTATGTCACCTAATGAATTGCAAATGACGTTAAGAGTATGTCCTCATTCATCCACTGATTAATTTATCCATCTACTTTTATTCACCTATCCACTTGTATAAGAATATTAGGAGATGGGAAGAGTTCTGGTGCCATGGTCTATAGTGCATTGTACACACATCACTGGTGGTTCAAATTCGCCAGAGATTCTATGGGAGAAAGATGAAAGGTTCCCCCATAAAGATCCAGAGTCTTGGAAGCTGTGGAAGAGTTGTATGAGCCTGCAGGTGTGACTTGGTTCCAGTGTGGGTTTTCCTCTTATGTACCAGGCACTGTGCTTCCTTCACTGAGCTCTAAGTGGTTAAGGAGCTAAGTAGCATTTCTGTGTCCACAGAACTCACCCTGCTACCTGGGCTCACATAAGCATCACACTCTCTAGGAAGATGCCTGAGACTCATGGAGCACACCTAGCATCCAACTCTATGAAGGATTCCTAGGCATGACATTTTTCCATTTACTACTCACAGCATTTCTGAATCTCTATGGTATAATCCAAGGATCTGTGTCCCGACACCCAATGATTACAAGTTCCCTTTCCACATGCAATTCTAAACAACAGGAACATCTTAAAAATCATTTAGTTGTTTGCCAGGTCTGTCTTTGGCATGCTTGCACACAGATCAAAGGAGGCCCCATAGGGAGAGAATGGATTGCAAATCTACAGCTTCCACAATTTACGTTTCATTACCCAATGTGAGATGGTGCTAAAAAGGAGATGGCAGGCCACCCAAGAGTAATAAGGTCGACTTCATCATTTTTGTCCTTTATTATGGGCCTTGATGATAAAAGTGCACTTACAAGGAGGAGAGAAGAGATGGTGTCCTGTAGCATTTCACAATTATGATGCAATGTAAACTCCATGGTCCAGCTTTTCTAAAATGTTAACTGTTCCATCCATAGCTCAGGACAGATGCAACTGCTTCCAGTATTGATGTGGCTGCCAGCAGCTACCGAACAGGGACCATGGAACAGGCATGATGCCAAGCTTTCACATACAAAATCTTACTTGATTTTCCCCATCTTGTGAGAGAGGGACTAAAAATCACATGCCATTTAAGGGACATATACACGGGTTACAGGAGGACATCTGTATTCCTTCACTCTGTGATCTCAATAACCACCCCTCACGAGTCAGGATGGCAAGATTATTGAATAAGGAATCTCAGGATTTTCAATGACTTTTTCTGTCCTGAGAACCTAGGAACTTCTGTAGTCTTGTGTTCTCTGAGATGTGTGGGCCATTTTTCATGGAGACCTCTGATTAAAGAGTTCTGGAGCTGTGCTAAGTACTTATGTTAAGGATTGAATTATGCCCCTTAAAACAGATGTGCTGATTTTCTGACCTCTGTACCTGTGAATGTGACTTAGTTTAAGAGTAATTAATTTGGTTAACACAAGTAATACCAGAATAAGTTAGGTCCTAGTCTTATATGAATGGTACCCCCATGAAAGAAGAGGAGATACTCAAAACCAGGAAAAACAAGGACTCGAGGAGACTCTGTGTCTACAAACCCAGGGAGACCTGGGGCCACCAAAACCTAGGAGAGAGCCATGGAAGAGATTCTCCTTCACAGCCTCAGAAGGAATCAATAAGCCATCAAGCTGGTCTCAGACATCCAAATCCTGGTATGTTATGGAGCCCTTGGAAAGTAAGGCAGCTTATGTGCGCCCAGACCAGAGACCAAACAGAGCTGTTCAGGCACCATGTTTTTACCAATGACGATCAAGAACCTCCCCCAAGTCCTCAGCTGTCGCTTTTTCAAACTTCCTCCCTTTAGGGTTACTCTCAAACTACAAAATCACCAACATCATCAAACCCTTCTAGCAGTGTTAGGGTGAATTCAGATACCCCAGAAAGACATCTGGGTGTTTTCCATGTTTTCTGAAAGATATTCTGAGTGTGTTTTTTCTTCTAGTGTTAACCAGTGGGTCCTGCTGAGTGGCGTTTGACCCAAAGAACTGAGCTAGATGGAGTTTTCAATGGTTGATTTTCCAAAATTAGGTCAGTATGTCTTTTTTTTTTAAAGGTAAAATGTATAGTAAAAGTCCCCAGAGGGATGAACCTTCCTCTTTGGAAATGAAATATGGAGGAGATCCACCATGTCCTATTCCTGAAGAGCGTCTGGGAAGACTCAAACCACCAAGCTTTTAGTTAGGAGCTGATTGCGTAGTCATTCACACCATTTGGAGATTCCCAAAAGGTTGCAATGGTTTCATTGCAACAATGAACAAAAATAGACCCTTTAGGGAAACTTTAGATTATTTCTTTGAATTCAAAACTCTAGATATTGAAGAAGGATCCATGGTAGTGTGTTGTTAAAGTGCTCAACTGTAAACCACAGCATTTGTGGTTCAATTCTACCAGCCACACCATGAGAGGAAAGGTTTGTTAATCTGTTTCTGTAAGGATTTCAGGCTGGGAAACTCTGTACAGCAGTTCCATTGTGTCAGGGAGCATTACTAGGAGTTATAATTGACTGAAGGCACACAATAGCAGATACTGAATAAATTCATATTACCACAGAAAAGCCCTCTCTGCAACTGTTCTCCAGCATTACATTTATTTAGTTTATTATTAGATTGTTCTCAAGTACAATTAAGGGAGTTTGGGATGTTTTTCTTTTCCAGGTAATATGATAATCATAATCACTTTTCCAGGATTAATAAAAATAAAATATTTTAATCAGATCAACATCATAATTAAATTTGGTTATTCTTCTCTCTGGCTGTAACAGAAGTTTTTTAAACAACCTTCATAAAGAATTTGGATGAGTGCAACTGGGATAAAGAACATTTTGAAGCAGCACACATCTGTGGCTACTGAGAGCTGTTTTGAATTACATTTAAATTGCCTGAAGAGCATTTGGCAAATGGAAAATTTTAAGTTGGTTTAAGCTTTTCCATAGACAATTTAGGTTTTGTACCGTTATTGTTATATCTATGCTCTTGCATTCAAATCTTTCCAACCAGCATGGAAAAGAGAAAAACATTGTGTTAAAGGCTTTTTAATGACATAGTAACTCCTCTTGACAAACAGTGGATCTGTTCCATTATCTGATCTGCCAAAAAAGAAATATCTTCCAGGAGAATAATATGTGCCTAATCATGAAAAGCTTCAGCTCTGAAAGCTTCAAATGACAGAATCAGCAACAGAAACAAGTACTCTCCATCCCCAAATTAGATATGTTCTTTTTATTATCTTGCAGTAACATCTGTGGTAACAATACTTTCTGGAAACCACTGCAGATAGACTCGAATGGCCTTACCAAGTGCGCCTGGCTTGTCATGTAAAATCCGACTTAACGAAGCTGAGACAGCACCCCTCCCTTGGCCAGGGGTCCTTTGCCTCCACTGCCACATCAGAAGATGGCCAGCAGTCCTGTTAGATGTGACTTTTGAAGACACCAGTTATTTATTTCTGTCTCTCTCTCTAGAGACAGATAAATCCAATGAGGCCTATCAATTCTAAAGAAATCCTTTCTTTATTTGGTTACTTTGAAGCTTATGTAGTTAAAATCATTATTTTAGTTCTGATCCTTTACCCTATTTTACCTTTCCTCAAAGGAGAGAATCGGTATTATATAACAGAACTAGAAATAAGCCCTTAGCCTTTCAGAACCACTAAGGAGTTTATTAAGCAATATCTTCTTTATACCAGAAACAGATAATGCTGCCCTAGATCTTAGATAGAATATTAACAGAGAAAATTTATGAACTTAGAAAATGCAACCTTTTAGAATAGATCAATTGTCCTGGCTGGATACAATTCTCAGTAAAACTGATCTTCTCCTCAAAGCCAGTCTACTCTGCAGGAGAGAAGTCCTATTACAGAGCTCTACAGCTCATTTCCCCAGCACAGGCCCAGATTACCGAAAGCAAAGAAACACACACTACATTGCAATCTCTAACTGTGAACAGGAAGTTCTATGATTTGACCTCATTAGGAAATAAAGCCTCATCTTCATCCACAAGTGTGGGGGTTTGTGCTATGTCCTTACCCATAAATTAAAAGAACATTGGTGTTTTGATGACAGAAAATAGAGGGTTCTATTTTAGATTAGCATCAGAGCTGATATTTTTCTTACTTAGGGTGGGGCTGAGCTAAGGATCTGATGTAAGATATGGTAAAATATCAAAATGCTAATAGATATTAAATTCTGAGAGATGCTGAATTTGTGAAATAATAAGAAAAGAGAATACTAAGAGTTTCCTACAGCACTACTTTAATATTTCTCTTTACCTTGTCTCACCTTTCCTCAAGGAAGAGAATCTGCATTATACAACAAAACTAAAAATAAGCCTTTAGTCTTTCAGAATCATTAAGGACATTATTGTCCAATGGCCACTTTTTATTGATAAATAGTAATATTTTCCTGTATCTTAAATATTTCTAGCTCTCTGACATAAATTCAAAGAATTTGGTAGTCAGATGCTAATTCTTTTTTTTTTTTAATTAGTGGAAAAGTTTATTAAGGCAATAAGACAGAGGCATGGCTAGTGAAACATGGACCATGCATTAGAGTGAAAAAGTAGAGGGGAAAGGGAGAAAGGACCGCAAGAAAAACGAGGATAAGGCCAAACCTTGCAGCATGCTGTCAGCAAAAAAGGGAAACAAAAACAGAGAATGCTAATACTTCTAGTGAAAACTTTAGAAACAAGAAAAAAGTTTCTGGGAAATGATATAGTGTGAAAACAAAATTTTGTGTATGCTTCCTCTTTAAAACAAAAAAGTACAACATATCATAATGTGACCAACTTAGTACAGTATATGAGAAGGATTGTACTGTTCTTGTGTAGGCCTCACTGGTATGGTTACCTGAGCTGTTTTAATTTCAAACACACACACACACACACACACACACACACACACAGAGGAATTCTAATCTGAAATCATCCACAGCATGTTTTAAAATAGCACACAAAATTTAGTTTTAATAAGTTTAAAAAGGAAATACACATGGCGCATGCATTTGTTTGTTTGTTTAACATGAAGTAATGGCTTTGTTGGGAGCCATGATGATAGTGGTATTTTGAACAGCTGTGGTAATATATTCACACATTCATTTTATTTAGTCTACACATGGGTTGCTATGAGTTCAGGGCAACTCAATGACAGCTAATAACAATCTATATAGAAAAGGAATTTATCCAAATATGAGAAGGGGGGCATGAGATGAGATGAGGGGAAATGTATGGTCATTTGAAAAGAATAAATGCATTTTTCAAAGCAATGACAACAAGAAGAGCAACCTTTTATATCTGAATTTTTAAAAAGCAGAATAAGAATAAAATAAAAACTATTATAAAATGTTTGTGAGAAAAAGTCAAGTATCTGACTTAACATTTGTAAACCAACATAGTTAAACTATTTTTAGGTAAAAAGATGACTTGAATAAAGATTTATTAAAATAAGAGAATGATAGTAATACTAACAATTTTGAAAGAAAATATATCATTCTATTCACTTGAGTGAAATAAATATGGTCTTACTCACTCACTATGTATGTTAAGGTTAGACAATGACTAAGGAAGACCAAAGAATTGATGTCTTTGAATTGTGGTTTTGGTAAAGTCTTAAATATATCAAGAACTTCCAAAAGATCTGCCTTAAAGAAGTCCATATTTTGGGTACATTATCAGGAGAGGATTAGTTGATGGGGAAAGGTGTCATGTTTGGTAAAGCAGAGAGCAATGAAAAAGAAAAGCCTTAATAAGATGGACTGACACAATGACCGTACCACTGGGCTTAAGCACAGTGGAGAAGATGGCCCAGATGAGGCAGGACTTGTTCTGTTGTCTGTAGGGTCCCTTTGAGTTGGAATCAACTTCACAGCACATAATAGTAACAAAAACAGGATCAAATGCCAACATGTGCAAATGGGCATATTTAGCAGCCTGACACCACCACAATATTTACCAGACGGAATCATACTTTGTTTGCTTTTTAGCTTGGCTACCATGTTGTTGTTGTTCTTGTTGTTGTTATGTGCCGTCGAGTCGCCTGCGACTCATAGCGACCCTATGTACAACAGCCCTAAACTCTGCTCTGTCCTGTGCCAATCGCACTGTCTCTGACACTCCCATCCCAATTATCCCAGTCACTGAATCAATCCACCTCATAGAGGGCCTTCCTCTCCTGTGCTGTCCCTCCACCCTTCCAAGCATGATGTCCCTCTCTAAGGACCGGTCTCTCCTCACAACATGTCCAAAGTATGTTAGACGGAGCCTCAGAATCCTTGCCTCCAAGGAGCCACCCAGTTTAACCCTTTCCAGGACAAATCTGTTTGTTTTCCTAGCAGTCCATGGTATTCTCAATACTCTTCTCCAGCACCACAGCTCAAAGGCATCAATTCTCCTTCTATCCTCCTTGGTCATTGTCCAACTCTCTGATGCATAACAGGTGATTTCAAAGACCATGGCCTGTATCAGACGCACCTTAGTCTCCAGAGAGACATCATTGCTCTTCAGCACTTTGGAGAGGTCCCTAACAGCAGACTTTCCCATGGCAATGCACCTTTTAATGTCCTGGCTGCTGGTGCCAAGACTGTTGACTATGGAGCCAAGCAAACTAAAGCTGTGTACAATCTCAATCTCTTCACCATCCATCCTGATGCTGCCAATTCATAGAGTCCTCAAATCATTGGTTAAAGGTCAATTTGATGTGAATGCTAAAATCATCTGAACTAACCATAGAGTGAGGAGCTCTGGAGTAATCTGTAGAGAGTTGTATTGCTAATCCAAAGGCCACATTCTTCTGACAATTTGAAAGCACTAACTACTATAGGGGAGAAAGGCAGTAAGACCCTCCTCATGTAATTTACAGCACACTCACCTGGATCTTCAGTGTAGTTGATGCTTGGCACAAGGCCCATGGGCCCAGAAGGTACCAGGTGGGGACAGGCTTGTCTTGCTATTTTCCTGTGAACACACTCAATCTATATAATGAGCAAATAATTCATGAAGCTGGACTTTATGAAGAGGAGTGTGGCATCAGGATCAGAGGAAGATTCACCAACAACCTGCATTATGCAGATGACACAACCTTGCTGATCAAAGTAAGGAGGGCATGAAAAGTCTGCTGCAGAAGATCAAGGACTGCAATTTTCAGTATGAATTAATCTCAATATCAAGAAAACAAAGATCCTCACCACTAGCCCAATGGGCAACATCATGATGGATGGAGAAAGGATAGACATTGACAATGATTTCATCTTGCTTGGATCAACAATCAACACTCTTGGTACTGGGCAAGTCTACTGTCAAGGACCTCTCCAAAATATTGAAGAACAATGATGTCATTTTGAAGAGTTAGGTGCACCTGATTTAGGTCATGATCTTTTCACTTGCTATGCATCTGAGAGATGGACAATAAGGATGAAAGAAGAATTGATGCCTTTGAGCTGTGGTGTTGGAGAAGAGTACTGAATATCCCATGTACTGACAAAAGAACAAATAGTTAGGTCTTGGGAAAGTGCAGCCAGAGTGCTCCTTGGAGGTGAAGATGGCAAAGCTTCGTCTCTCATGCTTTGGACATACTGCTAGGAGGGGCTATTCCTTGGAAAGAGATATCATTTTTTGAAAGATCGAGGGTCAGCAAAAAAGACAAGACCTTCAATGAGTTGAATTGATATCATGACTGCAGCAATGGCTCAAGTGTGTCAGAGATAGTGAGGATGGCACAGGTTAGGACACAGTTCAGGTCTGTTGTTCATAGAATCACTATGAGCTGTACTCAACTCAACTGCACTGAACAACAGCAGCAATAACATTCAATTTGCTGACTTGGAAACCCTCTGCAGGGTCAGATAGCAGTTAGAACAAATTCAATGGCAATGAGAGATACCATTTCTTGGTCCAATTATTTTAATTTCTTGGTCCAATTATTTTAATAATTGGAACTAAATGAATTATGTGCTAATAAAAACAGCTACATTTCAATCACCCGAAGAATTCTTTTCCTCAATACCTGTATAGACCTGGACATTCTCATCCTACAAATCACACTGAAAAATCAGAAGTTACTAAATTGTAGTTCACCAATATCAAAGTTCTGATGACACTATTATCTTTTGCCTCAAATTCTCAGAATTCAGTAGTAAAATAACATTACTTTCCTAATTATGTTTTTACAGATTACAAGTAATTCTTTCTGAAAAAATGTCAATGCAACCAGTTCCCTGTTCAGAGGCCTAATTTAGGCTCGGCTTTAAGGCTGATTGTATCCAAATGATGAATGAGTGAGTTGACTTAAGATCATCTCAAAACACTCAAATATACACTTCACCAAAGAATAAATGCAAATAAGCACATAAAAAAATATTCATCATTGTCAAACATTAGGGAAACACAAACTAAAATCCCAATGAGATATCTCTTCACCTCTACTAACATGGAGATGACTGAAAAAATAAAAGGAAAATGGCCTTTCAATGGCAAATATAATGCTGAGAAATTAGAACCGTTACCCATTGTTGGTGAGATTGTGATATAATACAACTGCTCTGTAAAAAAGTTTAGTAGTCCTTGGCAGTTTAAATATGGAGCTATCTCATAATCGCATGCTGTTATACCAGAACCAAATCATTGCTGACCCCCCAAAAAAATTTCAGAGGCTATAAATCAGATAGGAGAGAGAGCCGTTAGTGGATTTGAACCACCTGCCTTTGGGTTGACAGTTCAACTCCTTACCCATTAGGCCACCAGAGCTACCATACAGTCTTGCAATGCCACTCCTAATTATACATTCAAAGTATTGAAAGCAAAAATTCAACAGGCATGTGTAAATCAATATTCTCTGCAGCATTACTCACAATGGTCAAAAAGCCCATCAATGGATAAATGAATAAACAAAATATTGCACATCCATGCAGTGGACTATTACTCCTACATAAAGTTCTGATATATGCTACCACATGAATGAACCGTGAAAACATTATATTGAGTGAAATAAGTCAGCCACAACAGGAAAAAGCTGTATCCCACTTACATGAAATATCTATTAAAAAATTATGTTGTTGTTGTTGTT
>NW_006399998.1:958388-969208 GCF_000299155.1 Elephantulus edwardii | reverse complement strand
AAAAAAAAAGAAAGAAAACCTGGTGATCTGTTTCTAAAAATCAGCAATAGAAACCCAGTGGATCACAACAGAATACGTCTGAAGTTTGTTCTCAAACATGAGCCCTAGTCTAAGAGATTAGATGGCACTCAAAATACACAAGCAGCTGCAGCAAAAGATTCAAAGAGATTAATGGTAGTAAATACAGTGTTTTGTTCTGTTGTGTGCGTGAGGTCAACAATGCAACACAATTCCTGGATCAGAGCCAATTCAACTATGACTGAAAAGAGTAACTTCTTTGGAATCTAAGTAGGACCTTTATTATAGTATGTACTGTTGAGTTGATTCTGACTCCTAGTGAGGTAACCCTACGTACAACAGAACACAATAATTTCCCAGTCCAGTATCACCCTCGCAATCATTGCTGTGTCTGACTCAAGTCTTACAGCCACTGTGTCACTCTATCCCATTGAAGGTCTTCCTCCCTTTCACTGGCCCTCTACTTTTCAAAAAATCACATCTTTCTACAGAGCCTTTACTCTCCTGACAATATGCCCAAAATATGTGAAATAAAGTCCTACTCTCCTTACCTGTGTCTAAGAAGCGCTCTGTCTGTGCTTCTTCTAAGGCAGACTGGTTATCTTTTGGTATCCTGTGGTAGACAGTATTCTTCTTCAACATCAAAATGCAAGCATATCAATTCTTCTTCTGTTTTCCTTGTTCATTATCCAACTTTTGTGTTCATAAGAGATGATTGAAATTACCATAACTTGACTTCCACTCACATATGACAAGCAAAGTGGTTCCCATTCCTGCTTCATGAGATGGTATCTTTGAATCCATTGCTGTGGCCATTGCATCAGTTTCATCTAAGGAATTTCCTCACCTTCATTAGCCCTCCACTTTACTAAATATGTTCCCCGTTCTAACATTTCCAAATGAAGTGAGCCAAAGTCTCAGACAATATCCTAGAGTTTTCATTGCTGCCTTTCAGAAGCAGGTCACCTCATCATTCTTCCTAATCTATTTTAGTCTAGAAGCTTCACTGAAACTGTCCACTCTGAGTCCTGGTATTTGACATTCTGGGGGCCTGGCTTCCATGACCACAGCAGCACATATACCATCAGAAGCTAATAATTGACAGAGAGTTTTCTAGTAGCCTCAGCATTTTAGTGACACCTCTGTGCTGAAGAGCATAGATTAGAGAGTCTCTCTCTCTCTCTCTCGTCCCACTTGTCTCATTATAAGCCTTAATCAAGTTACTAGACGTCTTTGAATTCCAGATTCATCTTTAAAATGTTGTTGTTGTTTTTATGTACCGTTGAGTTGCTTGCACAACAGCCCTAAACTCTGCTCTGTCCTATGCCAATCACACTGTCTCCAATACACCCATCCCAATTACCCCAGGCACTGAATCAATCCACCTATGCCAATCGCACTGTCTCCGATACACCCATCCCAATTACCCCAGACACTGAATCAATCCACCTCATAGAGGGTCTTCCCCTCCTGCACTGTCCCTCCACCCTACCAAGCATGATGTCCCTCTCCAAGGACCGGTCCCTCCTTACACATATCCTAAGTACGTTAGACAGAACCTCAGAACACTTGCCTCCAAGGAGCCTCCCAGTTTGACCCTTTCCAGGAAGAATCTGTTTCTTTCCTAGAAGTCCATGGTACACTCAATACTCTTCTCCAGCACCACAGCTCAAAAGCATCAATTCTTCTTCTATCCTCCTTAGTCATTGTCCAACTCTCTGATGCATAACAAGTGATTGCAAAGACCATGGCCTGTATCAGACACACCTTAGTCTCCAGAGAGACACCATTGCTCTTCAGCACTTTGGAGCGGGCCCTAACAGCAGACTTTCCCATGGCAATACGCCTTTTAGTTTCCTGGATACTGGTGCCGAGAATGTTGATGTGGAGCCAAGCAAACTAAAGCTGTGTACAATCTCAATCTCTTCGCCATCCATCCTGATGCAACCAGTGGTTAGAATCTTTGTCTTCTTGACATTGAGCCTCAATCCCTATTGAAGGCTGCAGTCCTTGACCCTCTGCAGCAAGTGCTTCAGGTCCTCCTCAGTTTCAGCAAGCAGGTTTGTGTCATCTGCATAACGCAGATTGTTGATAGATCTTCCACCAATCTTGACGCCACATTTCTCCTCATAGAGCCCAGCCTCCTGGGTTATCTGTTCTGCATACAGGTTGAAAAGGTATGGAGATAGGCCACATCCCTGGTGTATGCCTTTCCCAATTTTGAACTATGCAGTGGTTCCATGCTCTGTTCTGACGACTGCCTCGTGGTCCAAGCATAGGTTTCGCACTAGAATGATCAAGTTTTCTGGGATTCCCATTCTTCTCAGAGTTAGCCACCGTTTATTATGATTCACACAGTCAAACGCCTTTGCATAGTCAATGAAACAGAGATATATATTCCTCTGGTATTCCCTGCTCTCAGCTAAGATCCATCTCACATAATAGTCACTATCTTAGAAGCTATTGTGAAAATTTAATGAGAAAAATGCTCATTTAGCACAGTACCTGATACATGAAAAGTCTCAATAAATATTAGCAATATCTATCCTTTATATGCCCTGGTGGCCTAGTCGCAACAAGTTGCAGTGCAATCCCAAAGCCACGTGGTTCTAGGCCACTAGCTGCTCCCTAAAAGAAGGACAGGCAATCTACTCCCATGCTATTAACTGCCTCTGAAAAACCTGCTGGAGGGTCAGCTACAAGTTGGTTCCAACTCTATGGCACACAACAATATCCTATATTATCAAACCACCTTACTTGCTGAAACTGGGGAGGACCTGAATCACTTGCTGCAGAAGATCAAGGACTATAGTCTTCTATATGAATTGAAGCTTAGCATCAAGAAGAGAAAAAAATTTCACCTCTGGGACAATTGGCAGCACCATGAGAGATAAAGAGATTGAGGTTGTTAACAATTACAGCTTGTTCAGATTTTTAGCTCGGCTAAATAATACTCTTGGCACCAGCAGTCAGGAGATCAAAAGACTAATTGCACTGGAAAAATCTGCTGTCAGGGACCTCTCCAGAGTACTGAGAAGCAACGATGTCAGTCTAGAGACTAAAGTGCACCTGATCCAAGCGATGGTCTTCATAATCACTTGCTATGCATCAGAGAGCTGGACAATGATTAAGAATGACACAAGAAGAACAGATACACTTGAGTTGTGGTGCTGGTGAAGAGTCTTGAACACACGATGGGCCTCCAGGAAAACAAATCTGTCTCGGAAACGATGAAATCAAGTTTCTCCTTGGAGGGAGGCTAAGATTTTACAGGTCTGTCTCAAATACTTTGGCACATGGCCAGGAGAGACCAGCCCTTGGAGAAAGACATTATGCTTGGGAAGGTGGCAGGAGAGGAAGATCCCAGGTAATAAGGATTGATACAGTTACTGGGGTAACGGGGCTAGGTGTGTCAGAGTCAGTGAGACAGGCTCAGGACAGGACAGGCTTCAGAGCTGTTGTACTTACAGCCGCTATGGATTGCAGGAGACTCAATGGCACATAACAACAACAATCCTTTCCATCACCACCTTACCACTGGCAATAATAGTCCTGGTAGAAAAGGTAATAGAGAGACTCAGTCATGTCGGTAGTTTATACATTCATAATTGTTTTGTCTTGCTTGCTTCCTCTATTTTCATATAAAGAGAACTTTAAATCATTGGCAGAATTCTAAACTTACCTGAACAAGTCCTGCTTCATTCATGTGGTGTGGATCTGACACACAGAGAAGGGGTTGGGGGAGAGATATATTGGAAAGTTGAAGAGGAAACACAGAGGAGAAGGAAAAGTCAGTTACCTGTCCTGACCGCCTACCTTTTAATTATTAAAGGCCCAGACAAGCAAATCTAGTGTTTACCTTGTGGCTAAAAGACATTATCTCACATGCTTCAGAGATTCCATCAGGAGAGGCAAACCCTTGACATGATGCTGGGAAAGGTGGAGGGTCATCAGCAGAGAAGACCCTCAATGAAACAGACCCACACAATGACAACAACTGTGGCCTTGAGCTTGGTAGATATCATCTGAGGTTCCTGGATAGAATAAGGTTGTTCTACCAATCAGGTTGTTCCTAGGGTCACTGTGAGTAGTGCTGGCTCAATGACATTTAAAAACAAAAACAATTTCATTACCAGGAAGCCTAGTGGCACAGTGGTTAAGCACTCCACTGGTCAGTGAAAGGCTGTTCAAACCCACCAGTCACTCGGCAAGGAAGATGTGGCAGGCTGCTTCCACAAACCAAACTGTATGGGTCTGCTTGAGGCTTGAGTCTGCCCCACAGGGTCAGTCAGAGGGGCATCAACCCAACAGCAGTAGGTCTGGATGTTCATCATCAAGTGTGCAGGTAGTGCAAATGATTAATGTATTTGGTGAGCACCCAAGATTGGAGGTTCAAGTCCACCCAGAGGCTACTCAAAAGAAAGACCTGAAAATACACTTTGGAAAAAAACCCTCATCCACTGAAAACCTTATAGGACACAGTTCTGCTGTGACATGCATGGAGCCAAGATCACTTGAAGCCAACTGGTTTACTTTCATTTTATGCAGCTCATATCTTTTTCCAATTGTCAACATTTATTATAACTATCTTTCACACTTCTAACAATTGTAGGAAAAACATTAAGTATCTTTTTTTATCAAGACAGCAAAACTCGATATGAAAGATTGGATTTCTTTTTTTCTTGAAATTTTGCACTAGTGTAGTATGCAATTAAGATCTTTATTACCTCAGTTCTTGTCTATCCTCATCAGACATACATTAAAGCCTTGTTTGAACTTTTAGAGCAACTTGAAATTTTTCTGTCAATATGAATGTTTCCATTTCACTTATGAAGCTTCATAATGATCTCTAGGAAGGTAGTGGAGGAAGTGATATTAAGGCTTGACATGCTGATCATTTAGCTGATGGGTTTCCATTAAACATGCCATTACAGGGAGATGGGATAGTTCAAGGGATGAGTAATGGGCTACAAAGCCTTTCACCTGTGCGTCAGTGGCTCAGCAGTTCAGGCAGGAGGGCCTGGCTGGGGGCTGAGTGGCAGAAATACAAACAACACTTCCAGTAGAGTTCCCTGTGGAACAGTCCATTCTTCAAATGGCCACTTAGAGGAATGAGCTCTGGAGTAGGAGTTACAGGACCTGAATTCTAGTCTCAGACATCACTACTTTATTTCTCTCTTATGTAACTTCCCAGCGGCTGCAATTTTCTCTTATGTCAACAGAAGTCATAATAAAAGCCCTATAAATGTCATAGAAGCCCTACAGATCTTGCAGGAGTGAGGTGCTTTAATAACATTTTGAGAAGTATTCATTGCTTGATAAATTGCACCCAATTGAAAAATAATTCCTATCTGCTCCGCTTTACCTTAGGGCCTGGAGATTTTAGGACAGTGTCTCACTTCACCTCAGTCAGGATGCCTACATAGACACAGAGGCTGCCTCAGTTAGTGTACACAGAGAGACCTGAACAAGGGTATTTGTGGCTCAAAAAAACCACTGAGAGGACTGAACAGATAATACAGGCTGAGCTTCCAAGAATAACTCCCAATGTCACTAAGCTGCCCTACCAAGGTGAGGGCTGTCTCTCCTATAATCTGAAAGCAGCCAGTGCTGGAGCCTTGTGCCTTCAGCCACATTCTCACACACCATATGCACGCTGTGCATTCTCTCCTTGCCTCACTGTGACTCCTTTTCAAATCCGTCCTGCATGATCATGTCTGTCTAGTGGGCATGGCATCACAAGCTTCTGAAAGAAACCTCAAGTCAACTCAATGCTGTGGAGTCAGAATCAACTCGTAGCTAACACCCCAGCAGATTTTCAGAGGCTATAAAGTGCGTAGGAGTGTTTTGTGCATCAAAGAGCTATTGGTGGCTTTGAACCCCCAGAAAGGACAGCATTTTTGAGTTAGCAGTGCAATTTCTATGGCACTAGAACTCCCTAAGAGTTCTGAGATGTATAGTTTTTAGCACTTTAGACGGATGTTGAAATGAGTACTAACAGTCTATATTCAGATTCTGCCATATGTGCCTATAAAATTCACAGCATGTAAGAGGCATTCAATAGATGGACTTGGACTGGAATGAATTTCATTAAGGAAAACAGTGTAAAGAAACTAGGCAATAAATAGTGATTGGATACCTACTATGTGTAAGGACGTTTTGCACTTATGAGCAAATCCAAATTACAAGACTAACAATCCTGCTCGAGATGCTTCCTCTTCCTCAAGCAGTCCATATTGCTGATGATTCAGTCTTTTTTTTTTTTTAATTATTTTTGTGTGCGTGTACTGTCAAATCAGATCTGACTGGTACAGGAGGAAATTGTCCCTCCTTACCCGGCAGAGCATCTGGTGGATTTGAACCGTGCGCCTCTGGGATTGTAGTTATTGATGATGATTCTATCCCTTTGCAGAAGCTTCTCTCATCACCTCAGACGTATCTTCCACTGACCTCCATCCAGCTAACTCTTTGGAAAAGAGTTAGATAAATAAATTAGGATACTGTTGACTGCAGAGTTGACAAAGGCAGTGCCTCTCTAGATGTTCAAATTCTCCAGTGGCTCTGAGGTAGAAAGACGGACAATTTCCTCTCATGTGAGTTACAGCCCTGAAAACCCACTGAAGGGTGAGTGATGAGTCAGTTCTGACTAAACAGAAATTAGTTTGTTGAGAGTTTTTTGACTGCTTGCAATGGAATAATTAAAATTAGTGTAAGCAGTAAGTGTTAATTATCTAAAATAGTAAAGAGTCCAAGATATGTAAGATTACAAGTTGATGAGTCATTAACACTACGATGTCAACACCTTCAATCATCTATCACTTTGTCATGCTTTGGTGGTGTCCATGTTGTGTTGATGTTGAAAGCTATGCTGTAGTATTTCAAATACCTGCAGGGTCACCCATGGTGGAAGTTTTAAGAGGACTGAAAGAAACTAGTAAGAAAGCTCTGGTGATCTGCTTAGAAAATTAGCCAATGACAACATTTTTAATAACAGTAAAACATTGGCTAAGTTATTTGCATTGGCATATCAGTAGAAAGAGTCATTTTTGTGTCAACATAGATAAAGGGTACTCTCAGTAACATGGGTTCACACAATAGTTTCAAGGATGTGCTCAAATGTGTTGGTGATTATGAGGATGGTACAGAACTGAACAATGTTTTGCTCCATTACATGTAAGGTTAACATGTTTCAGAGTTGGCTTGACAATAACTAACAATAATAACAACATCACAAAATCAATAAGAATCTAGCAATCTTATAAGAGAGATGCAAATCAAAACCACAATGAGATACCATCTAACCCCAGTAGCAGTAGCAATGGTATAGTTTAACAAGGACTACAAGTAATAAATGTTGGAGAGAATGTGAAGACAGAGATTCTTATACATTGTTGGTGGGATTATAAAATGGTACAACCACTCTGGAAGACAGTTTGGAGCTTCCTCAGAAAGCTAAACATAGAAATTCAGTATAACCCAGCTATTCCACTGCTTAGAATATACTCCAAGAAAATGAGAACTGAGGTGCAAATGGAGACTTGTACTCCAATGTTCATAGCAGTATTATTTACCATTGCAAGAACCGAGAAACAGCCCAAGTGTCCAACCACAATTGAATGGAGTGAGAAATGATGGTAGGCACATGCACATGATGGAATACTATGTAGCACACAGAAGCAATGATTTTGTAAATCACTTCCTAACTTGGAAAGGACTGGAGAGCATTATGCTTAGTGAACTAACTCAGTTTTATAAGGACTGTATGAGGCTATTACTGTAGAATATGTATGAGGATCCAAGACGGGGAGGGTGAGAGCGAGAGCAGAGAGGTGAAGATGGGTGGAGAACGGGAGTCTGGGGGTGGTTAATCATAGGTTCACACAATTTGATGGGTGGAGGGAGGGGTGGGTAAATGAAATGAGAAAGATCTTGTGTAAAAAACAATATATGTGAACTTTGTAAGGAAACCAGTATAAAATAAAAATCTTATTTAAAAAAATAAAAAGAGAATCTAGTAACTGTCCACATTTCTGCTCTTCAATCTTAGCTCCTTAGACTTTTCCCTTACCCTTGACTTTCTATGATCATATTATTACCACAGTTTATGTATAATATTTTTGCACATGTGAACTTGTCTTTGTGATCAAAGGCAGGAATGGCAATTTTTTCTTTATATGCCTTTTCCTATCTAGAGAATCCTTCTGCTTTTATGTGCCATCAAATTAGGACAGACAAATAGTTGACCATCCAGTGGGTTTTCAGAGCTCCTGTGGAGCAGTTGTTGTTGTTAAGTGCCGTCGAGTCACAGGCAACTCATAGTGACCCTATGAAGGCGAGTCCTCGACGCTTGGGTGTCTTTCATCCTCTCTCCAGGTTCTTAGGGTTTCTGGGAGCAAGCTATTATGGATGTGGATGCCACTCCTCCTTTCAAGTTTGATTTAATCTGGGAGCTCCACCCCACACTCTGTCCGCATTGGGTAGCCAACCATTAATGCATTTGACATATCAGTATCACAGTGTTCAGCCTCACAGCAACCACAAGTGACTGCAGTATGACAACTTGTACACCAGGGCGATACGACCTAGAGGAATGTCTGAACAATAACAATGAAAGACAGGCCTGAGAACCGCAGATTAAAAGTCACCCACCTTTGGCTTGGTAGCATCGCTTTCTGGTGGAGCAGTTAGTGGGTACAAAATACATGCTTAGGGTGAATTGCCAAAGAACAAACAAATATGTCTTAAAGAAAGTACAACAAGGGTTCTCCTTTGAGGCCAGGATGGTAACACTGTCTCACATACAGTTGTTAGGAGAAATCAGTCCTTGGGGAAAATCATTATGCTTGGAAAGGTGAAAGATCATCAAAAGAGAGGAAGACCCTTGACAAGATGTATTTTGACACAGTGACTGTATCAATGAGCTAAAGAATGTCAGAGATGATGAGGCTGGCACAGGATAAGGCAAGGTTCAGATTCATTGTTAATAGGATTGCTACGGCCTGTAATTGACTTGACAACACATAACAACAAGAATAATCTGTCTGAAGAAAAGCCTTTCTGAATGTCATCTGTAGATCTGTAGCTACATCCTAGGGTCACATCAGATGCCCATATCTCAACCAATCACTGACAAAGAGAACAGAAGAAGTCTAGAAATTTACTTCAACGTGCCTGCACTCACTTTCTGGGCTCTGGTCTCTGGTCCTAGAAAGGAGGAGGGGAGTGAATTCCTTTACTCAAGCAGGGTTCTTCTAATACGGAAGAGAGTAGATTCTTATTGTCATTGTAATGTTGTTATTGTTTTTAGCTATGGCCAAGTCAGCCACTGGCATCAGCTACACCTTTTCACAACAGCCACACTTCCTGAGCTATGCTGGGTGCTCCACTGCTGTGCCCATGGTAACTACTGCCTTTTTTGCTTTTACGATCACACCACATACCATCTTGTGGGCTCACTTTTATCCTTTCTGCCTCCCTGTAAGTCTCTTGAGGGAGGCTGTTTATTATTTATCTAATCTTAACCCAGTGCCTGGCACACAGAATGTATCCAACAAATATTGGTTAGATAGAAATAATTTGATTATGTAGGTCATGACTCTCTCTGAGTAAATGGATAACAGCCATTCAGAAGAGTTATGATTGTATTATCTAACTAGGTCACACTTAGACAAATGATCTAAAATCCTTATTCACAATTAAATGTAGTTATTTCAAAATGAGAGTGAAGCAGCTGTTAAGATGGGCATGAATAAACAAATAAAAAACTGGCTTGCTGGTCTTAATCCTGTTAAGTAGCTAATCTTTGTAGTTAATCATTCCATTTTCAGTTCCTTTATTTCTATCATGTCTTTGTAAATGCAAGCATAAATTTGGTAAGTTGACTAAATGAAAATATTTTTTAATGAAGTACAGAAACATGTAAAGGATCACACTCAGTTTATGTTTTAATATGTGCAGCAATATGTAGATAAGATAAACATCTTGTGATCATTTATTCTACAAATTTTGAACTTATAATAGTTATAGCCAAAATGGAGGGACAATGTTGATATTAACCTTTCACCTGAAATAGTCAAAACATGTATACATACACAGGCGCACACACACACGATAACGGTTTCAAAACAGTAGACAGGTCAAATCAATTGATGAATACTATAGCCCTCACTTAAACCTTGAGAACATTTGTAGGCAGTGCTGCAGGGCAGAAGACCACTTTTTGAATTGAGGAAAGGTGTGGTTAACCTATCACGAAGGCCAACACAGCTAGAATTCACAGAACAAAATACTGGGAAAGGGAGAATGCACACAGAGAGACATGGAGAGGCCCATCCCAGCACTCATGAGTACTCCTCATCACATGTCTGGAATCACATGAAAGGTCAGAAGTGGAAGTGTTTAGCCCACACATGTCTGGAAACAGTATCTGTCCCCGCCCAGCCAGACTGAAATTTACATGATACTAGGAAGAACCTATAGTGATGAAGGAGGAAGTTCAAGTTGCTATGAAGGAATTGGCAAAAAACAAGGGTCCAGGAGTTGACAGCATACCAATTGATTTATTTCAACAAACAGATGCTGCCGTGGATTTGCTCACTAAATTGTGCCAGGAAATCTGGAGGACAACCAATTGGCCAACTGATTGGAAGAGATTGATATTTGTTCCCATTCCGAAGAAAGGTGACCCAAGGGAGCGCTGGTGGCTTAGTGGCAAGAATCTGTACTGCAATCCCAGAGATGTTGTTGTTATGTGCCGTTGAGTCGTTTGCGACTCATAGCGACCCTATGTACAACAGCCCTAA
>NW_006399998.1:954990-957903 GCF_000299155.1 Elephantulus edwardii | reverse complement strand
CTGGTGCCAAGAGTGTTGACCGTGGAGCTGAGCAAACTGAAGCTGTGAACAACCTCAATCTCTTCGCCGTCCATCATGATGCTACCGATTGGTCCAGTGGTGAGAATCTTTGTCTTCTTGACATTGAGTCTCAGTCCATACTGACGGCTGCAGTCCATACTGAAGGCTGCAGTCCTTGACCCTCTGCAGTAAGTGCATGAGGTCCTCCTCAGTTTCAGTGAGCAGGGTTGTGACATCTGCATAACACAGATTGTTGATAGATCTTCCACCAATCCTAATGCTATGCTTCTCCTTATAGAGCCCAGCCTCTCGGATAATCTGCTCTGCATACAGATTGAAAAGGTATGGAGATAGGACACATCCCTGGCATACGCCCTTCCCGATTTTGAACCAGGCAGTGTTGCCCTGCTCTGTTCTGATGACTGCCAAGTATAAACCCTTCTAAACGCAGCCTACGCGGATCAAATCCACCAGATGCTCTGGTGAAGAAGGAGGGACAATCTCCTCCTGTACCAGTCAGATCTGATTTGATGGTACACACACACAAAGTAATAAAGTAAAAAACAAACAAACAAAAAAACCAAAACAAAACAAAGAAAGGTGACCCAACAGATTGTGTAAATTATCTAACAATATCATTGATATCACATGCAAGCAAGATTCTGCTGAAAATTATCCAGAAACCTTTGGAACAATATGTCAACAGAGAACTGCCAGATGTGCAGGCTGGATTTAGAAGAGGTCGTGGTACTAGGAATATCATAGCTGATGTTAGATGGATCTTGGCAGAAAGCAGAGAATACCAGAAGAATGTCTATCTGTGCTTCATTGACCATGCAAAGGCTTTTGACTGTGTGGATCACAACAAGCTGTGGCTGATTCTGAAAAGAATGGTAATCCCAGAACATTTGATTGTGCTAATGTGAAACCTATACTTGGACCAAGAGGCAGTCATCAGAACAGAGCAGGGATGGGATGGTTCAAAATCACAAAAGGGGTCCATCAGGGATGTATTCTGTCTCCATACCTTTTCAATCTGTATGCAGAACAGATCATCCGAGATGCTGGGCTGTGCGATGAGGAATGTGGCATCAGGATTGGTTGAAGAATCATCAACAATCTGCATTATGCGGATGACACATCCCTGCTTGCCGAAACTGAGGAGGACCTGAAGCACTTGCTGCAGAAGGTCAAGGACTGGCGTCTTCAATATGGATTGAAGCTCAACATCAAGAAAACAAAGATTCTCACCAGTGGGCCAATTGGCAGCATCAGTATGGTTGGTGAAGAGATTGAGATAGTTAACAGTTTTCGTTTACTTGGTTCCACAGTCAACACTCTTGGTAACAGCAGCCAGGAAATCAGGAGATGAATTGCATTGGGAAAGTCAGCTGTGAGGGACCTCTCAAGAGTACTGAAGTGCAACGACATCAGTCTGGAGACTAAGGTGTGCCTGATCCAGGCTATAGTCTTTGCAATTACGTGCTATGCATCGGAGAGTTGGACAGTGAATAGGGATGATAGAAAGAGAATTGATGCCTTTGAGTTGTGGTGCTGCAGAATAGTGTGGAATATGCCATGGACTGCAAGGAGAACAAACAGGTTTTCCTGGAGAGGGCGAAGACAGAATGTTGCCTGGAGTCAAGGATTCTGAAGCTTCGTCTGACATACTTCGGGCATGTTGCAAGGAGGGACTGGTCCTTGGAGAGGGACATCATGTTTGGGGGAGTGGAGGGATGGCGCAGGAGAGGAAGACCCTCGATAAGATGGATCTATTCTGTGAGTGGAGTGGTGGGAATGAATGTGTTTAAGCCAGCAAGGTTGGCACAGGATAGAACGGCGTTTAGGGCTCTTGTGCATAGGGTCTCTATGAGTTGTAAATGACTTGATGGCACATAACAACAACAATGACAACGAGGTAGGTTATCTTGCCTCATTAAAAGTCTCAAGAGGGGATTAATCATTGGGTTGTAAAATTTGATGGAGCGGGTGAGGAAAATTGAAAGAATTTGTTCAAATTTGTTTTAGAATTTTGTAAATAAACTAGTGGAAAAAAGTCAACTTGGGGAGGGAGAAGGAAGGGAGAGGGGATAAAATGTGCAACAACGAATGAATGAAAATCTAACTTTTCTGTAAGCTTTTGTTAAAATGACAATAAAAAAATTTTATTTAAAAAAAAGTCTCAAGACTCACTGCCATAGAGCTGACCCACTAACTGCTGATCCTCCAGTGGGTTTCCCAGGTTGTGACTTGCAAAGGAGGAAATTCTTCCCACACCCACTGCCGGATTCAGATGACCAGTGAGGTTAGTGGTGCAGCTCCCACCAACCATGTCTCCAGAGCTCCGTAGATGGCAAAAATAAGTGCCAGGCTAAACACTGTTCTAGTCCTGTTTGACAAAGACTAAAAGCAAAACTTGAAAAGACCCAACTTTTTTTCAAGAGACTTAAATGTGTATAAGGGGAAAGTTCAAGAATTTTTATACTAATAATAAAAAGAAATCCAGTATCTAACAAGAAAAAATGCACAATGACTGGCATTCAATAAAAAATTACCAGATATGCAAAGAAGAGGAAAAAAAAGGAAGACCTAAAGTGAGGAGAAAAATAATTGATCAAAACAAATTAAAAATGAACATAAATGTTAGAATCTGCAGGAAAGACATTGTAACTGCAACATATATGCTTTAAAAGTTAAGTTGGTGGGAATGTAAGATGGTGCAACCATTGTGGAAGGCGGTGTGTAGCTTTCTCAACAAATTGCAAATAGAGATACCATTTGACCCAGCAATCCCATTACTGGGAATATACCCCAGAGAGACCATGTCTGCCATCCAAGCAGATATATGCACACCCATGTTTATTGCAGCTTCGTTTACAATAGCAAAGAGTTGGAAGCAGCCTAAGGGCCCAT
>NW_006399998.1:944309-954507 GCF_000299155.1 Elephantulus edwardii | reverse complement strand
AAGAAGATATACAGAATATGTATTCTTTACATTGTTATAGAATATATATACATTTAGGTGCCATCCAGTTGCACAGATTCATAAGAGACCTTTTGAACAGTGAATCTGAACCCTGTCCTGTCCTGTGACATCCTCACCATATTTCTCTCTTTCTTTCACACGTGAATATATATACAGAAAAACAATTGCGCCTTAGATGAAAAGTACATTGGAAGTAATTAAAGGTGCATTTAACATAAAACAAAAGACTGTGAAATTGAAGAAAGCAATAAAAACTAATCAAATTTAGACAAAGAGATGAAGATTTTTTAAAATTGAGATGTTAATGAAAGTTTATAAAGAACTTGGGTTTCCAATCGTTCATTCTTGTACATTTTCCTCCCTGCCCCGCCCCCACCATCCCATCAGTTTTTCCTTTGGGGAAAAAAAGTTACTACATTGTTATACAGTACCCACCCCCAGACCACTATACTACGCACCTCTTATTATGGACTATTGTCATGCCAATAATACCTAATCATATGTTCCTTTTATACAGTTCTCTCCCTCATCTGTTTCAATGTCATGTAGATTATTTAATCCCTCTTTTCTTAGTTTCCCCCCAGCCCCCATGTCAGTCCTGTTTTATAACAGTGGCATTATGCTGCATTTGTCCTTTGTGACTGAGATATTTCACTCAGCATAGTGTCCTCCAGGATCACTCATTTTTTATAACAATTCATTAGTTCCTTGTTTTTCAATACAGCATAGTATTTCATTGTGTGAATGTACCATAGTTTCTCTATCCATTCATTTGTTGATGGGCACTTGTATTGTGAGGATATTTTTTATTGTATTAATTTTACATGTACCGTCAAATCAGATCTGACTGGTACAGGAGGAGATTGCCCCCTCCTTCTCCAGCAGAGCATCTGGTGGATTTGAACGGCGTACCTCTGGGATTGCAGTGCAGCATCTTGCCACTAGGCCACCAGAGCTCCCTTGAGGATATTTTTTTTATCTGTAAACTTTTATTAAAATTAAGTAAAAAAAAAAGACTAAAGTTAGGTATTACTGTATGATAGGAGTCCAGAACAAAGGCTGCATAGTGGAGTGGACTCAGGGGTAGGGATCGTATAATAATGAAAGAATTTTCTTTTACAATTCAAAGAGAAGAACAAACTGGAAGGGAGGGGTGGGCAGGGAGAAAGTGCAACAATGTATGAATGGAAATCAAAGTCTCTGTAAATTTTCATCAAAATTAACAAAAGAAGATATTTTTTAACACAATTTTTACTTTATATTGGTTTACTTACAAAATTCATATACACTGTTTTTTTACACTGGATCTTTCTAATTTCCTTTATCTACTCCTCCCTCTACCTATTAAATTGTGTGACCCTATGATTATCCTCCTGCCTATCCTCACCCTTCTGCTCCTCTCCTCCCCCCTTGGATCTTCATACACATTTTACTAGCAGTATTTGTCCTTGTGAAACTGAGCTAGTTCACTTAGCATAATGCTTTCCAGTCCCTCCAAAGTTAGATAGTGATTTTCAAAATCATTGCTCCTACATGCTGCATAGTATTCCATTGTGTATATCTACCACAATTTCTCAATCCATTTGATTGTGGTTGGACATTTGGGCTGTTTCCATGTTCTTGCAATGGTGAATAACACTACTATAAACATTGGAGTACAAATCTCTGTTTGTGTCTCAGTTCTCATTTTCTCAGGATATATTCTATGGGGGTCATATGGAATTTCTGTGTTCAGCCTTTTGAGTAAATGTCAAACTGCCTTCCAGAGTGTTTGTACCATTTTACAATCCCATCAACAGTGTATGAGAGTTCCTACCTCTTCACATTCTCTCTAACATTTATTATTTGCTATTCTATTAAATTTTGCCACTGCTACTGGAATGAGAAGGTATCTCATTGTGGTTTTGATTTGCATGAGAGATGAAGATTCTTAAAACTATACAGAGCAACTAGAGAGCCGTGGGGCATTGAGATGATCTGTGACAAATGAGATGGAGACCCATCACCATCAAGCCAGTTCTGACACAGTTCTGACTTGGCTTTTCAAGGCTGTAAATCCTTTTAGGAGAAGATTACCCACCTTTCTTCTGTAGAGTGCCTAGTGGATTTTAACAATTGCAATCCAAAACACATTATATTAAGTAAGCTAATATATATAATTGAAATCCCACAAGGATGGAAAGGAAGATCAGAAAAAAGAACTTAAGATATTATGGCTTGATTCTCCAAATCTGATGAAAACTTTCAAATCTAGAAGCTCCATAAAGCCCAAGTATAAGAAATATGAGGAAAACTGGCAGATACAGTAGGAACAATTTGCCTCAAACCAATAACAGAGAGTATCTTAAAAGTAGCCAAAAGGGCGGAAAATGCATTACCTAGAAGGCAACACTATCAAGTATAATAGCTAATTTCTCATCAGAAACAATACAAGAAAAAAAGCGGGGGGAGGTAAAACTTGCCACTTAGAAATTTATCCTAAGTCTAGTTTCTTTCAAAACTGGAGGAGAAATAAAAACTTCTCAGATGGTAAGAAACTGTGTTGCAATCCCAAAGGCACATGGTTCAAATCCACCAGCTGCTCTGTGGGAGGAGGATGGGCAGTCTCCTCCCAAGAGATTAACTGTCTCTGAAAACTCACTGGAGGGTCAACTGTGGGTCAGTTCTGACTTGATGGTACACAATAACAACAGATATAAAAAAGAAGATGAAGAATCTGACACAGGGAAAATAACACTAGATGGAATAAACTGTGGATCTACATAAAAAATTAAACTTACTCTTTAAATCTTATTCTTTAGATCTTTGTAATGTTCATTGTTACAAGTTTATTGTTACAAGCTTCCCTAGTAAGCAACTTAGACTTTTGCCCCATGAGTAGGGTTGGAACTTGAAATAGAGTGTGTATAAACTAATCCTTATGGGATTGGTATGTTTTTCCATCCAACCAACTTAAAGTGAACAGGTGCAGCAGCCAAGTTGGGACTTTCACTACCAGCAAGGAAGAGGAAGCAGAAAAAGCAGTGCACATCCCTTGAGACCAGAGTTTCCTGTGCAGTCAGGCTGGGATCTACATGAGAGCAGCAGCAGCTTCAGCAGAGAACCAGAGACTGACGTGAGACATAGCTGACTTGGGACTACTGCCCCGTGTTGCAGTTCTTCACTCAAGCTTACTTGAAGACTAATGAAAGACTCCAAATTGGCAAGAAAAAGGACCTTTGTAACACTGACCTAAGCCATGAGGCTGAATGGTCAAAAGGCCAGCAATTCCACTTGAGAAGCTGCTTTGACTGAAGAATTACATCCTGCTGTCAATTTGAATTATAAACCGCTAACTTCCGTAGTAAACCCCATAAAAGTGAGTGTGGTTCTGTGAGACCTGTGTGGCAATTGCAAAGGATTTTGGATCTTGTAGCAAAGCAGTATGATTAGTGTTAAAATTTGTAGAAGCAGGTGTGGGAGAGGCCATATCTGACCTTATGGAAATTGGTTTTGTACTGTATATATTGCTGATGGGGACTGTTCCCCTTTGTGAAGTTAACACAGGTCAGAGGTTGCCATCCCATGGTGCCCTCACTCTCTGTACAATCTTCTTTAAGAAAATATATTCATAATGTTGTTTTGGGTACACAAATGTCAAAAAGTAATTGAAATTCACAGAAGCACAAAGATTGGAAGGAAGTATACTATTGTAAAGTTCCTATATGACTTAAAAGGTGACCAGCTACCTCAGTTTGCCTGAGACTTACTGGAGGAGTTACTCTCAAGTTACTTATTAATGGCTGAAACCAAGATAGATTCTACCAAAAAAAATCTCCTAAAGCATCATGTAATTCTCTTGAGGGTAGACTGTAAAAAAGCTAAAATTTCAGCTATAAACCATGTAGCAACCCCTAAAACTGAAAAGTAATGGATCAACAAATGAAATCAAATATAATTATAAAATAATATTGAAGTTATCCAAAAGAGGGCAGAAAAATGGAAAAATGAAACAATGAAATGCAGATAAGATAAATTTAAAAAAAATCCTGAAATGATAGATTTAAATCAAGTAGTATAAATAACCACATTAATGGTGTAGTCTAAATGGTGTTGCTGCTGTGTTCTATCAAGTCATCTAAGACTCATAGCAACCCTATGAATGGACAACAATAGATTTGAGCCTTGCCTGACCCTGAACTATTTTCACCATTTCTCATATACTTGAGTCCATTGTCACAGTCACTATGCCAGTCCGTCTTGTTTGGGGTCTTCCTCCCTTCTCCAATCCTCCACCTTTCCCAGCATGATGTTCTCCTTCAAGGACTGGGCTCCCTGACAACATGCCCAAAGTTTCACTATCCTTGCCTTTAAGAACCACCTTGGTTGCACATCCCCCAACACAGATGTGTTTGTTCTTTTGGCAGTCCATGGAATATTCTGTAATCTCCAACACCACAACTCAAAGATAAATTCTTCTGTCATTCTTACTCATTGTCAGATTCCCAGCAAGTAATTGAAAAGACCAGGACTTGAATCAGGTACATCTTTATCTTTACACTCACTTCCTAACTCTTTAGCACTTTGGAAGGATCTTTGACGGCAGATTTTCCCAATGCAACATACACTTTGAATTCTTGACTGCTATTGCCCTAAATGCTGTCTACAGATCCCAAGTAAAATGAAATCATTTGCAACTTCACTCTTTTCTCTATCATGATGTTGCTGCTTACTGGTCCAGTCACGAAGACTTTTGTGTTTTTGTTGTTGAGATGTAACCCATATTGAAGGCTGTGTTTTTAGCAAGTGTTTCAAGTCCTCTTCCCCTTTGGTAATCAAATAACAGATTTCAGATAAGACAAAAGTAAACGGAACTATCTGCTGACTATAGAAAACTCACTTTAAATATAAAAATACAGAAAAATTAAATGTAAAAGAATAAGTAACACTCATGAACATATTTTTATTTCACTGACATTTTTATTTGATGCTTACCCATGGATACAGGGAACTCTGCTGGCCTAGTGTTAAGAAACTGTGCTGCCAATCCAAAGGCAAAGGTTCCAATCTGTTAGCTGCTCTCACAGTAGAAAGGCAAGTGTTCTCCTTCTATGTGATTTTCTGTCTCTGAAAATCCACTGGAGGGTCAGTTCCAACTAGACAGTACATAACAACAACTGTATGTGAAACAACATAATGGGTCCTGGGTATGGCAAAGGGCAAACAAGTTCTTACTCAAAATCGTTTACAAGATGTGGACAAAATAAGTACACAGGATGCTGCTCCATACTATGTTACTTTGTATACATAACCAAGAAAACGTAGCTTTCATAGGAACATCCTGAAGCTCCTACATTATTAGTTAAGGAAGGCTTCATGCTTAAAGAGGGGTCTAAGCTTAGATCTGAGCAATTACTATCCCTCAGCTGTAAAATAACATATAAATGTATGTCAGGTAGGGGTTACTAATTCTGTGAAGGCCCAGAAATTAAAGAAGCCGGTAGCCCAGAAGCTGGTGGGGTGAACTGAGGGCTGGGAGGGGCTCAGAGATGGGAAAGGGAAAGCCTGGGCTAATAAAAAAGGCTTGATCCCATTAAGGGAGCTTGACTTTTTACTTTTGGGCTGAGGCACCAGAAAGAATTTTAAAGAGAGTAGAAGGTTAGTTGTGAGAACATGAGGTGATTGGAAGAATACAATGTGTTAGTCTAGAACACCTGTTTTCCAACCGAGATGGCCTGGGTGAGATTCTCAGCTCTGCCAGTGATGAGTGAATCTGAATTTGAAGAAGCCGCGTCACCTTTGTATGCCTTGATCTGCATATCTTTAAAACAGGAACAGTATTGGTTTCTCATTAAGGTCATTGCAGGAATGTGTTATATGATGTATGTGTATGTGAAGACAGTGGGGAACCGGATCCAAGAAGTGACTGTGAGAGTGGGAAATAACTGAAAATAGCTCAAGAGAAAGTAACGTCAACAGTGCCTAGTGGCCTCTCTCCCAGTACCCACTCATCCAGCACCTGCTGTGGTCTAGGCCCTGGGGACATATGTTCACATCAGGACCCTCATGTCTGTATCAAGTCATTGTTGGAACCATATCCAGATTTTCCATTTTGATTAAAGTTCTAGTATCTCCCAAGGTATTATAGATGATACCCATTTATAAGGGCCAAATATCCCATTGCCTGAAAAGACAGTTTTCTATCAAGTGAGACTGTGATCTTTACAGATGGAAGTTTTGTAATCAGTTGCTTTTCAACTATATTTTGTTAAGTTTTAGGACATGCACATCACAAAGCCTCCAATTGCTCTGCTATTCTAGAATATTTCCATGGGCTGAGGAGATGTGCATTTGGCCTCCGGGACCCCGCCTGTCTAAATCAAAGCTAAAATTGAGGTCCCATGTGTGCACAGCTCCTGGCTGCTTGATAAAGGCTAGATGATGAATAAAAAGGTGTAAGATGAGTCTCACTTCGTAAAAAATATTCAGGCTTATCTACTGAGATTTTTAAGCTTATTTGTGCATTTTGTCAAGTTTTTAAAATATAAAATATCGATCTCTTTATTTAAAAAATAATTTTGTTTTCATATGTCTCTTTTTGGTATTTATGGCTCAAATTTCAAAAGTAATAGCTAAACTTGCTTGGACTCCTTGGTGGTGTGCTGGTTAAAATACTAGGCTGTTAACCAAAACACAGTCCTCTGAACCCAACAGCCACATGGCAGGAGAAAGATGTGGCAGTCTGCTTCTGTAAAGATTTATGGCAGTGGAAGCCCTGTAATGCAGCTCTATTCTGTCCTACAACCTCCTGTGAGTGACAACAAGCTAGACAGCAGTGGATTTGGATTTTGCTTTAAACCTGTTTGAATAAAGGCAAGCAATGCCAAAGGTAACCTCATTTAAATATCTTAAGTCTAGGGGTGGGTGGAGGAATGTTATCTGAATAGTCAAGGATGAAACTGCCTGTCCTTTGAAGCAAAGGAGGAAGGAAGTGGCACAAAAGAAGACTGGGGCTTTATTAAAGTTCTGCATTGAGATTTAAAGCTCATGGTTTTATTTCCAAACAATCTCTTTTTAAGATTTGGTGACTATAGTCATTTATGAGCATACTAGACAATCAACTCGTCAACAGAAGAGGAATACACACACACACACACACATCCACATATATTGCACCACCAAATCAAAGACAAGCAGTACAAATCCACCACTGACTGCTCCAAGGGTGAAAGAGAGGCAATGTCCTCACATCCTGCATTATTTCAGTCTCTGAAAACCCACTGGAGGGTCAGCTGTGAGTTCGTTGCAACTTCATGGTAATAATGTTGACTTTTTACTTGACTTTAAACAGAATGACTTGATTAAAACTTCACTGAGACTCCATTTGGCTGATCCAGTGTGAATTCTGCTCTAAGGAATACAGATAAAAAGTAAAATACAGTAAGAAATAGACACACACACACGCACACACACACCCCCGTAAGCAGGGAGAACCAAAAGACAAATAGGCAGAAGTGGCATTCACTTCCTAAAAACAACATGCCTCTAGAAATTTTATGAACTTTGATAAATGTTGATAGTTGTAGAAGGACTTAAGGCCTTTTGTTCATAGGGTTGCTATGAGTCATACTCGACTCAAATCAATAACAATAACAGTTTTCACACAGAAGGAAGCCCTGAAGAACTTTTTCAGAATTTAGATCTTGCCTTGTGAGGAAACGAGGAAAAGGCCTGTTCCAGACAATCTAGAGAAGAGGCATTGTTGTAGCCTTGTTTTTAGACCATTGTCTTCACTCCGTGTGGCATTAGCACATTTACTTACAGTTTTGCAGTTACAAATTGTGATAAACTTAGAGCAAAAGTATTTCACTCAGAGGATAAGTAGGCCAATTTCTTTTTTTAAATCACCGTATGTCATGTGAAACTAAAAGCTAAGATTTTACTGGTTTTAACCCCATTCTCAGTAAACACATCCTGCAGGAACAGTATCCTCCAGATTCTTCTTTTCACCAGCCAAGTGTTATTTCCACTGCTTGCACCTCAGGGACCACCAGACACTGCTCCTCTTTAAATTATAAACCAGAGCACTCCTTCCAGAGGACCAGCAAGGTCACTGGTTAATAGAGGGCCTCGGCTTGCTGGAACTTGGTGCCTCTTGGCTTTAGGCATGAAGGGTACTGCTCACCTGCAAGCCAGGAAACTGTGCATACATCCTTCTCATCCATGTGGGTACAACATACTTTTCTCAAAAGGACTGAGTTTGAGAGCTCATGATTCATACTGATCTATCAAGCTTAATCTAAAAGTTTAGAGCCAGAATATTTCTTTCCTTTGTTCTTGTTGCTATTAAGTGCCACTGAGTCAACCACACCTCAGAGCCACCCTGTGAATTAGCACCTTGTCCTCCCCTGTGTCATGCTCATAGTCTCTAGCATGCTTGAGCCCACAGCTGCAGTCACTGTGTCAATACATGCTCCTTTTCTGACCCTCTGCCTTTCCCGTGCAAAGTATGTAAGAGAAACTTTCATTCTCTTTGCTTCAAAGGCGTATCCAGGTTATACTGCTTTCTTTTTTTTAAGTAATATACATTTTTTTTATTTAGAACGTTGACCCAAGTACAATAAATAAACTACTTTCATCACCACTATTTAGATGAATAGTAGACTTATTTGCAATAAGAGATGTCAGTACAAAATAGAGAAAAGTCATCAGAGTGCTGAAAGATTTGTCAATCTAGAATTGTGTGAGCAAATGAACTGTCATATAAAAGGAGTAGCATTTGAAATTACGTGATTAATGTGGAAGCAAAACAATCCATAAATAAATATAACACAGAGGAGAAGTAACAGCAATCAAATGAGTGCAGTTAGGTAAGCTTTAAAGCCACTTAAATAGGGAATTTAAATTCTTTGTATCAGTATTACAGAATATGCTTTTATATTATAAGCTTTAAGAATGTAAAATAGGAAGACATTAAGCTTCAGGAAGCACATCAGGTGAGGTATTGACCACCAGATCGAACATTTTTGAGTACATGTGGGGAGACTGGAGACTTCCCTGTGGATGGGTCCCTCCACTTGGAGATCCTTACCTCTGCTGCTGTTGGGTAATTCCAGGGGACAAAAAGGACAAGAGAGTTAGGGACATTGAGCTACAAGCAGGGAAAAGACTTTCTCAGCTTTCTCTGAGAGGGAGGGCTGATGTGAGACCCTCATGAACATAAACTGCTTAATTTGACAGGCCTGATCTCATGCCATCCCAGAGACAAAGGAAGACATTAAGCTTCAGGAGAGAAGGTACATCAGGTGGGACACTTCCAGCAAGATAAACACTTTTGGATGCTTGTGGAGAGACAGTAGATTAAAACTTGCCTGGGGAGAGGATCCTTGCCTTCATGGCAGCACAACCATTCCAGGGACCAAATAGGCCAAGAGAGTTGGGGCTCAGAGTTAAAAGCGGGGAATAGACTTTCTCAGCTTTTTCAATTGGCATGTTAAGCAGTAAGAAAGAGACCTGACTTGAAATACTCCTAGAAAGAAACTGCATGTTCAGAGTGGGGCAACTAGTTTAACACCGCTCAGCCATTCCACAGACAAAATAGGGCAATAATGTTTTGCAAAGGGGACAACATTAAGGCAAGATTCCTGCAGGTTGGCAGTGCAGAACAGAGAAAACCTGAAGGACTTTAGGTCACACAAATTTTCCCAGAAAGGACTTTAAGTTGAGTTGCTCACCACATAGATTAAGCTTTTTAACCTGGCAACTAAACAATAACATCATAAAGATTAGAACTACAGACACCTTATGCAGCACAACAGAAACGGACTAACAATTATCAAGAAAAGCTTCGCATAATTTTGAGAAAGCAGCAGGCAGTTTCAAACACTGTGAGTAAACAAATTAAGCCTTCTCTAAACAAAACAAAACAAAACAAAAACAAACCAAAGAATATTATAGGCCCAATGTACCAGTGTATTCACTGTGGGGAGACAGGAGAATGAAACTTGCCTGGGGAGAGGTACCTCCATTTGAGGAACCTTGCCTTCCTGGCAGCATGACCATTCCAGAATCAAGAAGGCAGATGACAGATATTTATGTTGTTAGGAACCTCTCTAAAGTACTCAAGAGCAACGGTGTCTCTCTGGAGACTAAGGTGCGCCTGATACAGGCCATGGTCTTTGCAATCGCTTGTTATGCA
>NW_006399998.1:940760-944019 GCF_000299155.1 Elephantulus edwardii | reverse complement strand
AATCAGGATGGGTGTGTCAGAGGCAGTGCGGTTGGCGCAGGACAGAGCAGGGTTTAGGCCTGATGTGCATAGGACGCAACTGAAAATACCATAGCTTGGATCAGGAATACCTTAGTCTTTAAACCAACATTCTTACTCTTTAGAACTTTGGAAAGGTCATTGACAGCAGAGTTTCCCTATGCAAGAAATCTTTTGACCCTTCTTATTTCCTTATTGTTGCAGCTGTTATGAACTGTCAAGTCAGAGCCAACTCATCATAGCTGACCCTCTAGCAGGTGTTCAGAGGCAGTACATTGCACGGAAAGAGACTGCCCATGCTTCTCTCATAGAACAGCTAGAGAAATTGAACCACATGCCTTTAGGAAAGCAGTGCACTGTCTTACCACTAAGCCACCACAGCACCTTTGAGTTCCTAAATACTTCCATGTGGTTCATAATTTGGAGATGTAGGAGAAGCCAGAACCCATGAGGTTAAAAAAAAAATCCTAAAGCGAGTTTTAATGTATCTTTTTTTTTAAGTCTCAAAACCAGCTTTCAGTTCTTTAAGACTTTTTAATCCTTTTATCTCTTCCCAAGCTAAATATACTTAAAACTCTAAGCCAAAGAAAAGCAGCAAATTAAGACCATTATTGTACTTGATGTATAAGCCATGACCCTCCAACGGGTTTTCAGAGGCTGTAAGTCACACAGGACGAGATTACCCATCTTTATCCCACAAAGCAACTGGTGGATTAGAACTACATGCCTTTAGGTTGGCAGTGCAGCTCCTTAGTGCTAACCACTAGAGCTCTTCTCTCAAGTTGTGAAGTCGATTACAATTCATAGCAAGAGAGTAGGACAGCCCCACAGTGTTCACAGGGCTGTAAGTATTCATAACAGTTTACTATCATCTCTTTCTCTCCCGCTGGGTTTGAACCAATAGCTTTTCATTTAGCAGCCAGAGCCCTTAGCCACTGTACCATAAGAAAAATCGAAAAAAACCATCAGATCTAACACTGAAAAACATAGCAATGCATGAAGTGCCTAGTATCAAGGGCTCACATTCTGTGTTAACGTGGTGCCATCAAGTGGACGAATGGAAGAGGAGCTTTGCTGTGCTCATTATGGAGCCACTGCAGATCCCTCTTATGCCCGCAGGCATTTACTGAAAGCAGAATGCGTTAAGAAAAGCCTCTACTTCCTTTCACATTACAAGTGGTTTCAGTAAAAGAAAATGGTCCATATTTTCTGTGAAATTTCATCAAACAGATTGCGACTGTCAACAAATTTTTTATTAAGAATCTTTCCCATCTACAACACTTCACATATATGACAGTGAGAGTACAGCAGAGTCTAAATATTTATGATTGTAGAAACTACTACAGCACGTTCTAACCTTTACTAAATATTTGGTAGAATAAGGAAACAATGATTTGCCGAAAGGCAGAATAACTATTATGTCCTCTCTTTTTTATATACATAAAGCGCACTTTATTGAATTAGCATGAAGCAAACAGATATACTACCACCACCTAAATTTTAAAATAGAGTATTCCCAGGACCCCCAAAGAACCTAATCTGTCCTTAATTTTGTTTAAAATTGAACCTCAGAGTACAAGAAAGATGTTTGCTTTTGTCTAAATAGATTGTGTGTGTGTGTGTGCACTCAAGAGTCAATTTTGCAGATTGATGTATATTCAAGTATGTGGTTATGATTAGCTCACTATGTTGGTATACAATCTTCTACTGAGTAAATTATTCCTCTGACATACTTTGTGCATGTGCAAGGAGGGACTGGTCCTTGGAGACGAACATCATGTTTGGGAGAGTGGAGGGACAGAGCAGGAGAGGAAGACCCTCGATGAGATGGATCGATTCTGTGATTGGGGTAGTGGGAGTGAGTGTGTCGAAGACGGTGAGGTTGGCACAGGATAGAGCAGGATTTAGGGCTTTTGTACATAGGGTCGCTATGAGTTGCAAGTGACTCGACAGCACATAACAACAATGACAACAAATTATTTAAGCCTTTTACTATTGCAGAGTATGCGTACTGTTTTCAATTTGAGTATGTTATGAGAAGGGAAGTGGTTATGTACGTAACAGTTTGCTCCACAATAATTTACTCATTTCCTTTTTAAAAATATTTTTAATACTAGTTGATTTACAGAATTAAAATATATTGATTTTGAGAACAGTTTCTTCCTATTTATTTATGTATGTGTTGAAAAAAAAAAGTCTATACTAGCCATTCTTACTTTTTGGCAAATCATCATCATCTGCTTGCTCCACCAAATAATTAATAAATATATGCTTAAATAATTCCTGCAATTGTAAATACTTAGATGTTTCTGAACTGTAATGGAATATACAATATCAACGGTGTAGAATAAAAGGTCTTAATAAATTTTGTTACTATTGAAAATGCACATGAACGCATGTGCATCCTAGAACACAGTTCTGAAGGGTATATATGAAAGTTTAGTTAGTGGGTCTTGGAAGATACATAACTTTAAATTTACTAGAAAATGTCCACAAGCTTTCAAAAATAGTTCAATGATTTTGCACTTATACTGACATTATGAGTCCATAACCTGACCAACTGGAAGCAGGAATGGCATCCACTTCCTAAACAACATGCCTCCAGAAACTATATAAACTTTGATAAATGTCGATAGTTATAGAAAAGCTTCAGGCCTTTTGTTCACAGGATCACTATGAGTTGTGCTCGACTCAAAGGCAATCAACAACAACATAAAAACTTCCTGACCAAGCTTCTCATTCTATTTTTCTTTTAAAATTTATTTAAAATAATCTGGTATATAGTAAGTTGCAGCTCTTTGAAGTTTTAATTCATAGTTTTGACCATAAATTGGATTAAATATATTTTCATAAGCTTGATGACCATTTTTATATCTCTTTTATGAAGTTCAAGTATTTAATTTATGTTTTAGTTTGGTAGCATTTTTATATTGGTTTCAGGAGTTCATTAAGGGTTTTAGCTATAATATGCATAATTTATGTCCAGTTGAAATGCCTATGCCTATTTTGTAGCTTGATATTTAAACATAAGGTACAGTGATGAATAAAAACTCTTGTTTTTTCGTGTGGTTCCCCCAGGATATTTCTACACCTATGTTCATAGCTGTATAGAAAGGAATTGGGAGACACAGAAGAATTTCATGAAACAACATATGAGCAAGAGCCTATGGTGATGAAAGAAGACGTTCAGGCTGCTTTGAAGGAAATGGCAAAAAATAAGGCTCCAGGAATAGATGGTATA
>NW_006399998.1:933796-939480 GCF_000299155.1 Elephantulus edwardii | reverse complement strand
GTGTCAGAGACAGTGCGATTGGCACAGGACAGAGCGGAGTTTAGGGCTGTTGTCGCTATGAGTCGCAGGCGACTCATAGGGTCGCTATGAGTCGCAGGCGACTCGACGGCACATAACAACAACAACAAATGTTCATAGCAGCATTATTCAACATCACAAGAACATGAAAACAGCCACAACTGAATGGATTGAGAAATTGTGGTATGTTCACACAATGGAACACTATGCAGCACTCAGGAACAACATTTTGAAGAATACTACATACCTTGGGAAAGGCTGGAGAGCATTAAGCTGAGTGAACTAACATAAATATTGCATAAGAGTGTTATAGTAAAAATAGAAGAATAATTAGTAAAACATGTATGGGAAGGGAGTAGGGATGGAAGATAAAGGGTAAGGATAGGTGAAACCAACAGGGTTGCACTGGTGGGTGAAGGAAAGGCAGGAAGTAAATAGGAAGGAACCAGGTGAAAAGACAGGGTAATGATGGGCAAGGTCCAATGGTGATTAATTTTATAAAACACAATGCATTAAATGATTGTATGAGACACAATGTAAACAAAGAATAGTGTGAAACACAATGTATACAAATATTGTAAGCAGACAAAAAAAAAAAAACCCACAAAAAAATAAAGGTGCAATTATGACTCAAAAATTAAAGAAGCTCATGGGGTGTTTTTTGTTTGGTTTTTTTGTTTTTAAATTTTATTCATTTTAATGAACATTTACAGAGATTTTGGATTTCCATTCATTCATTGTTGCATTTTCCTCCCTGCCCACCCCTCCCCCCCAGTTCACTCTTCTCTTTGAAAAGTAAAATTCCTTCATTGGTATACAAATCCTCCCCCCGCCCCCCTTACACTCCATTATGCAACCTTCGTTCTGGACTCTTGTCATAACCATAATACCCAATCATATATCACTTTTAAACTGTTCTCTCTCATCTGTTTCAATACCATATACATTATATATCCCATCTTTCTCAGTCTTCCCCCCAACCCTGATGTCAGTTCCGTTCAACAACAGTAGCACTATGCAGTATTTGTCCTTTTGTGACTGATATATTTCACTCAGCATAATGTCCTCCAGGGTCACCCATTTTTAATAATATTGCATGAGTTCCTTGTTTTTCCAATGCAGCAGAGTATTCCATTGTGTGAATATACCACAGCTTCTTTATCCATTCGCTTGTTGATGGCACTTAAGTTGTTTCCAACTCTTTGCTATTGTGAACAAAGATGCAATAAACATGGGGGTGTATATATCTGCCTGGGTGGCAGTTATGGTTTCTTTAGGGTATCTTCCCAGTAGAGGAATTGCTCTGTCAAATGGTATTTCTATTTCCTATTTTTTGAGAAAGCGCCATACTGCCTTCCATAGTGATTGCACCATTTTACATTCCCACAACAGTGAATAAGGGTTCCAGTTTCTCTGCAACCTCGCCAGCATTTGTTGTTTGCTGCTCTGTTAAATCTTGCTAATCTTATTGGGGTGAGATGATAGCTCATAGTTGTTTTGATTTGCATCTCTCTAAGAGCTAGGGATTTTGAGTATTTCTTCATGTATTTATTGGCCATCTAAATATCTTCTTGGATGAAGTGTCTGTGTTTTTAAGAGTCAAATTTATCAGTCTTTCATTACTTGTCTTTTGTGTTTTAAGACATTTCTAAGTAATGATTATATTCTATTGTATTATTTTCTAAGTTATTATTATTATTGCAATCAGGACTAATTTTTGCTTTTAACTTTTAGTACTGTGCTCATCTTATTAGGTGCTATTGAGTTGCTCCCAACCCAAAGCAATCCATGTACAATATTTAATATTGCTCAGTCCTATGCCATCCTTGTAATTGTATGTATGTTAGAGCCAATTGTTACCCAGGTTCTGCTTCCTATTCTTAGTCTAGAAGCTCAGTTGAAATCTATCCCTGCTGGTATTTGAAATGTTATTGGCACAGAAACACACAAGCCCAACAGTACAACAAGCTGACAGACAGCACTTTAATCTCTTGGAATCTATTCAATGTTTGGTATAAGGTGACTTTTGTTTGGTTCTATCAAATTCATTTCAATTCACAGCAAATCTATGGGCAACTCTGGGTGCATAAGGTTTATAATTCAGATGTATTCTCTAACCAGTGATTTATTGTACATTTTGTGCTGAAGTAATTATTGTATTGAGAGAGGATTAGGTTGGGATACAAGCCCCACTCTACTAGAGGCTTATATAAGCTCATGGGGCCTCAGCACCAGACACTTTTTTCCTTTGGAAAATACTGTATAAAATTATTGTTATAAAATAGGACTGACATGGGAGCTGGGAGGAAACTACAAAAAGGGAATAAATAATATACATTGCATTGGGACAGATGAAGGAAAGAACTATTTAAAATAAGTATATACTTTTCTGTAAATTTTCATCAAAATCACAGTTAAAAAATTAATATAAAAAATTTTAAAAAGCTCACTTGTCAGGAACAGAGCTTCCAGTTGCTCACCAGTCTCTACACCACCAGCCTGCTTCACCTGCAGTCACCATCTAGCTGTGCCACAAGTGACTGTCTACAGGATTCTGACCCATCACTCACCAGTTGTTTCTAAAGCTGGCCTGCATGTCTACGGTCATGAGTTATTTTCCTGACTGATCTGAGTCTGGAGGAGAGCTTCCAGCAACACTGATCCCAACGGCTGTAGATGAATTGGGGAATTGAGCCACAGATGGAGTTGGAAAATATGGATGCATACAGCTGGTTAAGCATTTGGGACTACGTTGACCTGAGATGTCTCATAAATAGTCTGCTATTAATCTTAGCAGGATGAATTATGAAAACAAAAATGCAAAAAAAAAAAAAAGAAATCATTCCTGATCTTTCAGCAACCTCAGTTCCCACTGTGATTGCATTCATTGTTGCCATCAATATGTCAGTTTGTCTTTTTGTTCCACTTCATTGATCCTCTACTTTTCCAAGCATTATATCCTTCTCCAAAGTCTAAGACTTCATGATAATATTCTTAAAGTCTGTGAGAAGACTTTAAACCATTTTTGCCTCTGAGGAACACTCTGGCTACACCTCTTTCTAGACATACTTCTTTGGTTCTTTTTATAGTTCATGGTATATTCAATATCCTATATTAACACTACAATTCAAAGGTATCAATTTTTTTAATCTTCCTTATTCTTTGTCCAACTTTCACATATATTTCACAATTGAGAATACCATTGATTATTTTAGGAACACCTTAATCCATCATATGTCATCCTTGTTCTTTAATACTTTACAGAGCTTCTTTGTAGCAGATTTCAGACATTACTGTGTTTATTGATGGGTGCTTCCATTAATGTTTATGAACTGAAATAAAATAGAATAGTTGCCAACTTTGATCTTTTCTCCATTTTTTATTATTGCCTCTTGGTTCAGTAGTAAGTATTTCTGTTTTCTTTATGTTGAGTTGTAATCCATATTTAAGGTTCAGTCTCTCATGTTCTTTAGCAGTAAGTGACTCAAGATCTCTTCACTTCTGGCAAGCAAAGTATGTCACCCACATTACTCAGGTTGTTAATGATTCTTTCTCCAATCCTGACAGACATTCTTCTTCATGTGTCCAGTTTCTCAAATTATTTGAATAGGTATTATGAAAAGATATGACTCCAATATACAACTTTCCTGATTTTAGACCATGTGTTGCAGTGTTACTTTGTTCTGCTCAAATGACTTATTTTTGGTCTATCTACACGTTTTACAATTAAGTGTTTTGAAACTCCCATTCTTCTCAACATCTTCTATAACATGTTATATGGCTCACAGTTAAATACTTTTGCATAGTCAATAAAACACAAGTAAAAAATCCCTTTATAGTATTCTTTGTTTCCTATCAAGACCCATCTGACATCAGCAATGATATCCATCACTATACATTCTCTCCTAAATCCATATTACATTTATTACAGTTTCCTGTTCATGTACTTTAAAAAATCTTCAGGGCCTCTCGTGGAACCCACTCTTGGGAACCTTACTTTCATTCTGCTACAAGACACCAAGGCCTGTGTGGCATGGAGAGCCTAGGAGTATCTTCCAGACACCATTTCCACAGCTTCTGCTAATGGCTGCAGCAAAGCCCAGGCTCACTCACACCCTGCCCAGTGTCAGAACCACTGCGTGCCAGGTTGAAGGGCTGCAATTTTAGACCTCAATCCAGCCCAGGGCACTAGACTGCTGCCCCCACCACTAGGAGACTCCACTGCCCCTCTGCCTGGAGACCACCTAGCTGCTGCCCCTGCTGTCCAATGCCAGGAGCACCAATAACAGTTTGGGATAACATTTTGAATCTTTTTTAACACATTTGGATATTTTGAATATTGTTAAAACCTACATTTTGGGACACAACCCTGCTTGCTGAAATTGAGGAGGACCTGAAGCACTTGCTGCAGAGTGTTGAGGACTGCAGCCTTCAGTGTGAATTGGAGCTCAACATCAAGAACACAAAGATTTTGGAAAGCACCCCATGCATAGCCTGAGTGTATGCTTCCTGCCATTTTTTAAATGATCTTCAGCAGGAGTTTGCTTACTGTGGAAGATGAAAGATGACCTTCCTGAGTGTCTTTAGGATCTCGCCATCTCACACCCTGCCTTCAGACCACCTTTGTTTGAGTCATTTACTACTTTTTCAAATTTGAGTGGGTCTGTTCACCACTCTGGAAGCCATTTGTGGAAGGAGAAAGTGATAATATCTGTTTCAAGTTATAATTAGACCACTTGGTGGAGGGGAAGGAGGCAATGATGATGGCACTAGAGCCAGAAGTGCTGTCCCCGGCCACCATTGCCAGTAGGGCACAAGGTCTGGATTTCAGAAGAGGTTTGGGGGGAGTGTCATCCAGCCCCTGGGGAGAGCACCTGGCTCCTGGAGAGAGACATCTGGTCCCTGGGGAGAGCCATATGTCCCCTGGGGAGAGCTACCTTGCCCCTGGGGGAGAGCTGCCCAGCCCCTGGGACAAGCCATATGATGCATATGAGGAACCTTGTCTAGACACTTTCCTCCATCTCCTGCTCCAGTGCATCTGTAAGTAACACCTCCAAAGCCCTTCTCTTTGTAACTCACAAGTTTGTTCTCTCTAGGTTTGTTGCCTTTCCTATAGATAATCTGAACACTGAGTCTTGTTCCAGAACCTGAACCCTGAGCCCTGTTCCAGAGACAAAAGAGAAATATAACTGTCAACTAAGAAAGTGAATGTGGATGGAGCCTCAAAGTTCAGCCAACCACTCCTACTGGACTCACTCATGCAGACACCTTGCAGTCCAGAAGGCAAAACACTTAATCAAAATCTTCTGACTGACCAAGAAGGCATGCAGCTTCTACTAAAAAATATCAGTAAAATGTTAGGTGAGATCTCCTTCCCCTTCATTTCAATGTCCCTGTTCAGCATGAAGCAGCCAGAAAGTGTGCACCCCTATTCCCAAATGGGAAACCCACAAATGAAAAAGACAATCTCTTTGTGTAAAAAAAAAAAAGTTAATCATCATTGGACTATGTCCCCCATTACCCAGTCTTTTCTAGTCCCCGTGAGATCTTTCCCATTTCCTTTACACACTGTCTCCACCCACCAGACTGTACAATCCAGTAATTTCATCCCTACTCATCCCTATCCTTCTGCTCCCATTACCTCCTTGGATGCTCATACATTGTTT
>NW_006399998.1:924488-928296 GCF_000299155.1 Elephantulus edwardii | reverse complement strand
CGGGATGGGTGTGTCAGAGGCAATGAGATTGGCACAGGATAGAGCACGGTTTAGGGCTGTTGTACATAGGGTCGCTATGAGTCGCAAATGACTCGACGGCACATAACAACAACAACAACAACAACAATTACCTGATTAAGGCATTTAGCCTGTTACCACTTTGGGGACATCATAAATAAAACAAATTGATAAAAAATAGTTATGTATATCTTTTCACAGACATGTTTATTCATTTATTTGGTGTAAAACATCTACAAATAAACTAGTTGCATGATATTGTCAGGTTATGTTTAACATTAATTTAATGACAATTTTCCAAAGTGATTGTACAATTTTGCATCCAAACCAACACTTTATTAGAGTTCTGATCGTTCCAAAATGTGATCTGTTTGACCTTTTTTGTTTCACCATTCCAATATGTAAGAAGAGTAAAGGCCACGTGGAGATGGACATATCTAACCTCCACAACTCCACAAGGGGGAACTGTTCTCATCAGCAATATTCACAATACAAAACCAATTCCCATGAGGTCAGACATGTCTCCCACACTCCTGAACCTCTTTCTACTCATCACAAAACCAATCTTATTGCAATAATGGGTCTGAAATATGTCATACTAGCTCAAAGACCACACAAAATTATATCACGGAAGTAAAAAAGCTATATTCCAGGTTGACATCAATCACTCAGTCAGAACAGCTTCCAAAATATGCTCCTCAGTCTTCAGCATTGTACCTTTAAGGAAGTGTTACAAAGGTATCAGTCTTCGCTTTTATGGCTCTTCCCTCTAGTTATTCAACAAACTTGGGGAAAGGCTTTTGGCTCTGGTTCCATGGAGTAGCAGTCCCAAGATCTGCTTTGTCTCATACTAAGTCTCTGGGTCTCTGCTTCAGTTGTTGTTGCTGCTCTTCTGTACATCTGGTGCAAGGATCTCTGGTCCTGAAGAGTTCACTACATTCTCTTGTTTCTTCTTTACTCATGGTGAGATTCTCAAATTCTGCTGTTGAATCTACTCAATTTAGTAGTGAGACTAGCCAATTGCTTGTGTATAGGCTAACACGTCCTATTAGTATATTCCCAACCATCCACATGGCAAAGGCAAAGTCAGTGGCTAGGGAAGCAATTTTAAACAATAAACTGTCAACACCACATATGTACATTGGTATATGATTGCGGTTTTTAATGAGAATTTTTCTTAGAATTAAAAGTGTTGAGCATTTTTCATATCCTTATTTGTCAGCCACATAACACCTTGGCTAAGAATGTTTGATTGAATCTTTTCCAGTTTTGTTATTGAGTTGTTATTGTTGTTACAGAACTTTGCCTATCCTGAGCCGATCTCACCATCTCTGACATACCTGGTGCCATTGACACAATCATTGTGTCAATCCATCTTATTGTAGGGTCTTCTTCTCCTGCACTGACCATCCACCCTTCCAAGCATGATAATCTTCTTCAAAGACTGGTGCCTCCTGGAAACATGTCCAAAGTGAGACAGCTTAAAAATCCTTGCCTCAAGGAGCAGTCTGGTTTCACACTCTCCACAACAGACCTATTAGTCCTCTTGGAAATCCATGATATGTTCAATACTCTTCTTCAGTGCCACAGTCAGAAGACATTGATTCTTCTTCTATCATCCTTAGTTATTGGCCAGCTCTCTGATGCATAGCAAGCAAGTGAGAAATGCTTGGCCTGGATCACACATTAGTCTCTAGACTTATACCATTGCTCTTTAGCACTCTGCAGAGATCACTGAAGGCAGATTTTTCCAAAGCAACTAGGATTGTTGATTTCTTGACTGCTGGTGCCAAGAGTGTTGACTGTTGATCTGAGCAAGATGAAATTGTTAAGAGGCAGCATCCTCAGCTAGTACATTATCCTTCTATGTCAGCTGTGTGCCTCAAATGGAGGAGCACAGACACTAAGTCACTAGAAGATCGGAGTCCAGTAGCAGAAGCTGAGAGGTAAGAACTTTCCTTAGAAACCAGCACAGAAAAAAAACCCAAAAACTACTTTCCCTAGAACTAGTACTTGAGAGTCAAACTTGAAGCCTCCTAAACTATGAGAATTATCTGTCCTTTTGTTATTTTTGGTGAATGATCTGCATATTGCTAATTACTTTCTCACCTGAGTAGCTGTATTCTTGCTTATTTATCATTGTTGTATTTAGTAAATCACTTACCTGTCAGATTGCTGTACTAAGGTAACTTGTGGGTGCTATGATGCTAAAGGCTGTGCAACCAGGGTGTCAAATGCCAGAGGGATCACCCATAGTGTATAGGTTTTAGTAGCCCTCCCAGACTAAGACAGACTACGAAGAAGGACTGGCCACCCACTTCTCAAAAACAGGACTTTGAAAACTCTATGAATAATAGACTAACGTGAAGTATTAGAGGAAGAGCCCAGATTGGAAGTCAATCAAAAGTATGAGGAAAAAGCTGCAAACACCCCTTAATAGTTGAAACATGGAATGTACGAAGTATAAATGTTGGAAAACTAGAAGTTGGGAAAAATAAGATGGAACATAAGAACATTATTATTCTGGATATTAGTGAGATAAGATGGACTGGCTTTAGACACTTTCAAGCAGGCAATCACATAGTATATTATTCCAGGAATAAAAAAATAGAATGAAAAAGCAGAATAGTGTTTAGTTCATAGTTAAATAAGACAACTTGAAATTTTACTCTGAAGTACAATGCTGTGATTGATAGGATATTGTCTAAATGCATACAAAGAAGATCTGTGATATGATTATTTTTCAAATATCTGAACTAACATCTAAAGCCAAAGAAGATTAATTGAAGATTTTTATCAAATTTTGGAATCTGAAATTGACCTTGCCCCCCCCCAAAAAAATGCAATCAAGATGTGTTAAGGATTTTTGGAGACTGTAATAAGAAAATTGGAAGCAATTAAAAAGAAAGGATATACAAACTTTGTAAATAAACCAGGGTGGGGGGTGGGGAAGAAGAAGGGATAGTTGGCAAGTACAGCCATGGTGACAGAAATGGGGCCAGAAATAAAATTAAGTTTTGTTCTTTCACTGTTTTATTCATCACACATAAATTTTATAAGAAACACAGATGGTGACTCTACCCTTGGACCTCACCAGGTGGATGGCATAACAATCAGATTGGCTAAATCTGTGAAAGGAATCACTGGAGAAGCTTACTATCAGCAGTCAAATCCAGCCCAACAATTACTCATGTGCAAGTTCAAATTGAGGCTGAAAAAAATTAAAACAAATCCACAAGAACCAAAATATGCTCTTAAATCTATTTCACCTGAATTTATAAATTAAGAATAGTTTTGAATCATTGAACATCAATGATCAGAGACCAATGATCAAAGCTGTGGGACGACATCAAGAATATCATCCATAAAGAGAGCAAAAAAATCACTACAAAGAGGAGAAAGAAGAAAACCAAAATAGATGTCAGAAGGAACCCTGAAAATGACACTAGAGCATCAAGAACGCGAGACAAAGGGAAGAGATGTTGAAGCAGAAGAGCTAGACAAAAGATTTCAAAGGGCAGCTAGAGAAGACAAAGCAAACTATTATAATGGAATATGCAGAGACCTAGAATTGGAGATAAAAAGGGAAGAACCCACTCAGCATTTCTCAAGTTGACAGAACTGAAAAAATCAAATTCAAGCCTTGAGTTGAGAATCATTATAGGCAAAATCTTGAATGATCCAGGAGGTATCAAAAGAAGATAGAATAGTCTAAAAGTATTATATTTTAGGGCATTATTTTTATCGTAGGAGTATGCAATGAGGGTTGCAGAGTGGATTATATTTGGGG
>NW_006399998.1:921474-924388 GCF_000299155.1 Elephantulus edwardii | reverse complement strand
TAAAATCTTCAGCAAGATCTTATTTGCATGCAGTATTAATGATATTGTTTGATAATTTTCTCATTCTGTTGAATCGCCTTTTTTTTAACTAGGTAAAGAAAAAAGAAGGTTCTCTTCTCATTGATTAGCCAGACAGCTTTCTTCCAGATTTCACGAAATAAATGAATAAGCCCATTGAGACCTGCATCTGTTTGCTTAAACACCTCTATTTGTGTTCTGTCAGTTCTTAGAGCTTAATTTTTTTTTCCCAGTGCCTTCAGTAATGCCTTGATTTCTTTTTTCATTGCCTTTGGATCTTGATAATATGTCACTTCTGGAAATGGTTCTGTATAGACCAATTCTTTTTGATACACTAAATCTGTATATTCTTCCATTGCTTTTAGATGTTGCCTGCATCATTCAATATTTCGCTCATAGAATCCTTCAGTTATTGTGATTGGAGCTTTAATTTGTTCGTTAGTTCTTTCAGTTTGAAAAATGTTTTTCCCTGTTGGGAAAAGCAATGATGTCAGTTTGAAGACTAAGATGTGCCTGATTCAGGCCATGGTCTGTTCAATCACTTACTATGCATCAAAGAGATGAACAATGAATAAAGAGAACAGAAGAAGAATTAACGCCTTTGAGTTGTAGTGATGAAGAAGAGTATTGAATATCTCATAGACTACCAAAAGAACAAACAGATATGTCCTGGAAAATGGTATGCCCAGAGTGCTCCTTGGAGGCAAGGATGATGAAGCTTCATCTTTCATGCTATGCACATGTAACTGTTATTGTTGTTGTTATGTGCCATTGAGTATGACTCATAGTGGCACTATGATCTGAACCTTGTTCTATCTGTGCCATTCTCACACTTTCTGACACATAAAACCTCACTGTGGCAGTCACTTCATCAATCTACCTGGTTGAGGATATTCCTCTCCTTTCCTGAACCTCCACCCTTTGCAGCATCATGTCCCTCTCCAATGAATACCCCCTTCTAGCAACATGCTTAAAGTATGCAAGGTGAAGCCTCATCTTTGTTTCCTCTAAAGAACACTCCAGCTGCACCCTCTCCAAAACACATCTGATTGTTCTCTTGGCTGTCCATGGGATGTTCAGTGCTCTTCTCAAACACCACAGGTCAAAGGCATCAATTTTTTTAAATGTCATCCTTACTCATTGTCCAGCTTTCAGATGCATAGCAAGTAATAGGAAAAACTATGGCTTGAATCAGATGCACCTTAGTTCTCAAACTGACATCTTTACTCATCAGTAATTTGGAGAGGTCCCTAATTGTAGATTTTCCCAGTGCATCTCCTTATTTCCTGACTGCTGCTACCAAGGGGTTTAATTGTGAATCCAAGAAAGAGAAAGCTGTTGACAGTTTCAATCTCCTCTCCATTCACCATGAGGTTGCCTATTGATCTAGTGGGAAGAATCTTTGTTCTCTTGATATTGAGATGCAATCCATACTGAAAGATTCATTCTTTGATCTTCTGCAACAAGTGCTTCAAATCTTCCTCACTTTCAGCAAGCAAGGTTGTGTCATCTGCACAATGCAGGATTGACACAGTGACTTCATCAATGGGCTCTAGTGTCTCAGAGATTACAATGGCGGCACAGGATAGTTCATGTTTCAGGTTGGCTGCTCATAGAGTCACTATGACATGTACTCAACTTGATGACACCTAACAACAACATTGGTTCTCTAACTACAAGTCTTTGAATATTTTATTATAACTTGCTTCATCTTCTTGAGTTGCCCTTTGACATATTTTGATCAGTTCTCATTTATTCATACCTTGTTTTAGCTTTTCTCCATTCAAAAGCAAGTTTCAGAGTGTCTTCAGAGATTCACTTTTATCTTTTCTTTTTAATGATGTTTAGCTTCTTCAGGCATAGTATCATTTCATAACTTCCCTGATCTTTGGTTGTTAGTGTTTAATATCTACTCTTGGTATGAAATATGTACCCTAACTTGTTCATTTTCTTCCATCCATCATAACTACTCTGTGATTTATCCTTGGCTTTTTCATTTATTGATAAATTGGTAATATTTATTAGTTAGTGTGTCCATTTTGTAGCTATCATAGGTCATTTTCAAGTCATGCTGTTGAGTTGGAACCAACTTTCTTCTGGTTTTCAGAAGCAATAACTTTCATGAGAAGAGATTTCCCATCTTTCTTCTGTGGAGTGACTGGTGGATTCTAACAATGTAGCTTTGAGTTTACAGTGATTTCCCCTTTTGAAGTCATGTTGTTCTTGTTTCTGTGTGCTGTCGAGTCAGAACCAACTTATAGTTGACCCTCTGGCAGATTTTCAGAGACAGTAAGTTGCTCAGGAGGAGATTGCTCATTCTTCTCCCATGGAGGGTGGATTCATACTGTGTGCCTTTTTTCAAGTTGTTGTTGTTATGTGCCATCGAGTCGCTTGTGACTCATAGCGACCCTGTGTACAAGAGTCCTAAAAGCTACTCTATCCTGTGCCAGCCTCGCCATCTCAAACACACTCATTCCCACCACTCCACTCACAGAATCGATCCATTTCATCGAGGGTCTTCCTCTTCTGTGCCGTCCCTCCACTCTCCCAAACATGATGTCCCTCTCCAAGGATCAACCCCTCCTTGCAACATGTCCAAAGTATTGGCCATCCATTTCCAAAACTACAGGCCTTTGAAAACCCTATGTACCTTTTTCAAGTTACAGTGACATTATATAAACATACCACAATTAATCCATCTAATTACCTGATTGCTTTGTCATTCCGTGCTGCCTTTTGGAATCTTCTGTTCAGCTCTTTAGTGTCTTGGATTCTTCCTTGTGCTTTGGCTTCTCTACGTTCCAGTGCAATCTTCAGAGTTTCTTCTGACATCCATTTTGGTCTTTCCTTCCTCTTCTGTCTTTGTAATGACCGCCTGCACTCTTCCTGGATGATA
>NW_006399998.1:900199-914599 GCF_000299155.1 Elephantulus edwardii | reverse complement strand
ACCCCACCCCCTACCCCCAAATATAATTGGCAGGCTCAAGATGGATGGTGAAGAGATTGAGATTGTTCACAGTTTTGGTTTGCTTGGATCCACAGTCAACACTCTTGGCACCAGCAGCTAGGAAATTAAAAGACGTATTGTGATGGCAAAGTCTACAGTTAGAGACCTCTCTAAAGTGCTGAAGTGCAAGGATGTCAGTCTGGAGACTAAGGTGTGCCTGATACATGCCATGGTCTTTGCAATCACTTGCTATGCATCACAAAGCTGGACAATGACTAAGGATGATGCCTTTGAGCTGCAGTGTTGGAGAAGAGTACTGAATATGGACTGCTAGGAAAATAAACAGGTTTGTTCTGGAGAGAGTGAAGCCGGGCTGCTTCTTGGAGGCAAGGATTCTGAAGCTTTGTCTGACATATTTTGGACATGTTGCGAGGAGGGGCCAGTCCTTGGAGAGGGATGTCATGCCTGGGAGGGTGGAGGGACAGCGCAGGAGAGGAAGACCCTCGATGAGATCGATTGATTCAGTGACTGGGGTAATAACGTGGGCAGATGTGTCAGAGATGGTGAGATTGGCACAGGATAGGGCAGAGTTTAGGGTTGTTGTACTTAGGGTCGCTATGAGTCACAGGTGACTCGACGTCACATAACAACACCACCATATGATCAAGAGCCAATAGTATGGTAAGGAAGGGAAAAGTTCAAGTTTCAATGACGGATTTGGGGGGGGGGGCGGTGATAAGACCCAGCAATTGATGAAATACCAATTGGCATGTTTCAAATGGCAGATGCAGCCCTGGACATGCTCACCAGTCTATGACAGGAAATTTGGAGGACAGTAGCCTGGCTGATGGACTGGAGAGATCCTATTTTTTGTTCCCATTTTCAAGCAAGGTTATCCAAAAGAATATGGAAAGTATAGAAGAATATCATTAATATCACATGCAAGCAAAATACTACTAAAGATCATCCAAACACGTCTAGAATAGTATCTAGAAAAGGAACACCCAGTTCAAGCTTGATTCAGAAAAGGTTGTGGCACCAAGGAAATCATTGCCAATATCAGATGGTTCCTGGCTGAGAGCAGAAAATACCAGAAGGATGTCTATTTGTGCTTTATTAACTATGCAAAGGCATTTGACTGTGGATCATAGAAAAAGCCAAGGCTAACACTGAGAAGAACAGGAATCTCAGAACACTTAATTGTGCTCATACAAAACCTATACCTAGAACAGGAGACTATTGTGTGAACAGAACAAGGGAACACTACATGGTTTAAAATTAAGTAAGGCATGTGTGTCAAGGTTGTATTTTCCCCCCCTCTCCATACCTACTCAATTTGTTTGTAGAGCAAATTATTCAAGAAGCTGGACTCTCTCAAGAATGTGACATCAGAATTGGAAGAAGTCTCATCAATAATTTTCAATATGCGAATGACACAATCTTGCTTGCTGAAAGTGAAGAGGACTTGAAACCCTTGCTGCGGAAGATTAAACATTGCAGCCTTTCATACAGATTGTATCTCAACATTATTGTTGTTGTTGTTGTTAAGTGCTGTCAAGATGAGCATGAACCATAGCGGCCCTATGAACAAAAGACCTGAACCCTGTTCTATAAGTATTGCTGCTTCTCTAAGTTCATAGAGTTTCCAGGGGCATGTTGTTTAGGAAGTGGATGCCACTCTTGCTTCCAAGCCTGTCTTAATCTGGGAGCTCCACCGAACACTGTTCATTATGGGTGACCATTATGGCATTTGACACACTAGTGGCACAGTGTTCAGTATCACAGCAACCCCAAGTTATCTCAGTAGAGAGAATTGACATACCAGTGCTGTACTGCTTAGAAAAATGTTCATTTCAAATACAATTAACACAATTCATTTTGTGTTTCAACATTAGGAAAACAAAAATTCTCACCCCTGGACCAATAACCAACATCATAATAGATGGAGAAAAGATTGAAACTATCAACGTGGATCCACAGTCAACACATTTTGTACCAGCAGCCAGAAGACCAGGACACATATTGCATTGGGAAAGTCTGCCATCAAGAGCTACTCCAAATTACTGAGAAGCAATAATGTTAGTTTGAGGAATGAGGTGTGCCTAATACCTTTTATATGGTATGCATCTGAGAGCTGGACAATAAGTATCACAGAAGAAAAATTGATGCCTTTAAACTGTGGTGTTGAAGGAGAATACTAAATTCCCCTTGGACTACGAAAAGAACAAAGAGATATGGCTTAAAGAAGGTGAAGCCAGGGTGCTCCTTGGAAGCAAGGATGGTGAAGCTTTATCTCCCATACTGTAGGTATGTTGCTAGAGTTGAGGCTATTCCTTAGAGTGGGACATTTGCTTGGGCAGGTGGAGAGATGGTGAAGAAGAAGAAAACACTCAACCAGGTGAGTTGACACAGAAACTGCAGCAACAGGCTTAACTGTGTCAGAGATTGTGACGTTGGCACAGGATAGGACAGGGCTCAGATCTGTTGTTCATAGGGCAGGATAGATCGGGGCCCAGATCTGGTGTTCATAGAATCTCTATGAATCGTACCCAACTCTAAGGCACCTAACAACAACAACATCATGATACTGACAATTCATTTTGTTATTATATAATTTATTTTCTATTATAGAAAGGTCTTTCTATATTTTGAATGCGAATAATTTAATGCAGATATTTGGGTATGAAAATATCATCTCGCAGTCTGGAACTTGTCTTCTCATTCCCTGAGTAAGTCTTTCAAGAGACACAGATATTATTATAAAATTCAATTTACCAAATTTAAAATTTTCTAGATCTTGCTTTTGGTATCATAACTAAGATATTTTAGCCTAACTCACGTTAGTACAGACTTTAATTCTTTTCTATGGGAAATTTGGGGTTCTCTTACATATAGGTATAATTTATTTTTAGTTGATTTCTGGGTATTGTATGAGGTAAGTGCATCTCTTTGAGCATGAATATCCAGTGGTCTCAGGCCGCTTTATTGAAATAGTTCTCTTTTTTAAAAAACGGAATTGTTCTTTTACCAATGTCAAAAGGTATGTTGTTGTCTACATAAATACACACATATGTATCTATATTCATGTACACATATCATTGTTAATATTATGTGACAATGTGGCCATGATCCTCAATAAAATGTAGCAGTTCTATGTGTTGTAAGTTTTAACCTCTGTGATATTAATAAGGAAGGATTACAGCTGGATTTGGAAGGATATAATCAGCCTTCTCTGATTAACAGTAAGTCTCCTCAGGTTTGTGGTCTGCATGGTGTTTAGGGTTGAATTATATCTAAAAGCTAGAAATGTTTTGTCAGGTTGATACATGGTAATATGGCTGGTGGTTTCCAGACTTACGCCAATGGTCTGCTGTACTTGCTAAGGTCTCCAAAGTCAGCAGCTTGAGATCCTGCCTGCTCACTGATGACCTGAACTCTCTCCCCAGATACCTCTGTCGTGAGATTTGATCTACAGACCTGAGATTTACCCCTACAAGTACATGAACCATCTCATTGAAATATGTGTGTTGTCATGGTTTGCCATTAAACCTGCTACAACTCAGTAGTGACCCTATGAACAATAGACGCAAACGTTGCCCTATCCTGTGCCATCTTCATGATCTTCCTCACACTTGAGCCTACTGTAATAGTCACTGTGTCAGTCCATCTTGTTGAGAACCTTCCTCTCCTTCTGTGACCCTCAACCTCTTCCAATATGAAAACTTCCCAAGGACTGGCCCCTCTTGACAACACACCCCAAGTGTATGAGACAACGTTTGGTCATCTTTGCTCCTATGGAGCACCCCAATTATACTTCGTCCAAGCTGGACTTCTTTCTTCCGTGATACTTTTCATACTCTTCCTTGAAACCGCAATTCAAAGACATCAATTCTTTTTCTGCTATCTTTATTAATTATACAATTTTCAGATATATAAGAAGAAATTGAAAATATCATGGCTTCATTAAGGTATGGGTGTCTTCAAACCGAGATCCTGCTCTTTAGAAGTTAGGAGAGGTCCTACACAGTAAATTTTCCTAGTGCCAATTTCCCCAATGTCTTTTACTTCTTTTTTTCCCCTTTTAAAATTTTTTTTAATTTAAATTTATTATTAATTTGCAAAGAGTTTGGATTTCTATTCATTCATTGTTGCACTTTTCTCCCTTCCCAACCCTTCCCCCTAGTACACTACCCTCTTGGAAAAGTAAAAGAAAAATTCTTTCATTGTTTTACAAACCCTCCCCCAGGTCCACTCCACCATGTAGCCTTTGTTCTAGACTCCTGTCATGACAAAAATACCTAATCACATATCCCTTTTAAACAGTTTTCTCCCTCATCTGTTTCAATGCCGTATACAATATTGAACCCATCTTTCTCAGTATCCCCCCAACCCCAAGGTCAGTCCTGTTTTACAACAGTGACACCATGCAGTATTTGTCCTTTTGTGACTGAGATACTTCACTCAGCATAATGTCCTCCAGAGTCACTCATTTTGAATAATATTGCATGAGTTCCTTGTTTTTCAATGCAGTATAGTATTCCATTGTGTAAATTTGTTTGTTAATGGGTGTCTTTTACTTCTTAGTTGCTGCTTCCATGGATTCTGATTGTCAATGCAAGTAAAAAAGAAATTAAAAAAAAATTACTCACAACTTCAATTTTTTTCTCCAGAATCATGAACAATAGTTTTCTATTATTCCAGTGGTGAGAATTTTATTTTCTTAAAATTGAGATGCTATGCACACCCATTTATTGCATCTTTGTTCACAATAGCAAAGAGTTAAAAACAATCCTAGTGCCCATCAACAAATGAATGGATTGAGAAGCTGTAGAATATTCACACAACAGACTACTGTGCTGTATTGAAAAACAAAGAACTCATGAAATATTATACAAAATGGGTGATCCTGGATAACATTATGCTGAGTGAAATATCTCAGTCGCAAAAGGACAAATAGTATACAGTGCCACTATTGTAAAGTGGGACTGACATCGGGATTGGGAGGAAGTTATGAGGGGATAAATAATATATACTGCATTGAAACAGATGTTGGAGAGAACAGTTTAGGAGGAATATATGATTGGGTACTACTGTGATGACAAGAATCCAGAATGAAAGCTATATAGTGGAAGTAGACTGGGGCAGAGGGTGGGGCAGATAGATTGTATAACAATGAAAGACTTCTTTCTTTACTTTTCAAAGAGAAAAGCAAACTGGGGGTGGGGAAAGGTGGGCAGGGAGGAAAGTGTGTAACAATGAATGAATGGAAATCCAAATTATCTGTAAACTTTCATTAAAATAAATTTTAAAACATTGAGATGTTGAGATGCTGTATATATAAAGGTTGTAATTGTCAATCTTCCTCATTAAGTGCTTTGAGTCTTCTTACAGTGTAGGTTGTTGAATCTTCCTCCAATCCTGATGCCACATTCTTCTTCATATAGTCCAACTTCTCAACAATTTTGTTCTACATAGAGATTGAATAGGTATGGAGAAAAGATACAACCCTGAAACACACTTTCTTGATTGATATTAAATCATGCTGTGTTGCCTTGTTCTATTACCAACAGCTTCTTAGTCTATGTATTTGTTTTGCATAAGCAGTATAAAGTTTCTGAGATTTCTTTTGTTCTCAATGTAATCCTTAAACTGTTATTATCTACATAGTAAAGTGCCTTTTCATAACCATAAAACAAATATAGACTTCTTTCTTCTATTTCCTGCTTTCAGCCAAGATTTATCCAACACATGCAATGCTATTTCTCAATCCATTACTTTTTTAATCAAGCTTGAAATTCTGGAAGTTCCCTGATGATGTATTTATTGTCCCAGCTGTTTTTTTAGTAATCTTCATCAATATTTTACTTGCCTGTTGTTGTTGTTGTTATGTGCAGTCAGGTTTCCTGTGACTCATAGTGACCCTATGTACAACAGCTCTGAAACCTACCGTGTCCTGGGCCAGTCTCACTAATTCTGACACACCAACCCTCATTGCCCCCTTGACTGTATCAGTCCATCTCATCACGGGTCTTCCTCTCCTATGCTGTCCCTCCACCTTTTCGAGCATTAAATCCTTCTCCAAGTACCGGTCTCTCCTGGCCACATGCCCAAAATATGTAAGATGGAGCTTCAAAATCCTAGACTCCAAGCAGATAGTTGGTTTCACCCTCTCCAAAACAGACGTATTTGTTTTCTTGGTAGTCCATGAATGTTCAAGACTCTTCACCAGCACCACGACTCGAAGGCATCAATTCTTCTGTCATCCTTAGTCCTTGTCCAGCTCTCTGCAGCATAACAAATAATTGCGAAGACAATGGCCTGGATTAGGTGCACCTTTGTCTCTAGACTAACTTCGTTGCTTTTCAGCACTCTGGAGAGGTCCCTAAGATTTTCAAAATGCTATTCATCTTTTCATTTCCTGACTGTTAGTATTAAGAATGTTGATTGTGAAGCCGAGCAAGCTCAATCTCTTAACAACCTCACTCTCTTCTCCATCTATCATTGTGCTACCACTTGACTCAGTGGTGAGAATCTTTGTCTTCTTGATGCTGAGCTTCAATCCATATTGAAAGCTGCAGTCCTTGACCCTCTACAGCAAACACTTGAGATCCTCCTCAGTTTCAGCAAGCAAGGTTGTGTCATCTGCATAACACAGGTTGTTGATGAGTCTTCTTCTAATCCTGATGCCACAGTCCTCTTCATAAAGCCCTGCTTCCTGAATGATCTGTTTTGCATGTAGATTGAAAAGGTATGGAGACAGGATGCAAACCTGACACACTGCTTTTCTGATTTTGATCTATGCAGTATTTTTCCCTGCTCCTGTTCTAAGGACTATTTCTTGGTCCAAGTAGAGGTTTTGCATGAGCACAATCAAGTGTTCTGGGATTCCCATTTTCCTCAAGGTTAGCCATAATTTGTTGTGAAACACACAGTCAAATGTACTTGCATAGTCAATGAAACACAAACATTCTTCTGGTATGATGCTAATAACATTGTTTGATAATTTTCACATTCTGTTGGATAACTGTTTTGTTTTGGTTTTTAATGAGACCTTTTCCAGTCTGTTGCCCAGATAGCTATTTTCAAAGTCTCTTAACATAGTCTGTGAGCATGTCCAGGGCTGAATTTGTTTAGGAAAACATGCCAATTTGTGTGTGTGTGTGTGTGTGTGTGTGTGTGTGTGTGTGTGTATACACAACTGACTTGCTAAAAACCAAGGAAGCATATATGTGTGTGTTTGTGTGTATATACACACACATATACATGTATTTACACACTTCCTTAGTTTTGCATCTCCAGACAATAGTTGTTGTTATGTACCATCAAGTTGCCTGCGACTCATTGTGACCCTATGTACAACAGCCCTAAACCCTGCTCTATCCTGTGCCAATCTCACTGTCTCTGACATACTTACCTCTATTACGCCAGTCATTGAATTAATCCACCTCATAAAAGGTCTTGCTTTCCTGTGCTATCCCTCCACCATCCCAAGCATGACGTCGCTCTGCAAGGACTGGTCCTTCCTTGCAACATGTCCAAAGTATGTCATCCAAAGATTCAGAATCCTTGCCTCTAAGGAGCAGCCTGGTTTAACCCTCTGTAGATGGCACATAACAACAACAACAAGAGGATGAACTTGTTCATTTTCTTAGCAGTCCACAATATATTCAACACTCTTCTCCAACACCACAGCTCAAAGTCATCAATTCTCCTTCTATCATCCCTAGTCATTGTCCAGCTCTCTGACACATAACAAGTAATTGCCTGTATTGGGTGCACCTTAGTCTCCAGAGTGACATCATTTCTCTTCAGTACTTTGGAGAGATGTCTAACAGCAGACTTTCCCCATTACAACATATCCTTTAATTTCCTGGCTGCTGGGCCCAAGAGTGTTGATTGTGGAGCCAAGCAAGCTAAAGCTGTCAACAATTTCAATTTCTTCACTATCTATGTTGCTGCCAATTGGCCCAGTGGTGAGAATCTTTGTTTTCTTGTTATTGAGCTTCAATCCATATTGAAGACTGTAGTCCTTGACCTTCTGCAGCAAGTGCTTTAAGTCCTCCTCAGTTTCAGCAAACAGGGTTGTGTCATCTGCATGATGCAAATTGTTAATGAATTTTCTCCAATCCTGATGCCACATTTCTCCTCATAGAGCCCAGTTCCCCAGATAATCTGTTCTTCATATAGATTGAGAAGGTATGGAGATAGGACACATTTCTCGTGTATACCTTTCCCAACTTTGAACCATACAGTGTTTCTTTCTCTGTTCTGACGAGTGCCTCCTGGTCCAAGTATAGGTTTCATATTAGAGATCTATATTTGTTCCCATTGCAAGCAATATGCCCTGTAAAAAGAGCAATGGCCATGTGGGGGAACTCCATACCTGACTTTTCTCAACTTTATAGGAGGAAACAATCTCAGCACACAGCATTAATAACATAAAGCCAATTCTCATGAAGTCAGACATATTCCACAAGCCTCTTTATACTACTCTCAACACCAATTTTACTGCTTGGCTGGGTCCAAAATCTGAGATGATAGCTGACAGACCACACATAGCAATATCTGGGGAATTAAACGGTTATAATTCAGCTTAATAACAAAATACAGTCAAGTCAGCTCCCAAATATGTACACACATGCACTTCAGCCTTGAGCTTCGTGGCCCTAGGTATTTCCAAGTTCTCAGTCTTTCCAATATTGGCTTCCCCCATAAATGACCAACAAAGTTGTCCTTAGTTGTCCTGCTAATGCTAGTTTCCCTGAACCCAAAGTCCTATCTCACATCCAATTGTGCAGTCCAGCCATTACTGCTGCTACCATCACCCAAGCGTGTCTCATAGTTCACCATATTGTTGGGGGAGATTTCTCCTAGTGTGGGAGAAAGAATTCCTTCTAGTGGGGGGAGATTCCCTAGTCTCTGCAGCTAGAGGTGTTCAATTTATTGGCAAGAATAGCCAATACTCTTGTAGATTGTTGAGAGCAGCGAAGCCCCTTGTAGATAGGCCAACACTTCTCACTTGTACAGTCCCGCCCCTTCACATAATCAGTCATCTACACTAGAAAAGCCATATAAAGACAAATTCCACATAGCCAAATTTTATCCTTTTTGAAAACTAAATTTTATTCTTTTTGAAATCTCCTTTGACTATCCGACTATCTTTGCATTTCCATTTGAATTTTTATAGCAATTGTAATTTTTGCACCAAAAAAGTTTCCTTTGTCACTATAGCCTTATTATAGCTCATTTTTGGGTACAGTACAATAGTCAAAAGGGAAAAATAATCCAATAGTTAAAATGTATTTGAAAAATGGAATATATATGTACAATGTAAAATGATTCTGTAATAAAAAGGAATGAAGTTTTAACATATGCTTTAATATGACTGAACCTTGAAAATATTATGTTGTGTGAAGTAAACCAAACATACAAGTACTATATGGCATATGAAATAAAGACAATAAGAAAATGAAAATTAATAGAGACAATAGTAGATTGTTACCAGGACTTGTGGGGAGAAAAAAAATGGACAGACTTTATAGTTGGAATGAAAAAAAGAATCGTAGTAGTAGTTGTACAACATTGTGAACATAATTAGATCATAAAGTTGTACACTTAAATGGTTAAAGTGGTAGTGCATTGCATGTGGTGCTTCTAAAGCAATCTGAGTTCACCAGATGCTCCAAGGGAGAAATATGAACAGTCTCCAGTTATAGAGACTAACTACCATGTCCCTCAGAATTGGAATCAACTTGAAGGCAAACGTATATATTTTCTTCTACACACACAAAAATATCTTTATTAATGTATTATTAAATCTAGAGATTAATGTGATGAGAATTAATGTTTCTTCTCACATAAAAAAGGTAAAATTATTTGCTACAGATTAGTAAGTAAACCAGCACCAGGGTATGCCTTGTTTACTAGTTAATTCTGCCTGAAGGGGTAGCTGAAGATTTCTATTTCTGTCTCTGGACAATGCTTTCTGCCCTCTGGTCACCTAGTTTCCCTGGATTGTCAAATCTCTAGACTCACTTCTGGGAATGCCTGGGGCTCTGCCAGGGGACCCTATGTGCTGGGAAAACCTCACATTATTCCTGATGTCTTATAAGAACAGCAATTTATTGCCTCATAGATCTACAGATTGAGAATCTGATGGTCTTGTGAGAGTTGTGACCTCTTCTAGCTTCTCTAGGGAGATGCACAGTCTTTAGAATAATGAAGCATTAAAAGTCAAAACAGCAACATATGCCACAGGACAACTAACAGAAAGCAGGGTAACTAATACAATAGGAACAATGGAAACGGGAAACATAAGAAGCAAATGAAGGAAAGTAATGCAGCAATGAATGAATGGAAATCCAAAATATCTATAAACATTCATTAAAATTAATAAAATAAAATTGAAAAAAAGAAGTGAGATGAATGCACATTTTCCAATTAAGAAGGGACTGTGTCAGGGCTGTGTTCTCTCTCCATACCTATTCAATCTGTATGCTGAGAAAGTTATCCAAGAAGCTGGATTCTGTGAGGAGGAGTATGGCAACAGGATTGGAAGGAGACTCATTAATAACCTGTGCTATGCGGATGACACAATCTTGCTTGCTGAAAGTGAGGAGGACTCAAGGAATGCAGCCTTCAGTATGGATTGCATCTCAATGTCAAGAGAATAAAAATTCTTACCACTAGACCAATAGGCAACATCATGATGGTTATAGAGGAGAATGAAACTGTCAACAGCTTCATCTTGCTTGGATCCACAATTAACACTCTTGGTGCCAGCAGTCAGGAAATAAGGAGACACATCACACTGAGAAAATCTGCAGTTAGAGACCTCTACAAATTATTGAGGAATAATGATGTCACTTCAAGGACTAAGGTGCATCTGGTTCAGTCCACGGTCTTTCCAATCACTTCCTATATATCTGAGAGCTGGACAGTGAATAAGGATGACAAAGGAATTGGTGTCTTTGAGCTGTGTTGGAGACGAGCATAGAACAGCCCACAAACTGCTGAAAGATCAAATATATATATGTATTGGAGAGGGTGCACCTGGATTGCTCTTTGGAAGCAAGAATGATGAGGTTTTGCCTCACATACTTTGAGAATGTTGCTAGGAGGAGCTGTTCCTTGGAGAAGGAGCATGATGCTAGGAAGTGTGGAAGATCGACAAAGGAAAGGAAGATCCTCAATCAGGTGAATGGACATGGTGACTGCTACAATGGCTTCTTGTGTGTCAGGAAGTGTGAGAATGGCACAGGATAGGACAGAGTTCAGATCTTTTGTTCAAAGGGTGACTGTGAGTTGTACTTGACAATATCTAACAAAGATGACGACAACAACAACAGTGCATTGGAATGATTATATGAGACACAATGTGCATGAAAGATAGTGTATACGAACTTTGTAAGCAAATCAATATAAAATAAAAATTTTATAAAAGAAACAGTGTTAATTTGATGCCATCATTGATGTTACTATAATTTCTCCACCACTTTTTAAACACATAATCTTGAGTAATCCGAACTGATTATGAAAAAGTTCACCCTAAATAATCAGCCTTAAAGGAGGGGATGATTCCATGGGCCATTAGCTAACGTGGCAACTTAAATCTTTAATTATCAAGGTTTCCTGAGGTAACATCTTACACAGGAATCAGATTGACTCTAACTGTGAAAGAATTCTCTGGAGAAGCTCAATATCAGCTGTGAAAATGAAGCCAGGTGCCAATTATAGAACAGACGATCAAACTGAAGCAAAAAAAAGAAAAAATCAAATCAAATCCACAAGAACTAAAATTTGGCCTAGAGTCGCCTAGAGTCTATCCCAACAGAATTTAAAGACCATCTAAGGAACAGGTTTGAAGCTTTCAGCACTAAACAGCAAATACCAGATGAGCTGTGGGAGGATATCAAGAATAACAGTCATGAAGAATGTAGAAGTCACTACAAAGAGAAGGAAGAAAAGACCAAGGAGAATGTCAAAAGAGACTCTGAATGTTGCACTACAATACCAAAGAACAAAAGTAAAGGGAAAAAATCAAGAAGTTAAGGAGATGAGCAGAAGAATTAAAAAGGCAGCATGGGAAGACAAAGCAAAGTATTATAATAAAATGTGCAAAGAGCTGGAGTCAGAAAATCAAAAGGTCCAGGCTCACTCAGCATTTCTTAAACTGAAGAACAAATTCAAGTTTCAAGTTGCAATACTTAAGGATACTTTGGGCAGAATAGTAAACGATCCAAGGAAGATTAAAAGAAGGTGGAAGGTGTATACAGAGTCACTGAACCAAAAAGATTTGGCTGGCATGAAACAACATATGATCAAGACCCTATGGTGATGAAGGAAGTTCAAGCTGATCTGAAGGACATTAGCTAAAAAACAAGACCCCAGGAATTGATGAAATACCAATTGGAATATTTCAGCAAACAGATGCTGTCCTGGACATACTCACCAGGTTATGTCAAGAAATCTGCAGAACTACCTGGCCAACTGGTAGAAGAGATCTGTTTATTCCCATTCCAAAAAAGGTGACTCAACAGAGTGTGGTAATTATCCAACAGTATCACTAATGTCATATGCAAGTAAGATCTTGATGAAGATTATCTAGAAACAACTAGAACAGTATATCAGGACAAAACTGCAGATGTTCAGGCTGAATTTAGAAGAGGTTGGGGCACTAGGGACATCATAGCCAACCTTAGATGGATATTTGGCTGAACACAGAGTACCAGAGGAATGTTTATATAGGTCTCATTGACTGTGCAAAGACATTTGACTGTGTGGATCACAACAAATTGTGGCTAACCTTGAAAATAATGGGATCTCAAAATATTTGGTTGTGCTCACTCAAAACCTATACTTGGATGAGGAAGCAGTAGTCAGAACAGAGCAAGGGAACACTGCATGGTCCAGAATCAGGAAAAGTGTGCAACAGGGATATATCTTATCTCCATACCTTTTCAATCTATAGATTGAACTGATCATTTGGGAGGGTAAATTTTATGAGGAGGAATGTAGCATCAGGATTAATGGAAGACTGATCAGCAAGTTGCATTATGCAGATGACACAACCTTGCTTGCTGAAACTGAAGAGGTTATGAGGCATTTGCTGCAGAAGGTCAAAGACTGCAGTCTTCAATATTAATTGAAGCTCAATATCAAGAAAACAAAGATCCTCACAACTGTGCCAATTGGTAGCTTCATGATGGGCATAGAAAAGATTGGGATTGTTGATAACTTCAGCTTGCTTGGTTCCACAATCAACACTCTTGGAGCCAGCAGTCAAGAAATCAAAGATGACATTAACATTGCTGGTAAGTATATTTGTTTTCTCCTCGACACATGAGCCTATATTCGGCCTTAAAAGCCTTCTCGGGTCCCATCTCTTCCTGCTATTCCTTAGTTGTTGGAATTGACAGAAAACCTCATAAGCAGTTCCTTACTTCACCACTGCCTTGCATGTGGACTCCCTAGTTGTAGAACAATCGAATGGTAAATGAAAGTTGGTCCAGGACTTGAGAACAATGAATGATATAGTTGTGCCTCTACATCTTGTGGTTTCTAGCACTTTCACTATAATAGGCAAACTGCCAGCCAATAAAACTTTTATTTTAAGGATTATCTTCCCTCTGTAACTTGATTTGTGTCATCGTTAGACTCTAATTGGAATACTATTGATTTTCATTGCTGACTCATGTACATTTAACTTGTTAGTTAGACTGCAACACTTCCATGATGCATCTTCAAGGATATGAACGTGCGTTCCCAAGCACAATTAATAACAGTGCATCTAAATTCCAAAATCAATCTCCACAACAGTCTATGTGTTTCCTATTGCCAAAGGGCCCTTCAGAGTAGTGAGAGAAGATCTTCACCCTGAAACCGACAGCATCCCTTATCAGCAGGAAGTAGCTAAGAGAGTCCGCCGCCCCATTTTTCTTGTGAATCAGGATGAAAACTCTCTCAAGGAGGAGTGACAGGAAATGGCAAAGGACGCATGGAAAAAGGACATTAATCAGAACTGGTTTTGATGGGGAATATGGCAACATGACAATGGAAGTTGATCCTCAGGGAATGCTGCTTTACTGGAAGTATTTCTGTGAACTTATTTTGCTCTCTCGGTTGTATTTGTTTGATTATATATAAAGGATTAAGTTGTTGTTGTTATGTGCCATCGAGTCGTTTGCGTCTCATAGTGACCCTATGTAAAACAGCCCTAAACCATGCTCTATCCTGCGACAACCGCACTGCCTCTGACACACCCATTCTGATTACCCCAGTCACCAAATCAATCCATCTCATAGAGCGTCTTCCCCTCCTGCGCTGTCCCTCCACCCTCCCAAGCATGATGTCCCTCTCCAAGGACCCATCCCTCCTGGCAACATGTCCAAAGTATGTCAG
>NW_006399998.1:861188-881876 GCF_000299155.1 Elephantulus edwardii | reverse complement strand
TTGGATTTCCATTCATTCATTGTTGCACTTTTCTCTCTGCTCCCCCCGCCCCCAGTACACTCTTATCTTTGAAAAGTAAAAGAAAAATTCTTTCATTGTTTTACAATCCCCCCCACAGGTCCACTCCAATATGTAGCCTTCATTCATTCTGTATTCCTGTTATGACAATAATGCCTGTTCACATATCCCTTTTAAATACTTTTCTCCCTCATCTGTTTCAATACAGTATACATTATTTATCCCCTCTTTCTCAGTCTCCCCCCAATCCTGATGTCAGTCCTGTTTTACAACAGTGGCACTATACAGTATTTTTCCCTGTGTGATTGAGATATTTCACTCAGCATAATGTCCTCCAGGGTCCCCCATTTTAAATGATATTGCACAAGTTCCTTCCAAATCCTTTTGGTAAAATGACTCTGTATAGTCTTTCCAGCTTCTTTTTCCCCAATTTATTATTATTATTAATTTTAATGAAAATTTACAGACTTTGGATTTCCATTCATTCATCATTGCACTTTTCTCCTGCCCACCCATCCCTCCACCCCAGTTCACTCATCTCTTTGAAAAGTAAAATTCTTTCATTATTATACAATCCCTCCCCCAGGTCTGCTCCACTATACAGCCTTCGTTCCGGACTCCAGTCATGACAATAATGTCTAATCACATATCCCTTTTAAACAGTTTTCTTCCTCATCTGTTTCAATGCAGTATACATTATTCATTCCATCTTTCTCAGTCTCTCCCCAAACCCGATGTCAGTCCTGCTTTACAGCAGTAGCACTATGCAGTATTTGTCCTTTTGTGACCAAGATATTTCACTCAGCATAATATCCTCCAGGGTCACCCATTTTGTGTATTACATGAGTTCTTTGTTTTTCAGTGCTGCATAATATTCCATTGTGTGACTATCACAGCTTCTCTATCCGTTCATTTGTTGATGGGCACTTAGATTGTTTCCAACTCTTTGCTATTGTGAACAAAGCCGCTATAAGCATGGGTGTGCATATATCTGCTTGGGTGGCAGTTATAGTTTCCTTGGGGTATATTCCCAGTAGTGGAATTGCTATGTCAAATGATATTTCTGTTTCCAACTTTTTGAGAAAGCACGATAGTGTCTTCCACAGTGGTTTCACCATTTTACACTTCCACCAACAGTGAATAAAGGTTCCAGTTTCTCCACAACCTCACCAGCATCTGTTGTTCCGTTAAATTTTTCTATTCTTACTGGAGTGAGATGATATAGTTGTTTTGATTTGCTTCTCTCTTAGAGCTAGGGATTTTGAACATTTCTTCAAGTGTTTGTTTGCCATCTAAATGTCTTCTTTGGTGAAGTGTCTGTTCATATCCTGTGCTCATTTTTCAATTGGATTATTTACCTTTATCTTGTTGTGGTGCTCAAGCATTTTATAAATTCTAGATATAAGTCCTTTATCTGACATGTCATTACCAAATACTTTTCCCAGTCTGTGGCTTCCCTATTTACCCTGTTGGAGAAGTTTTTGGATGTGCATAGGGATTTGATTCTTAGAAGGTCCCATTCATCTATTTTATCCTCTCCTGTTTGTAGATTTTTCAGGATGCTTGGAAGACTGTTGATGTTGTGGATTAGGATGTCTAGAGTTCTTCCAAGCTTTTCTTTAATGAAGTTTATAGTCCTTGGTTTTAGTCTTAGGTTCTTGTTCCACTTTGAGTTGGTTTTTGTTTATAGAGTGAGGTGTGGACCTTGCTTGAGTCTTGTGCAGACAGTTTTCCAATTTTGCCAAAACCATTTGCTAAAAAGGCTGTCGTTTCCCCTCCATCTTCTTTTACTGTTTCCTGGATCGTTGACTATTCTGCCCAAAGTATATTTAACTATTGCAACTCAAGGCTTGAATTTAGTCCTCAGCTCTTTCAGCTTAAGAAATGCTGACCAACAAAATCACTCACAATAAGAGAGATACAAATAAAAACCACAATGAGATACCATCTCACACCGGTAGCAGTGGCAAAGTTCAACAGGACAGCAAGTAATAAATGTTAGAGAGGATGTGTAGAAATAAGAACTCTTATGCATTGCTAAATGGATTGTGAAACAGTACAACGACTCTCGAAGGCAGTTTGGCACTTCCTCAAAAAGCTGAGCATGGAAATTCCATAAGACCCAGCTATTCTACTGCTTGGAATATACCCCAAGAAAATGAGAACTGAGATTCAAATGAAGGCTTGTACACCAATGTTAATAGTAGCATTATTCACCATTATAAGAACATAAAAACATCCACCAGATGCTCTGCTGGAGAGGAGACATAATCTCTTGGATCCTACCCGATGGTTCACACAAAACAAACAAACAAACATGAAAACTGACCAGATGTCCAATCACAAACAAATGAATTGAGAAGTTGTGGTTGTTGTTGTTATGTGCCATCAAGTTGCTTGTGAGTCATAGCAACCCTACGTACAAGAGCACTAAACTCTCCTCTAGCCTGTGCCAACCTCGCCGTTTCCGACATATTCATTCCCACACCCCAATCACAGAATTGATCCATCTCATCAAGGCTCTCCTGTGCTGTCTCTCCACTCTCCCAAACATGATGTCTCGCTGCAAGGAGTATGTCAGACGAAGCTTCAGAATCCTTTACTCCAAGGAGTATTCCAGCTTCATCCTCTCCAGGACAAACCTGTTTGTTCTCCTAGCAGTCCATGGTGTATTCAACACTCTTCTCCAGCACCACAGCTCAAAGGCATCAATTCTCTTTCTATCATTCCTAGTCACTGTTTAACTCTCCAATGCATAGTATGTAATTGCAGAGAATATTGCCCGGATCAGGCACACCTTAGTCTTCAGCCTGACATTGTTATTCTTCAGTACTCTTGAGAGGTCCCTCACAGCTGACTTCCCCAATGCAATTTGTCTCTTTATTTCCTGGCTGCTGTTACCAAGAGTGTTGACTGTGGAACCAAGTAAACGAAAACTGTTAACTATCTCAATCTCTTCACCATCCATACTGATGCTGCCAATGGGCCCAGTGGTGAGAATCTTTGTTTTCTTGATGTTGAGTTTCAATCCATATTGGAGGCTGCAGTCCTTGACCTTCTGCAGCAGGCACTTCAGGTCCTCCTCCGTTTCAGCAAGCAGGGTTGTGTCATCTGCATATTGCAGGTTGTTATTGACTCTTCCACCAATCTTGATGCATATTCCTCATCATACAGGCCAGCATCTCAGACGATCTCTTCTGCATACAGATTGAAAAGTTATGGAGACAAAACACATCGCTGTTGGACCCCTCTTCTTAATTTTGAACCATGTAATGTCTCCTTGCTCTGTTCTGACAACTGCCTCTTGGTCCAAGTATAGGTTTCACATTAGCACAATCAAATGTTCTGGGATTCCCATTCTTCTCAGAGTCAGCCATAGCTTGTTGTGATCCACACAGTGAAAAGCCATTGCAAAGTCAATGAAGAGCAGGTAGACATTCCTCTGGTACTATCTGGTTTCTGCCAAGATCCATCTAGCATTAGCTATAATATCCCTAGTCCCACAATCTCATCTAAATCCAGCGTGTACATCTGGCAGTTTCCTGTTGACATGTTCCTCCAATCGTTTTTGGATCATTTTCAGCAGAATCTTGTTTGCATGTGATATTAATGACATTGTTCGATAATTTCAGCACTCTGTTGGCTCACCTTTCTTTGGAATGGAAACAAGTATCAATCTTTTCCAGTCAGTTGGCCAGCTGACTGTCCTCCATATTTCTTGGCATAACTTTATGAGCACATCCAGGGCAGCATCTGTTTGTTGAAAAAATGTCAATTGGTATTCTGTCAACTCCTGGAGCCTTGTTTTTTGCCAGTTCCTTCAAGGCAACTTGAACTTCCTCCTTCATCACCACAGGCTCTTGCTCATATGTTATTTCATGGCATTCTCCTATGTCAGCCAATTTCTTCTGATATAGTGGCTCTGTACTCCTCCCACCTTCTTTTAATGCTTCCTGTATCATTTAACATTCTACCCAAAGTATCCTTAAGTATTGTCACCCGTGGCTTGAATTTGTTTTTCAACTCCTTCAGTTTAAGAAATGCTGAGTGAATTCGGCCCTTTTGATTTTCTGAATACAGCTCTCTGCACATTTCATTATGGTATCTTGCTTTGTCATCTTGAGCTGCCTTTTGAAATTTTCTGTTCAGCTCTTTGTCATAAAATAGAATACTACATGGCACACAGGTGCAGTGATTTTGTAAATTACTACCTAATTTGGGAGGGGTTGGAGAGCATTATGATGTGTGAATTAACTCAGTACCACAGGAACAAATACTGTATAGAACCGTTATTGTAGAATGAGTATGAGGATCCGGGGGTGGGGTGGGGAGGCTTGGGGTGAGGATGGGTGGAGGGAGGTGTTAATTATAGGGTTGCACAATTTGATGAGTGGAGGTGAATGAAATGGGAAGAATCTTTGGTGAAAAACAATGTATTTGAACTTTGTAAATAATTAAGTATTATACACACACACACACACACACACACACACACACACACACACACACACATTAAGGTGCATCTGATGTACCATTAAAAAGAAAAAAGAAATTATGAGCGAGTTTGGCCCCTTTCTGACTCTAGCTCTTTGCACATTTCATTATAATATTTCACTTTGTCTTCTGGCACTTCCCTTTGAAATCTTCTGCTCAACTCCTTAATTTCTTGATTTCTTCCCTTTGCTTTGGATTCTCGGCACTCTACTGCAATATTCAGAATCTCTTCTGACATCCATCTTCATCTTTTCTTTCTCCTCTGCCATTGTAATGAACCTCTGCATTCTTACTGGATGATATTCTTAATATCCTCCCACAGCTCATCTGATCTTTGCTCATTAGCGTTCAAGGCCTCAAACCTGTTTGTGAGATGGTTTTGAAATTCAGGTGGGATAGAGTCAAGGTCATATTTTGGTTCCCATGAATTTGATTTAGTTTTTCTTATCTTCAGCTTCAACTAGCATGTGAGTAGTTGGTAATCTGTTCCAAAATCAGCACCTGGCCTACTTTTCACAGCTGATATTGAGCTTCTCCAGTGATACTTTCCACAGGTGTCATCCATCTGCTTCTTATGCATACCATCAGGTGAAATCCACATGTCGGGCCTGTGTTTGTTTCTTATAAAAAGTATTAGCAATGAATAAATCATTGATTGTACAAAATTCTATCATTTCATTTCCTGCTTCATTTCTGTCTCCAAGTCCATGTTTTCCAACTACCGATACTTCTTCTCTGTTCCCAACTTTTGCATTCCAGTCACTCATTATTATTAATGCATCTTGATTGCACGTTCGATGAATCTCTGACTACAAAAAGTAGGTATAAATCTTCTATATCCTCCTTTTTGACTCTAGTTGTTGATGCATATATTTGAATGATAGTGGTATTCTTGTATGTGTATGGATATTATCTTGTCACTCACAACATTGCATTTCAAGATAGATCTAGAAATGACGTTTTTAACTATGAATGCAACCCTATTTTTCCTCATCTTTTCATCTGCAGCATAGTAGATTAGATGGTAGTCTGACCCAAAATGTCCCGTGCCAGTCCATCTCATTTCACCAATACCTAGTATGTCTATATTTATGTGTTCCATTTCTTTTTTAACAATATCCAATTTTCCTACATTCATGGTTCCAAATTCTAGTTACTAGTATCTGCTTAGAACTGTTTCTCCTCCTTTGTGTTTCTATATCTGAGGACTCAGCCTCAGTTGTCATATCTGCTAGTCTAAGTGTGCTGTATTATATATAGGGTTTTCAAAACCCCGCTATTCTGGCAGTGGAAGGCCAATCCTTCTTCCTAGTCATTCTTCATTTGAATGTTCAGATTTAGAACAGTATCTGACAGAAAAGTATTTTACAAAAAAGAGCAGATAAAAGATATTTCCCCAATTATAGAATTAATGAATAGATTCAGCCTATGGTGATAAAGGAATGCGTTCAAGCTACTCTGAAAGAATTTGAAATAAACAAGGCCCCAGGAATTGAGGGCATATCAGTTGACATATTTCAACAAATTTCCTTCATATTTTCCTTCAAAGATCTGCAGGCCTAGTGCTCCCTGGAGATCTCCATGTGTTCTGGCCTTCTCCAGTTTCTAGGATCTTCATTGTACAGGGACCCAAGTGAAAAATAGCACCCCACTTCTGGTAGTTCTTTCCTGGTGGTACTGAAGTGCCCCCTCTAAGATCGCTCTCCTCCACCTTTAGTGCCCAGTAAGATTAAAAAAAAACCATAGAATCTTTCCAATAAGTCATTCATTTCACAATGTTGTGACTTTGAAAAGGAAAACATTCCATTTTATATACAACTAGATTTTTTAAAAAAAGACGTCTTTAACATGTTTATGCAGAACAGATTATCCAGGAGACTGTGCTCTATGTGGAGAAATGTAGCATCAGGATTGGAAGAAGATTAAACAACAATCTTCATAACTCAGGTGATGCAATCCCTGAAGCACTTGCTACAGAAGGTCAAGGACTGTATCCTTCAATATGGATTGAAGCTCAATGTCAAGAAAACAACGATTCTCACAACTGGGCCAATTGGTAGCATAATGATAGATGATGAAGAGATTGAGATTGTTAACAGCTTGCATTTGCTTGGCTCCACAATCAACACTCTTGGTACCAGCAGCCAGGAAATCAAAAGATGAATTGCTTTGAGAAAGTATGCTGTCAGAGACTTCTCAAAAATACTGAAGAGGAAGAATGTCAGTCTAGACACTAAGGTGCACCTGATCCAGGTCATGGTCTTTGCATTTACTTGCTATGCATCAGAAAGCTGGACAGTGAATGACTAGGGATGATAGAAGGAGGATTGATGCCTTTGAGTGTTGGTGCTGGAGAAGACTATTGTATATACCACAGATGGCTGAGAGAACAAACAAGTTTGTGCTAGAGAGGATGAGACCAAACTGCTTCTTGGAGACAAAGATTCTGAAGGTTCGTCTGACCTACCTTGGGCATGTTGCAAGGTGGAATCTGTCCTCGGAGAGGGACATCATGCTTGGGAGTGTAGAGAGACAGCAAAAGAGAGGAAGACCTTCAATGACATGAAATGATTCAGGGGCTGGGGTAATGGAGCAGGTGTGTCAGAGAAAATTAGCACAGGATAGAGCAGGATATATGGCTGTTGAACATAGTGTCTCTATGAGTCACAAGCAACTTGACGGCACATATAAATAACGTGTTTTTCTAGTCATGTCTCCTTATTTAGGCCAGTTTCTCATTGCAAGTTATGTTTTACTTCAACTTCCTCCTGAAATGACAGTGACAGGGGACAGAGAAAGATATATGTCAGAAGTATGGAGAACTAGCTAAGCAGACAAGGAGAAGTTACTACATTCATTCTATAAATGTTTTCATGTGCACCACAACAAGATAAAAGTAAATAACCCAGTTGAAAAATGGGCACAGGATATGAACAGACACTTACTTCTCCAAAGAAGATTTTCAGATGGCAAACAAACACATGAAGAAATATTCAAAATCCCTAGCCCTAAGAGAGATGCAAATCAAAACAACTATGAGATATCTCACCCCAGTAAGAATAGCAAAATTTAACAGAACAGCAAACATCAAATGCTGGTGAGGTTGCAGAGAAACGGGAACCCTTATTCACTGTCGGTGGGAATGAAAATAGTGCAACCACTATGGAAGGCTGTATGGTGCTTTCTCAAAAAGTTGGAAATAGAAATACCATTTGACCTAGCAATTCCACTACTGGGAATATGTTGTTGTTGTTGTTGTTGTTGTTGTTGTTGTTGTTGTTGTTGTTAAGTGCCATCAAGTTGCAGGTGACTCATAGCGACCCTATGAAGGAAAGTCCTCAACGCTTGGGTGTCTTTCATCCTCCTCCCCAGGTTCATAGGGTTCCCTGAGGCAAGCTATTACAGAAGAGGATTCCACTCCTACATCCAAGCTTGTTTTAATCGGGGAGCTCCACCGCACACTGTCCACATTGGGTAACCAACCATTAACATATTTGACACATTAATGTCAGTGTTCAGCCTCACAGAAACCACAAGTTACCACTGTACGACAAGTGGACACACCAGGGCTATATGACCTAGAGGAATGTTTGAACAAAAACAATAAAAGACAGGCCCTAGGGTTGCGGGTTAAAAGTCATCCACCTTTGGCTTGGTGGCATCACTTTCTGTCCTCTGGGCAAACTGATCTCTCTCTATGTTGATGCTATTGTTGTTAAGTGCCATCGAGTCACAGGCAACTCATAGCGACCCTATGAAGGAGAGTCCTCCACGTTTGTGTGTCTTTCATCCTCTCTCCAGGTTCATAGGGTTTCCGGAGGCAAGCTATTATGGAAGTGGATGCCACTCCTCCTTCCAATCTTAAACAGTAGCCAAGTCATATAAAAGATCAAAATCATGCGAAATTTGTCTCATGCATCACAAAATTTTTATAGCCACCATAGCAACAAGAGAAGGCCTATTATTAAAAGAGTAAGTAGCAGTAAGTAGATCACAACACATCAAAACCTTTCAAAACTCCTTATGCCCTTGTTATGTGCTGTAGAGTCAATCACAACTCACTCTATGCATAAGAGCTTTAAACCCTGTCCTATCCTGAGCCAATCTTACTGTCTCTGACACACATACCCCCATTATCCCAGTTACAGTGTCAGTCCATCTCATCCAGGGTCATCTTCTCCTGCACTGTCCCTCCATCCTTCCAAGCATCATGTTCTTCTCTAAGGCCTGGTCCTTCCGCCATGGACCCTTTCTGGGAATATACTCTAAAGAAACTGCCACCCAAGCAGAATATCCATGTTTATGGTGGCTTTGTTAGCAATAGCAAAAAGAGCTGGAAACAACCCAAGTCCCCATCAACAAACGAATGGATAGAGAAGCTATGGTATATTCACACAATGGAATATTATGCAGCATTGAAAAACAAGGAACTCATGAAATATTATGCAAAATGGATGACCCTGAAGATCATCTGAGTGAAATACCTCAGTCACAAAAGGACAAATTTGCATAGGGCCACTATTGCAAAATGGGACTGTCATCAGGGTTGAGGGAAGACAGAAAAGGAGGGGAGGAATGATTTATATTGCATTGAAACAGATGAGGGAGAAAACTGTTTAAAAGGGATATTGTGAATGGGTATTCTTGCCATAACAGAAGTCCAGAGTGAAGACTGCATAGTGGAGTAGACTTGGGGGGAGGGATTGCATACCAATGAAAATTTTTTTCTTTTTCTTTTCAAGAAGAGTGAATTGGGAGGAGGGGGTGAGCAAGGAGAAAAGTGCAACAATGAATTACTGGAAACCCTAAGTCTCTGTAAACTTTCATTAAAATTAATTTTTAAAAAATGGAAAGGAAGAAAAAAAATGTTTTCATGCCAAGTCACAGAGACTTGAAAGATAGTGGTAATTAGTCAAATTAGTGACCTAGTGGCAAGAAGCTGAGGTGCGATCTTGAAGGTATGCCATTCAAATCACCAGCTGCTTCATAGGAGAAGGATGGGCAATCTCCTTCCGCGGGATTAACTGCTTCTGAAAACCCACAGGAGTCGGTCTGACTAGATGGTACACAACAACAACAACAATGTACCTGTAGGGAATTCTGGTGTCCTCATGGTAATAAATTGCCTGCAATCTCAAAGGCATACTGTTTGAACACACCAGAAGCTCCACAGGAGAAGGATGAGCAATCTCCTCCTGTGTGATTTCCTGTCTCTGAAAAGCCCCTTGGAGGGTTGGTTTCAACACAGTGGCATAGAACAACAACTATATACCTGTTCTCTAAATTACATTAATTTCAGCAAAAATGTGAAAAGAAGCAAAGCCATTTCTCCACTTGGTCCATACCAAAATTTAGCCAAATTAAGCAAGCAATAAGAATATAAAAGACTCCTTTCATTCATTGCTGCACTTCTCTCCCCGCTCAGCCCTCTCCCCCCGCCCTCCAGTTCGCTCCTCTCTTTCAAAAGTAAAAGAAATACTCCCTCCCTGGTACACAATCCCCCCGCATCCCTCCTACCGCCCCAAGTACATTCCACCATGCAACCTTAATTGTGGACTCTTGTGATAACCATAACACCCCATTATACATCGCTTTTAAATTATTCAGTCCTTCATCTGTTTCAGTGCAGTAAACCACATGGGAAGAGATTTCCTATTTTTTTCCTGCCCAGCAGTTGTGAACTGCCAGGCAGGTGCATATTCAAGTAGCAGCACAGAGGGTCAACAGATAAAGAAGACCCAAGGAGCTGGATTGACACATTGTCTCCAACAGTGGGCTCATGTATAAACAAGAATGAAGATAGTATGTGGATGTTCTGATGTATATATAGCTGCTGTGAGTCAGAACTAAAATGTGGCCTAGCTTCTTCATAGCTCACTGTAATTATATCTCACAGATAATATTAAATAAATCATACTTTAACAAGAAAAAAAAAGAATATAAAGGACTCCTTTAGAAAACCTGCAGCTCTCCTGTCTTTTTCTGATAGTGGCAAGTTGAGTGACTTAACTGGTGAGGCTGTCCAACACTGAGTTGCTCCAGAGCCAGTGCAGCTTCTGTTATTTTGCTGTGATGGACCAGTCATGCACAATCTCTGCAACTTTGAAGGCAATGCAGATGCTACCAGATGGATATGTCATAATCACTTTAAACCACCAGAAGGAGCTCTAAAACAGACTACAGGGAAATATTAGTCTAGCTGGAGAAGGGAGGAAATAATATATTGTCTACAGATGGAGAGTTTAAACCCCATTAAAACTTAATAAAGAATTCTAGAGTGGCCAAGGGGATCATAACACTAAAAAGTCTTCAGAAGACAAAATACAACTGCCTAAAGGCACTTACTTAGTGCTGTGCTTTTGAGGTTTTTTTTAAGGGGGAAAAAATACATGAGAAATATTGATTCAATTAGTGAAGCCAATGCATGAGATTGTAAATGAGTGTGCATTTACCCAGAATTTCTTTACCTCTCCATCTGCCAAAACTCTCTTTCCTGTAGACTCAGCACCTTATATACACATTAGGGGTGGGGGTGGGATGTAACTGGGAGATACTGAAGGTATACCTTAATCAGAAATCTATCTTTTGATTCCTGTGGTTAGTTCATGGTGACTCCTGAACCACATGCTCCCTGGTTCAATTCCATCCCCAAGATCACTTGAGGAACACAATTGTGATCCACAGGATTTTCTGGCTGCTTTTTGGAAGAAAATCTCCAAACATTTCTTCCCAGTCCATCTTAGTCTGGAAGCTGCACTGACACCCGTCCACCACATGTGGCCCTGCTGGTATTTGAAATATTGATAGAGTACATTCCAACATCATAACAGTGTGCAAGCATCCATTAACAGACGAATGGTGGCTGCGCATAAGACAGACACACTGACCCTCAGAGATTGAACCCCAGGTCTCTCACATAGAAAGTGATAATTCTACTACTGCACCATCAATGCCTCCTTCTTTGTTTTCCTGTGATTCTAAAATAGAAAGAGCACAAGTTGGCAGCTGTAATAAGCATAGACAGTTAAGAAAAAGGAGAAACCAAGATATAGGGTGCCAGTTATACAGTAGTCTTTCTTTTGCTATTGCCTCTGCAGAAATGTCTTTGTGAGTTTGAACTTCTGCTCCCAGGAAATCTTTATGTGAGTTGGCATCTCTCTTCTTCCATCTCTAGGACATTCTCAGTGCAAGGGCCCCACATCCAAAGATGTACTTCATTCCATTCCTGGCTCCTCTGTCTTGATGTACAAAGGTACCACTTCTCTGCTTACTTCTATTTTCTTAAATCTCTTGTAAGACAAAAGGTAACAATCCATGGAAACTCCCTTAACATCATATCAGAGCTATGACCAGATCAAATAAAGATTTTATTTCCATCTTAATCTCATTTTGTTCAAATACTACTACTGTGTGCTTAGTAAGGGTATTGGATTCCACCTTAAGCCTCTTTACAACAGATCAAATGAAGAGATGGTGGGGGTGATTGCATCACTACATAACTGACAGATAACAATATTACAAAGAATGCTACATCACTGAGGCGACCCTGCACCTTGCCAGAGTCAGAGCCTGGCTGTGCCACCTGCACCATATTTGTACCTTTCCTCATGTTTATGGTTTCCTTAGGCATACAACACTTACCAGTCAGTTTGTTGTGTTGGGGGAGTGACTTGTGTGTTTCTGCTTATTTCACAGCTTAGGTATGTACGTTCTTGCTTATTTATTATTTACTCTTATGAGAACAGCACTTGTCTATCAGTTTTCTGTAGTGTAATGACTTGTAGGTTGCTTTATTGCTGGCAGTTTTACCACCAGTATTTCGAAAAACAACAAGGTCAGCAATTGTGGATATGTTTGGTTTTTATTTGGGTTTTTTATTTGCTTGTTTTTATTTTCTATTAGTTTATTTACAAACTTCAAATGCATTGTTTTCAAGAAAAAATTATTTCCATTTCCCTCACCCCCTCACCCATCAAATTGTGCAACCTCATGATTAATTCCTCCCCCCACACATCCTCACCCCTCTACTTCCACCCTCTCCTACCTCTCTTGCATCCTTGTACTCATTATACAATAATGGTTTTATACAATATTTATTCTTGTGGGACTGAGTTAGTTCACTCAGCATAATGCTCCCTAGTCCCTCCCAAGTTAGGTAATAATTTACAAAATCATTGCTCCTTTGTGCTGCATAGTATTCCATTGTGTGAATACATCATAATTTGAGTGGAGCTTCCAGATTAAGACTGACTAAGAAGCAAGTTTGGTTATTCAGTTATAGAATAACAGGCCTTCAAAAATGCTGAACAACAGAGGATCAATATAGCACAGATGGTAGAGCCCTCAGATTGGAAAATACAAAAAAATAAGGAGAAACTGCTACAAACATCTACCAATAATTGGATCCTGAAATAGATGAATTGTGAAATGAAAAAAGTGGGAAATTGTAAAAAACTGAAATGGAATGCATAATAATGAACATTCTAGGCATTAGTGAGCTGAGATGGACTGTTAATGTTGTTGTTGTTGTTTTTGATGTTATGTGCTGTTGAGTTGCTTGCAACTCATAATTACCCTATGTACAACAGCCCTATCCCCTACTCTGTGCCAATCTGACTGTCTCTGACACACCTACCCCATTACCCTATCACTGAATCAATTCATCTCATCGAGGGTCTTCCTCTTTTACGCTGTCCCTCACAAGCATAATGCCTTCCAACATGTCCAAAGTATGTCAAACAAAGTTTGAGAATCCTTGTCTCCAAGGAGCAGCTTGGTCATATCCTCTCTAGTACAAACTTGTTCTCTTAGCCATCCGTGGTATATTCGATACTCTTCTCCAGTACCAACACTCAAAAGCATCAATCCTCCTATCATCCCTAGTCATTGACCAGCTTTCTGATGCATAGCAAGTAAATGCAAAGACCATGGCCTGGATAAGGTGCACCTTAGTCTCCAGACTGATATTGTGCTCTTTAGTGCTTTGGAGAAGTCTCTGACAGCAATTTGTCTTTTGATTCACTGGCTGCTGGTACCAAGAGTGTTGATTATGGAGCCAAGCAAACTGAAGCTGTTAACAGTCTCAATCTCTTCATCATCATGATGCTGCCAATCGGCCCAGTGGTGAGAACTTGGTTTACTAGATGTTGAGCTTCAATCCATATTGAAGACTGATGTCCTTGACCTTCTGCAACAAATGCTTAGGTCCTCAGTTACAGTAAGGTGGGTTATGCTGGAGGATTAGTCTTCCTCCAATCCTAAGGCCACATTCCTCCCAGATAATCGGTTCTGCATATAAAATGAAAAGGTATGGAGATAGGACACATCCCTGACGTAAACTCTTCCCAATTTTGAACCATACAGTGTTTCCTTGCTTTGTTCTGACAAATGCATCCTGCTCCAAGTACAGGTTTCACATAAGTGTTCTGGGATTCCCATTCTTCTCAGAGTCGGCCACAGTTTGTTGTGATCCACATAATCAAATACCTTCGCATAGTCAATGAAACACAAATAGACATTCCTCCAGTATTCCCTGCTTTCAGTCAAGATCCATCTAAAATTAGCAATAATATCCTTAGTACAACGGCCTCTTCTAAACTCAGCTTGTAACTCCTGGAAGTTCTCTATTGATGTGTTGTTTCAGTTGTTTTTGGATAATTTTCAGGAGAGTCTTGCTTGTATGCGATATAAACAATATCGTTCAATAATTTTCATACTCATGGTCTAGTAATTGTTGTTATGTGACATCGAGTTGCCTGCAACTCATAATGACCCTATGTACAACAGCCCAAACCTGCTCTATCCTTTGTCAATCTTATTGTCTCCAACACACTTATCCTCAGTAGCCCAGTCATTGAATCAATCTGTCTCATTGAGGGTCTTCCTCTCCTGCACTGTCCCTCCACCCTCCCAAGCATGATGTCCCTCTCCAAGGACTGATCCTGCCTTGCGACATGTCCAAAGTATGTCAGACAAAGCTTCAGAATACTTGCCTCCAAGGAGAAGTCTGGATTCACCCTCTCCAGGGTGAACTTTTTTGCTCTTCTAGCAATCCATGATATATTCAGTACTCTTCTCCAGCACCACCGCTCAAAGACATCAATTCTCCCTCTATCATCCCTAAACGTCAAGCTTTCTGATGCTTAGCAAGTAAATGCAAAGACCCTGGTCTGGACCAGGTGCACCTTAGTGTCCAGACTGACATTATTGCTCTTCAGAACTTTGGAGAGGTCTCTGACAGTAGACTTTCTCAATGCAATTCATCTCTTACTTTCCTGGCTGCTGGTACCAAGAGTGTTGATTGTGGAGCCAAGCAAACTGAAGCTGTTAACAATCTCAATCTCTTCATCACCCATACATACTGATGCTTCCAGTTGGCCCAGTGGTGAGAATCTTTGTTTTCTTGAATTCCCACTTTAAATCATACATATGATCTGTTATACCAGGGATAAAAAATTGAGGCATTATGATATTGCATACCATAGTATAACATAGTCTTCACCTTGTAAATTATCATATTCAGATTGATAAGTAAAAAGTAAAGTAGGAGGAAAGGATAGAAAAAAGAGTATTTCAGTATCTATCCTGAAGTATAATGCTGTGAGTGATGGGACACTATCCACATACATACAAGGAAGATCTATTAATTATTACTTAAATATACACATCAATAACTAAAGCCAAATATGAGGAAGTTAAAGATTTTTATGAAATTTGCAGTCAGAAATTGATTATGCATGCAAGCAAATGTCATTCATAGTAATTGGTGACTGTAAGGCAAACGTTGGAAACAGAACAGGACCAGTAGTAGGAAATTACAGACTTGATGACAGAAATAAGATTGGATCAAATGGTTGAATTTTGTACAATAAATGATTTATTCATTTCAAATACCTTTATTGAAAAATAATAGTGGCCATGATACACATTGACCTCACCTGATGGGCAATACTGGAATCAGATTGACTACCATTTGTAGAAAGAATCATTGGAGAAACTCAGTATCAGCAGTCAAACAAAGCTAGATGCTGACTATGGCACAGTCCATCAATTATTCATGTGCAAGTTCAAATTGAAGCTGATAACAGTGAAAACACATTCTCAAGAACCAAAATATGACCTTGAAGCTATCCTGTCTGAATTTAAAAGCCATCTCAAGAATGTTAAGACATTGAGCACTAATGATCTAAAACCAGAAGAATTGTAGGATGACATCAAGGATATCATCCATTAGGAGATTAAAAGGTCATTACGAAGACAGAAGAGAGAGAAAATAACAAAATGGATGTAAATGAAAATACATCATATGATAATCTGACTCAAAATGCCCCATGCCAGTCCATCTCATCTCACCAATGCCTAGTATGTCAATATTTATTAGTTCCATTTCTTCTTTAACAATATCTAATTTTTCTACATTTATGGTTCTCATATTCCAGTCACTAGTGTCTGCTTACAACTGTCCCTTTTCCTTTGTATTTCCATACTTGAAAGCTCTATCTCAGTTGCCCTTTCCGTTAGTCTACGTTTGTTCTGTTGTACATAGGGTTTTCAGAGGCCTGCTGTTTCAGAAGTGGATGGCAAATCCTTCTTCCTAGTCTGTCTTAATCTGAATGTTCAGATTTAGAGAAGTATCTGACAGACAAGACAAGCATTAAAAAAAAGTGAAAGATACATCCCTTACTGTGGAGTTAACCATTAGTTTCAGTGTTGTCCGTGCCCTTGGCCCAAGTGTCTTGACCTACTTATTTCCCTGCTCCACCATCCACCAGGATACTCATCCACTTCTACCAACTCCCTTCAACATCTGTCTCCCATTGTCCAGCCCTTGATCTGACATCTTGTATCTGAAGCTTTCGGCTTCTGTGATACCAAACACGTCAGCTGCTGACAATTCCTTATGCTCTGACCAGTGTCTCTTAAGTTTAGTGGTAATGTTTCTGAAGCGAAGGTGTTGTCTCCTGTAGAACTGGTGTATATATTGTTGGGTTGTTTTTTCTTCTTGGCCTGAGGGCTTGTGGCCCTCTGGCCCCAATGATTTCTGCACAGCCTTGGGTCCTTTTCATTTACCTGTGCGGTAGGGCGGTGATTTCTGAGGACCCTTTGTGCTGGCCTACTTCTCCGCCTTTGAAGATTCCTTACTGTCTCCCTCCAGGATGGATTTAGAAGGGTCATGGTATTAGGAATATTGTAGCTAATATTAGATGACTCTTAGCTGCAAGCAGGGAATACCAGAGGAATGTCTGTGTTTCATTGATTATGCAAAGGCATTTGAATGTGTGGATCATAACAAACTGTGGCTGATTCTGAGAAGATAGGAATCCCAGAAAACTTGATCGTGCTAATGCGAAACGTATACTTGGACCAAGAGGCAGTCTTCAGAATAGATAAAGGAAACACTGCATGGTTCAAAATTGAGAAGGATGTACTCCAGGGTTGTGTCCTATCTCCATACCTTTTCAATCTGTATACAGAACAGATTATCTGGGAGGCTGGGCTCTATGAGGAGAAGTGTGGCATCAGGATGGTGAAGATCCATCAACAATTTGCATTATGCAGATGACACAACCCTGCTTGCTTGCTGAAACTGAGGAGGACCTGAAGCACTTGCTGCAGAGGGTCAAGGACTGCAGCTTCCAATATGGATTGAGGCTCAATATCAAGAAGAAAAAGATTCTCACCACTGGGCCAAGTGGCAACATCAGGAAGAAGAGATTGAGACTGTTCACAGCTTTAGTTTGCTTGGATCTACAGTCAACACTCCTGGCACTAGCAGCCAGGAAGTTAAAAGATGTACTGCGATGGGAAAGTCTGCTGTTAGGGACTTCTCCAAAGTATAAAGAACAATGGTGTCACTCTGGAGACTAAGGTGTGTCTGATATGCGTCAGAGAGTTGGACAATGACTAGGCAGGATTGAAGATTTGATGCCTTTGAGCTGTGATGCTGGAGAAGAATATTGAGTGTACCATGGACTGCTAAGAAAACAGATTCATCCTGGAGAGAGTTAAACCAGGATGCTCCTTGGAGGCAAGGATTCTGAGGCTTCGTCTGACATATGTTGGACATGTTGTAAGGAGGGACCGGTCCTTGGAGAGAGACATCATTCTTGGGAGGGTAGAGGGACGGCACAGGAGAGGAAGACCCTCTATGAGGTGGATTGATTCAGTGGCTGGGTAATGGAGGTGGGTTTATCAGAGACAGTGCAATTGGCACAGGATAGAGCAGAGTTTAAGGCTGTTGTACATAGGGTCACTATGAGTCACAAGCGACTTTACAGTACATAACAACAACAATAACATTACTAGCTGGGTCATATGGAAATTCTATGTTCAGATTTTTGAGGAAATGCCAAATTGTCTTCCAGAGTGGTTGTACCATTTTATAATTCCACCAATAGTGTATGAAAGTTCCCAACTCACCACATCCTCTCCAATATTTATTGCTTGCTGTCTTGTTAAACTTGCCACTGCTACTGGAGTGTGATGGTATCTCATTGTGTTTTTTATTTATTATTCTCTTATTGCCAGTGATTTTGAACATTTCTTCAAGTATCTATTGGCCATCCAAATGTCTTCCTCTATGAAAAGTCTATCTATGTCTTTTGACTATGGGCAAAATCTTGAATGATTCAAAAAGCTACGAAAGAAGATGGAAGGAAAACACAGAGTCACCGCACGAAAAGAACTGACTGACATAGAACCATTCAGGAAGTAACACATGATCAGGAGCCAAAGATAATGAAAGAATAAGATCACTGAAGGCACTAGCAAAAAATAAGGCCACTGGATTGATGGGATACCAATTGACATGTTTTTTTAAATAACAGATGCAGGCTTAGATGTACTCGCCAGTCTGTGCTAGAAAATTTGGAAGACAACTACCTGGCCAACTAATTGGATGAGACCCATATTTGTGCCCCTTTCCAAGAAAGGTGATTGTACAGAATGTGGAAATTATCAAACACTATCATTGATACCACATGCAAGCAGATTATTGCAGAAGTTTATCCAAAAACAGGTAGAACAATATATTGCGAGATAATGGCCATATGTTCTGGCTAGATTTAGAAGAGTCCACAGTACCAGGAATATCATTGACGTCAGAGAGATCTTGGTGGAAAGACAAGAATACAAGAAAGGTGTGTCTGCTGTGTATTATTGGCTGTGCAAAGGCATTTGGCTGTGTGGATAATAAAAAATTATGACTAACATTGTGAAGAATTGATGTCAGAACATTTAATTGTGCTCATGTGAAACCCATACCTAGACCAAGAAGTCATAGTCCAAACAGAGAGAGCAAGGGAACACTGCATGGTTTAAAATCAAGAAAGGTGCATCAAGGCTGTTTCCTTTCTCTGTAACTATTCAAACTATATGTTGAACAAATCATTTGAGAAGCTGCCTTTATGAAGAAGAATGTGATATCAAGATCAGAGGAAGACTCATCAACAACATGCATTAGGCAGATGATACAATCTTGCCTGATTAGAATGAGAAGGATTTAAAATGCTTGCTGCAGATTATCAAAGATTATTATAATAATCATTATAATAATTATAATAGATGAAGAAATTGAGATTGTTAACAGCTTTAGTTTGCTTGGTTCCACAATAAACACTCTTGGTACCAGCAGCCAGGAAATCATAAAAGGAGTTGCATTGGGAAAATCTGCTGTCAGAGACCTCTCCAGAGTTCTGAAGAGCAACAATGTCAGTAAGGATACTAAGGTGCCCCTGTCTAGGCCATGGTCTTTGCAATTATTTGCATCAGAAACCTGGATAATGACTAGGGATGACAAGGAGAATTGATGCCTTTGAGCTGTGGTGCTGAAGAAGAGTATTGAATATAACATAGACTACTAGGAGAACAAAAAGTTAATGATAGAGAGGGTGACCAGGCTGCTCATTGGAGACAAGGATTCTGAAGTTTTGTCGGACCTACTTTGGACATGTTACAAAAAGGGATCAGTCCTTGGAGAGAGACATCATCCTTAGAAGGACAGAGGGACAGTGCAAGAGAGGAAGACATTCAGTGAGATTAGTTGATTCAGTGGCTGGGGAATAATGGGGGTAGGTGTGTCAGAGACAATAAAATTGGCACAGGATAGAGCAGAGTTTAGGGCTGTTGTACATAGGGTGGCTATGAGTTGCAGGTGACTTGACGGCACATAACAACAACATAGAACATATATGGGGACCCAAGATGGGAAAGGATGGGGGCAGAGGGGTGAGGATTGGTAGGGGCAAAACCACGTGATTGCACAGTTTGATGGGTGGAGGGAAGTGTTGAAGCAAATGGGAAGGATCTGGTGGGGACCTGAAAAGACAGGGTAATGATAGGAAAGGTCCAATGGTGATTAATTTTATAAAATATAATACATGGGAATGATTATATGAGGCACAATGTGAATGAAGAAACACAATATACATGAACTTTGTAAGCAAACAAATATAATTTTTTTTAAATTGAAGAAAAATAATCCAGATGCCAACCAAGCTTTGTGCCCCCTTTTTAGATATGGAAGGGGCCAAATGCAGTAACTTACCCTTTACTGTACATGAATATTTCAACATGCCTCCTAACATTGGATCCCTAGCTGAGACAAAGGTGTTCGATTTTTTAAATTAGGCTAATTTCACACCCCCTGGCATGCAAAGTTTTTCCTTCCTAATTCTTTGAACATGTTACTAGAAGATGCAATTTTTTTGAAAATTATATCATGCTCAGCGAGAGAGAGGAAGACCGTCATCAAGATAGATTGACACTGTGACTGTAATAATGGGTTCAAGTGTATCAGAAATGGTGAGGATGGCACAGGATACGCGAGGGTTCAAATCTGTTGTCCATAGGGTCCCCATGAGCCATAATCGACTCAACCTCATCTAACAATAAGAAGCAGGCAAATGTCTTATCGCTAAGTTTAAAGTCTCCAGCAACTACTTCCTGACTGAATCAAATCGGCAAAATGCCATCAATGTAATGGACCAATGTGATATTTTGTGGAAGAGAAATGAGATAAAAATCATATAAACTAAATTATGATGTGGTGCTTGAGAGCTGATACACCACGGAGACAGAGTAATGACAGTGTATTGGTTGTTGTTGTTATGTGCCATCGAGTCGCTTGCGACTTATAGCGACCCTATGTACAACAGCCCTAAACTCCGCTCTGTCCTG
>NW_006399998.1:811088-837279 GCF_000299155.1 Elephantulus edwardii | reverse complement strand
TTAAAGGTGTCGGGTTTTCTTGCTGTTCTTTTTCAATTTGCTGGAGATATTGGGTTAGAGAGTCAACAGTCTGTTTTTCCTGTCTTTAATGTGGTTGCTTATTGCTATAAATTGACCTCTGATTACTGCTTTGGCTGTTTCCCAGAGGTTTTTGCAAGTGGCGTTTTCATTGTCATTGGTTTCAAGAAACTTTTCATTTTTTATTTCTTCTGCTACCCAGTCATTTTCAAGCAAGGTGTTGTTCAGCTTCCAAATGTATGGGGTTTTTTCTCCTTTATCATCCTATTATTAGTTTCTAATTTTGTAGCATTATGGTCTGACAAGATAGTTTGTATTATTTCTATGTTTTTAAATTTATTGATGCTTGCCTTATGACCTAGGATGTGATCTATTCTAGAGAATGTTCCATGCGCATTGGAAAAGAAGGTATACTGTGCTTTTTCGGGGTGCATTAGTCTATAAATAACTATGAGGTCAAGTTGGCTTATTGTGGTTTAATTTTTCAGTATCTCTCTTGAGTTTTTTTTCTGGTAGTTCTATCTTTTCTTGAGAGGGGTGTATTGAAGTCTCCCAGCACTATAGTAGTGTTGTCTATTTCCTTTTTAATTTTGTTAATGTTGGTTTTATATATTTTGCTGGTCTTTCATTTGGTGCATAGATAATTATTATTGTTATGTCCTCTTGTTCTATTGACCCTTTCAGCATTATGTAGTGATCTTCCTTGTCCTCTGTGATGGTTTTTACATTGATATTTATTTTAACAGAGATTGATATGCACACGCCTGCTTTTTTCTAGTTGCCATTTGCTTGGTATATTTTTCCCCACCCTTTTATTTTTAGCCTGTCTTTATCTTCATTTTTCGGGTGTGTCTCTTGTAGACAACATATTGATGAATTTTGGTTTTATTATCCAATCTGCTACTCTCTTTCTCTTCAGCGGGGCATTTAAACCATTCACTTTCAGTGTGACTATTGAGAGGCTAGGCTTAATTGCTGTCATTGTATTGAGTTCTTTTTGGTGTTGTTGGAAAATTAGAGTCTTATGATCTGCTTCTTCATTTAATAAGACATTTGAGTATCACATTTAAGCAAGATCCTACTGAAACTACCCAAAAATGACTGGAACAACAAGTACATCAACAAAGAACTGCCAGATGTGCAGGCAAGTTTAGAAAAGGCCATGGCACTAGGGATATTATAGCCAATGTAAGATGAATGTTAGCTGAAACAGAGAGTGCCAGAAGAATGTCTATCTGTATTCCATTGAGTATTCAAAGGCATTTGACTAGGTAGATCACAACAAATTGTGGCTATCCTTGAAAAGAGTGAGAATCCTGGAACACTTGATTATGTTTATGTAAAACCTGTAGTGGCCCAGGAAGCAGTTATCAGAACAGAGCAAGGAAACACTGCATGGTTCAAAATCAGGAAATGTATACACCAGGGATGTATCATATCTCCACACCTTTTCAATCTAAACGTGAAACAGATCCTCCAGGAGACTGGGCTCTATGAAGAGGAATGAGGCATCAGGATTGGAGAAAGTCTTATCAACAATGTGTGTTATGCAGATGATACAATCTTGCTTGTCAAAACTGAGAAGGACCTGAGGGATTTGCTGCAGAATATCAAGGACTGCAGCCTTCAATATGAATTAAAGCTCAACATCAGGAAAACAAAGATTCTCACCACTGGGCCAATTGGCAACGTCATAATAGATGGAGAAGATATTGAGGTTGGTAAAAGCTTCAGCTTTCTTGGCTCCACAATCAGCAGTCTTGGTACCAGCAGCCAGAAAATCAAAAGACAAATTGCGTTGGGAAGTTTGCTATCAAGGACCTCTCCAGAGTACTAAAGAGCAACCATGTCAGTCTAGAGACTAAGGTACACTTGATCCAAGCCATGATCTTCACAATTACTTGCTATGCATCAGAGAGTTGGACAATGACACAGGATGATAGAAGAATAATTGATGCCTTTGGCTTGTGGTGCTGAAGATGAGTATTGACTACACCATAAACAAATAGGTTTGTCCTGGAGAGGGTGAAACCAGGCTGCTTCTTAGAGACAAGGATTTTGAAGCTCCATCTGGTACACTCTGGATATGTTGCCAGGAAGGACCAGTCCTCAGAGAAGGACATCATGCTAGGAAGGGTGGAGGGACAGGCAGGAGAGGATAACCCTGGATGAGATGGATTGATTCAGTGACTGGAGTAACTGGGATACATGTGTCAGAGACAATGAAATTGGTTCAAGATAGATCAGGGTTCAGAGCTGTTGTACATAGAGACACTAGTTGCAGGTGACTCAATGGCACATAATGGGGAGAAACTCTGCTTCTTGTAAACACAGAATTAAAACAGGAAGCACTATTTAATAGCCTTCTCAAATAACTGGATATTCTTCTTTGAGTGTATGTTGTAATTGTTATGAGCGTTGTTATTGATTGCTGTCTATTAGAGCATGACTTATTGTGACCCTATGAACAAACAGCCTGAAACCTTTCTGTAACTATCGTCATTTATCAAAGATCATAGAGTTTCCAGAGGCATGTTGTTTAGGAAGTGGATGCCACTCCTGCTTCCAGGAGCATTAAATGATGTTAATGAGTCAACTCTGATTTACAGGAACTCTGGAAAACAGAATAAAACACTGTCTGAACCTGTGAAATCCTTACAATCAATCTATCTTGTTGAGGATCTTCCTCATTTTCACTCATCCTTTACTTCATCAAGTATGATGTTTTTCTCCAGGGAACAGTTCCTCCTGATAGCATACCCAAAGTGTGTGAAACAAAGCCTCTTCATTCTATAGTAATCCATGGTGTACAGTACTGCATGAATGACATCCATTTCCTAAACAATATGCTTCTGGAAACTCTATGAACTTTGATAAATGATGATAGTTATAGAAAGACTTCAAACCTTTTGTTCATAGGGTCACTATGAGTCAAGCACAACTGGATGGCAATAAACAGCAACAATACTCCATTTAGGAGGAAAACTCATCAACAACCTGCGATATGCAGATGACACAACCTTACTCACTGAAACTCAGGAAGCCTGAAACACTTGCTACAGAGTATCAAGGCCTGTAGTCTGCGATATGGATTGAAGCTCAACATCAATAAAACAAAGATTCTCAAAACTTAGCCCATTGACAGCATCACAATAGATGGAGAAGAGATTGAGATTGTTAACAATTTCCACTTCCCTGGCTTCACAATCAATACTCTTGGCACCAGCAGCCAGAAAATCAAAAGATGGATTGCATTAGGAAAATACGCTGTCAGGGATCTCTATGGAGTCCTGAAGAGCAAGGACTGTCTAGAGACTGAGGTGTGCATAGTCTCTGCAATTACTTGTTATGCATCAGAGAGCTGGACAGTGACCAAGGATGACAGAAGACTAAAAGAATGAAGGAGGAGGAGAAACCAAAGACAACCAAGAAAACTAACAGATTTGCCTTGGAGAGGGTAAAACCAAGCTGCTCCTTTGACACAAGGATTTTGAGGCTTCATCTCAAATACTTTAGGCATGTAGCCAAAAGGAACTAATCTTTGGAGAAGGATATCATACTTGGAAAGGTTGAGGGACAGTGCAGGAGAGGAAGACATCAAATGAGGTGGACTGACACAATAACTGTGGTAATGAGGGTAGGTGTGCAGCATTCGGAGCTGTGGTGTACAGGGTCACTACGGGTTGTAGTCAATTTGACAACTCTTAACAACAACAATATTTCATAGTGTGAACCTACTATAATTTTTTAACCAGTTGTCCACTGATGGACATTTGAGTTGTTATCAACATTTTGTCATTGTATAATGCTGCAATAAACACTACTATGCATATGTTAACTTCTGTTGCTTGTCTTATTTCTCTGGAATATATACCAAATACAGGAATTACTGGATCTAATGGTGTTCTTATCCTCAATTTTCTTTTTTTCCCTTTAAATCATCCTATATCAGTCAGTCCTCAACCAACCTCTGATATAGTTAGGCTCAGGTCAGCAAAACAATCTGTAGAGTTAGCCTGAAAGCTGGATATTTTTAACTTTTTTTTTTTTTTAGGCATTTAGCCTCTCATCTTCAGTCACGTTAATTGCAGGCACATGACTTGCAAATCATCAACAGTTGTGGGACTAAGATAATAGAAAGAGTGCTTCCTATACTGAGGAGCAACACTTGAGGAGAGCAAGATTTGAAGCAATCAAGACTTGTAGCAACAAACAAGATCCAGGTAAGAGCAAGAGTCTGGTTGTGGAGAAACTGTGGCATTGCTATGGAGAAACTGTGACAAGTTGGGACCTAGGGTTTCTTGCATTTGTGCTGCCCACAGTTGGATTTTAGCTGTCCTTGCTGGATGGTTGAAGGAGAAGCTGACTTCTGACTGCTCTGAGGCAAACCGTGCTTGATGATTTTTATTTGGCAGCTGAACTGAAACCAGAGTCTGGACTAATTGAAGAATTGTGCCTTGGAACTGTTGAGCTAAAAGCCTGGACTTGTCTTGTGAGATATTCTTTGCCTTCCCCACCCACTTCCCTATTAAACCCCCTTGTTGATACCATAACTGTGAGTCTGTGAGGAAACAATGAAAAAATGAATCCCTTGCTGTAGGTGTGACTCTACAGCCACAATGGGGTTAGGCTATGAGCTCTTTATCTGCTTTCTCTTCTGGGTGGGTGAGGACCTCTGTTACTCTCACTGTCTCTTGCCCTTTCAGAGAGGTGCTCATGGCCTTGCACCTTCATGTCTGGCTTTCCCCTCATTAGACACCATCTAACTGCTCATCAACTTATGAATGATAATGCTTGTTACTCTGAGCTACTGAGTTTCTATTACTCACCAATACCTGTCTAATATATTCAACTTCCTCCTTCAGCTGTTACTAAGCCTATTCTCTCTTCATTTTCATGTAAAATTCTTAAAAGCATACTACTAAAAAAATGTACTACTTTCTTCTTGATCTTCCATTACTTCTTTAGAAAACTTGATCTTGCTATGGCACCTCTGACACTCACTCCTCTGAGGATGGTCTTGCTAAGGTCCCCTGGACATCCTACTGTTCAGTCCATGGGCCCATTTATCTAAATCTTGCCAGAATCTGTATCACTAATCTCCATTGATTTTTTTTTTTGTTTTAGTATCTGTGCTGAGAAACCACACACCTCCCATCAATTTGTTACATGTGCTTGTCTTTGTATTCATCGTACTTTGTATTCATTGGACTTTTGGAGCCCTTAAGACACTCTTGGTACCAGCAGCCAGGAAATCAAAAGCTGAATTGCATTGTGAAAGTCTACTGTCAGAGACCTCTCCAAAGTACTGAAGAGTCTGGAGACTAAAGTGCGCCTGATCCAAGCCATAGTCTTTGCAATTGCTTGCTATGCAGCAAAGAGCTGGTCAATAACTAGGGATGATAGAAGGAGAATTGATGTCTTTGAGCTGTGGCGCTAGAGAAGAGCAATGAATATACCATGGACTTCTAGGAGAACAAAGAGGTTCATCCTAGTGAGGGTGAAACCAGGCTGCTCATTAAAGGCAAGGATTCTGAGGCTTTGTCTGACATACTTTGGGCATGTTGCAAGGAGGGACCAGTCCTCAGAGTGGGACATCATGCTTGGTAGGGTGGAGGAACAGAGAAAGAGAGGAAGACCCTTGATGAGATGAAATGATTCAGTGACTGGGGTAATGAGGGTAAATGTGTCAGAAACAATAAAGTTGGAACAAGATAACAGCAGGTTTCATGGCTTATGTATATAGGGTCTCTTGAGTCACAAGTGGCTTGATGGCACATAACAGTAACAACAATTTATACTTAGCTTCTTCCTATCAAGAATAGACTATTTACATTACTACCAAAAGATTTTTCATGTCCTCTACAATCATTACTCCTTTAGTGAAAGGGACTCCTATTAGACTCCCCACTTTATATGGACCCTAGGCTTTGAGCTTTGATTTTATCCATCACATCCGCAGAACATTCTCAACTTTCTAATAGAGTTAAAAACTTCTTTCCATAGATGTTACACCATGTTACATTTCCACTGGCAGTGGTTGAGGATTTCAATCTCTCCACACCCTTATCCATGTTTGTTGTCTTGTAGAATTTTGCTGAAGTAATTTGATTTCTTAACTGCTGCTTCCAAGAACACTGACTGTAAATTCAAGTACAATTAAATCCTTGACAACTTTAAACACTTCTCCATTTGTTAGGATGTTTCCTTGTTTGTTGTTATGTGCTGTCAGGTCTTCTATAGCAACCTTATAAACGATGGTTTTGAACCTTGCCAGCCTCAACATTTTAGAAACACTTGACTCTATTGCCACAGTCAACATGTCCATCTATCTTGTCTAGGGTCTTCCTCTCTTGCACTGACCTTTCACCCTGCCCTTCCTGGGGGAGACCGACGTGCATGCTGCCAACCAAGGGCCTGCAACCTCCAGGCCTGGAGCTTGTACACCTGCCTCAGTGTGGAAGCCCCTGCTGCCTGTGCTGTGATATCTATACATTCTCTTGTCCTTACGGTTTGCTCTTAAGGGTATACTCATTTGTTTCTTTGGTGAGACATAAAAGTTCAACTTCGAGGTTTCTTAAAAGATGGTTATAATTTCAAAACCAAAATCATATTGGTGATCTTATCCTGTTAAGTTAAAATTTTCCAGACACTCTGATTGTATCTTGAATGGAACTCACCATGATTTTGCAAATTCCAAATATTGGCAAATTTCATCATAATGTTATATGCCACCTAGTCATCTATGACTCATAGCAACCCTATGAACAACAGATCTGAATCTTGCCCTATCTGATACCATCTTCATCATTCCACCATTCCCAAGCCCATTGTTGCTGTCACTGTGCAAACCTGTCTCACTGAGGCTCTTCTCTTTCTCTGATCCTCCACCTTTCCCAATATTTCTTTTTCTGGACCCTTCTGATGAACCCAAAATGTTTGAGGCAAAGTTTCACTACCCATGCCTCTACGAAGCACCTGGTTGTACTTGCACAAAGACATTTTTGCTTCTTCTTTTGGCAGTTCATGGTATATTCAATACGCTTTTCCAGAATCAGATGTCAAAGGTATGGATTCTTCCTTAGTCTTCCTTAATTCATTGTCCAACTCTTGGATGCATAGGAATCAATTGAAAATACCATGGGTTTGATCAGGCACACTTTAGTCTTAAAACAGATACCCTTGCTCTTTAACATTTTAAAGAGGTCCAGGGCAGCTGATTCCCCCAACACGACATGTCTTTTGATTTTGTGACTGCTAATACTTGAGTGTTACTTATATAACCAAGTAAAAGTAAATTTTTAAGAATTTCAACCTTTTCTCTGTCATGATATTGCTATTGGTCCAGTGGTAATTATTTTCTTTTTCTTGATGTTGAACTACCATCCATATCAAAGCTGAAGTCTTTGATCTTCAATAATAAGTGCTTCAAGTCTTCTTCACTTTCTGGAAGCAAAGTTATGTCATCTGCATAATATAGGTTGTTAAATGAGTTCTCCTCCAATCCTGATGTCATACTCTTCTAATAGTCCAGCTTCTTAAACTATTTTCTCAGCCTACATATTGACTAGGTATGAAGAAAGTACACCTTTCCTGATTTTAATCAATCATTGTACCTTTGTGCTACTCAGAGTAACAACTTCTTGATCTATGTACAAGTTTTACATGGGCAAAATTAAGTGTTCTGTATTACCCATTTTTTTCAATGTTCTCTGTAATTGGTTATGATCTATATAAATATCTTTGCATAATTGCTATGAGTTGATTGATTGATTTCAGTGACTGGGGTAATCGGGATGGGTGTGTCAGAGGCAATGTGATTGGCACAGGATAGAGCGGGGTTTAGGGCTGTTGTACATAGGGTCGCTATGAGTCGCAAATGACTCTACGGCACATAACAACAACAACAACAACAACAACAGGGTCACTATGAGTTGTGTATGACTCGATGGCACTTAACAACAACAATCACTAAAACAGAAGTGGGCATCTTTCTGTTATTTTCTGTTTTAGGCAAGATCCATCTGACATCAGAAATTATATTCCTTGTCCCCAAGCCTCTGCTGAATTTAGCTTGAATTTCTTTTAAAAAAAATAAAATTTTATTTTAATTGTTATTTTAACAAAAGTTTTCAGAGAAATTAGATTTTCACTCATTGATTGTTTTACATTTTACCCCCCTCACTTCCCTCTCTCCCAGTTCACCCTTTTTAAAAAAAAATATTCATTCATTGTTAAACAATTACATCCGCCACCCCCAGTCCCCACCAGCCTTCTTTGCAATGTTGCTCTTATCCTGGCCTGTTGTCATATTTATAATCACATATTTCTTTTAGGCAGTTATTTCTGTCATCTGTTCCATTGCAATGGTCATTATCCTAATCTTATTCTTCTTCCAACCCTATATGCCAGACGTGCTTTGTAACTGTGGTGCTAAGCAGTATTTTTCCATTGTGACTAAAATTTTCTGCTCAGCATGATGTGCTGCTCTAGGGTCCCCCATGTTGTGTAATGTTTTACGAGTATTGCTATCACTAAAACTTAAAAAAAAATATTGACTAGGAGAGATGATAGTGGTAATCCTTGCCTAGTCCCTGTTCTTAAGGGGACTTTAATGCCTTTAATTTCTCTCCATTGAGAACAATATTGGTGCTGGGTTTGCATATATAATTTTTACTATGTTGAAGAATTTCCTCTCTAATCCTATTTAGTTGAATGTTTTCATCAGAAAAGGGTGTTGGATTTTGTCAAAAGCCTTTTCTGCATCAATTGATAGGATCATGTGGTGCTTGTTCTTTATTTATATGATTAATTATATTGATTGTTTTTTATGTTGAACTATCCTAACAGATGCTGCCCTGAATGTGCTCACCAAGTTGTGCCAAGAAATCTGGAGAACAACCACTTGGCCAACTGACTGGAAGAGATCTATATTTGTTCCTATCCCAAAGAAAGGTGACCCAACAGAATGTGAAAACTACAGAACAATCTCACTGATTTCACATGCAAGCAAGATTTTACTGAAGATTATCCCAAAATGACTGGAACAGCACATCAGCAGAGAAGTAGCAGAAGTCCAGGCTGGTTTTAGAAGGGGTCATGGTACTAGGTATAGCTGATGTTAGCTGGATCTCAGCCGAAAGCAGGGAATACCAGAGGAATGTCTATCTGTGTTTCATTGACTATGCAAAGGCATTTGACTGTGTGGATCATAATAAACTATGGCTGACTCTGAGAAGAATGAGAATCCCAGAACACTTGATCATGCTAATAGGAAACCTGTACTTGGACCAGGAGGCAGTCTTCAGAGCAGAGCAAGGGAACACTGCATGGTTCAAAATTGGGAAGGACATACGCCCGGGATGCATCTTATCTCCATACCTTTTCAACATATATGCAGAAGAAAAGTGCAACAAAGAATGAATGGAAATCCAAAGTCTCTGTAAACTCTTATTAAAATTAGTAATAATAAAAATAATTAAATAAGAAAAGAAAAACAAGGAACTCAGGAAATATACAAAATTGGTGACCTTAGAGGACATTATGCTGAGTGAATTATTTCAGTCAAAAGGACAAATACTGCATCGTGCCACTGTTGTAAAGTGGGACTGACATTGGAGTTAGGGGGAACGTAGGAGAAGATAAGCAATGTATACTGCATTGAAAGAGATAAGTGAGAGACTTGTTTAGGAGGAATATATGATTAGGTATTATTGTCATGACAAGAATCCTGAGTGAAAGCTGCATAGTAGAATGGACCAAGGGTGGGGGATTGTATAACAATGAAAGAAGTTTTTTGCTGTGGTTTGTTTTGTTTGTTGTTTTTTTTACTTTTCAAAGAGAAAAGCCAACTGGGAGCGGGGGTGGGCAGGGAGAAATGTGTGCAACAATGAGTGAATGGAAATTCAACGTCTCTGTAAAGTTTCATTAAAATAAATAATAAGCGTTTTATTTCATTCACAAAAAAAATAGAAAGAAAGAAACACCTCATGTATTTCTCTGAGAATTTCTCAAGGTCATGCTAACCACTCTTTCAATAACTTTAACATCTGCACAAGACTCAAGAATTTTCATTGACTCAAGAATTTTCATTGAATACACAATAAATACCCATGGAAATCCAGTGACTGCTCACTTTAGCAGCTCATGTACTAAAATTATAACTATACAGAGATTAGCAGGGACCCTGTGCAAGGATGACATGCAAATTCATGAAGCATTGCATATTTTTTAATCAGAAGTTAACACAATTTGATGGGTGGAGGGAGGGGTAAAGGAAATGGGAAATAACTGATATGAAAAAGAATGTATACAAAGTTTGTGAATAAACTAGTATAAAACAAAAATAGTTTTTAAATACAAAAACCTTACTTGTTAAGCAATTAAAGGAGTTTATCTCTTCAGATCATAAAAAAACAAGATAAGGAAATAAAAAACAGTTTTTCTTTTGATCAAACTTACTGTAAAGGGCCACTTTAAAATCCTGAAGACCAAGGATGCCAGTTTAAAAATCAATGTGTGCCTGACCCAAGACAAGTTCTTTTCAGCAGTTTTTTGTTTGTGAAAATTGGACATTGAATAAGGAAAACCAAAGAATTGATTTTTGAACTGTGGTGTTGGCAAAGAGTATTGAGTCTACTTTGGAAAGCAAATCTGTCTTGGAAGAGGTGAGGCCAGTGAGCTCCTTAGGGTCAAGGATGGTGAGGCTTCATAAAGTCCATGGTAAAGTTAACATGTTTAGAGCATGCTGTCAAGAAAGGAGGTCAGTCCTTGAAGGGGATGTAATACTTGGAAAGATAGAGTGAAAGAAAGAAATGAAGACTGTCAATGAGATGTATTGGAAAAGCGGCTGCCATAGGAGCTTGAGCACAGCAGAGACAGAGAATGATGCAGGATCAGCAAGATTCCAACCTGTTGGCCACAGGGTCTTGGTGAGTTGGAGTCAACTTGAGAGCAACTAACAATCTTAGAACAAGGCATTTAACTTGAGGACCCCAGGACCATTTCCATTAACATAACGTATTAACACACTACTACCTAACTCCTGCAGTTGCTGTTGTTTTTGCATACTGTCCAATCAGAACTGACCCCTAGCTGACCCTCCATTCGGTTTTCAGTAGTAGTAAATCGCATGTGAGGTGTAGCAACTTGTTGATTCGAACCGCATATGTTTGAGTTCTTTTTGCTATTTGGAGGGAGGTAATACAACAAACTGAGGCTAACTCTGAGGATAATGGGAATCCCAGAACATTTGATTGTGTTTATGCGAAACCTATACTTGAACCAAGAGGCAGTCATCAGAGCAGATTAAGGAAACACTGCATGGTTCAAAATAGGGAAGGGTGTCTCCCAGGGATGTATTCTGTCTCCACACCTTTTCAATCTGTATGCAGAATAGATCATCTGGGATACTGGGCTGTACAAGGAGAAATGTGGCATCAGTATTAGAGGAAGATTCATCAACAACCTACATTATGCAGATGACACAACCTTCTTGCTGAAACTGAGGAGGACCTGAAGTGCTTGCTACGGAAGGCAAGAACTGCAGCCTTTAATATTGATTGAAGCTCAACATCAAGAAAACAAAGATTCTCACCACTGGGCCAACTGGACACATCATTATGGATGCTTAAAAGTTTGACATTGTTAACAGTTTTCATTTGCTTGGTTCCACAATCAACACTCTTGGTACCAGCAGCCAGAAAATCAAGAGATGAATTGCATTGGGAAAGTCAGCTATTAGGGACCTCTCCAGAGTACTGAAGAGCACCGATGTCGGGCTGGAGACTAAGGTGTGCCTGATTCAGGACATAGTCTTTGCAATTGTGTGCTATGCATCAGAGAGCTGGACAGTGACTAGGGATAATAGAAAAATAATTGATGCCTTTGACTGTGGTGCTGGAGAAAATTGCTGGATATACCATGGACTGCTAATAGAACAAGCAGGTTCATCCTAAAGAGGGTGAAACTGGGCTGCTCCTTGAAAGCAAGGATTCTGAAGCTTCATCTGACATACTTTGGGCATGTTGAAAGGAAGTGTCAGTCCTTGGAGATGGACATCATGTTTGGGATGGTGGAAGGACAGTTCAAGAAAGAATGATCCTTGATGAGATGGATTGATTCAGTGATTGGGGTAATGGGAGTTAGGTGTGTCGGAGACAGTGAGGTTGGCACAGGATAGAGCAGAGTTTAGGACTCTTATACACAGGGTTGCTATGAGTCGTGAGTGAGTCGATGGCACATAACAACAACAATACTGTGTTGTAGATACTGTTTGATGGGGGAGGGGTGTTTACAATCCTTACACTGCTGGCTGTTGTCTTTAATCTGACAGCAGGACGAGCATTGATGTAGAAACCCCTCACATGCAGTCCAGTCACCTTTGTTCTCTGAGGTGCTCCACCTCAAAGGGGTAAACTCACCACCCCAAAGGTTCCTGTCCAACCTTTGGACGTGGTGTGTCCATTGACATCCTTAAAAGAGCACAGTGCTCCAGGCCAATGTCCTCTCTAATGAAGCTGTCTTTGGTTTTAAGATTTCAGGGGAGGATTTTTGGTTTTAGGATTAACATTTAAACATAACTAGCAACATTCATTTAAGGATTTGTATATACAGATTTGTATTTTTGTTTCTGGAGCTGAAACAAAATCTGTTTCTCTCCAGATTAGGTGTAAAAACCCATAGTTCGAAGGTGCATCATGTTCTATTACTGGAATGAGGGAGGGGCCGAGATCTACTTTCTGTGAAGGCAGCGTGGCCAGAATCCTCAGCCCTGTGGCCCAAGTCCTGCTGGCGTACAGCAAAGCAGTAATTGACGATTTGTAGATTAATGAGCTTGCCTGTGTACAGTAAAACTTGATTCACAAAACGTGAAGGGCTCATTAAGCCCACAGCTTTTATTTTGCCAACCCCAGAAGTAAAACATGATTTACTTTCTAGACATTTAGGGATCCCAGTTCTTGTGTTGCACACTTAAGCACACACTGCCTACTTTGTCTACAAAGCTTGCCATCGTAACCTGATGTCCTGAAGGCAAAACCCACACCTGCCCCATCCTTTCTTCCTCAAAGCCCTCTGACAGTTTCCTGGGTCCTACAGTCGAGTCCACAGTTGGTCCTGTGGTCTACCCCAGCCCACTGGCCTCCCCAGCACTTTCCCCAGGGACCCACTTCCTCACTCAGCACCCACAGTTATAGACAGCCTGTCCACACACCAGCATGCCCATGCACCATTCCCTCACATCTGCACCCAGGAGTCAGAAAGTCCCACTGTTCTGCTGGGAAAAGCCTCACCCGGAACAGGACCACCAGAGCCTACTCCTCAGGGAGCCTTTTCAGAGTGAATGCCACCCCCTCCCCATCCTCCAGAAGAGCAGGCCTTCCTTATACACTGACCACCCCCACAGCATCCATGGCCCTCCGTGCACTGTCTGCCCTCAAAGCACATGAAACAGACCATGCCCTGTTTCTATACTTCTGACGCCCATCCTCTTCCCTGTGGTGAAAGGATGGACAGACCACTCAGTGGGAGGAGGGCTGAGCAGGGAGAAGAGTCCAGCTTTCTGTGAAGTGGTCCAGATAGAAGCTCCAGAGAGCGAGCCAGGGTGGCGCTGAACACATAGTCTGGGAAGACACATTTATGGGGACTCCTCTCCCTGGGTATCAGGATCAGATAGGAGGCCAAAGCTGCCCTCTGGCGTGTGTGTCACTGTTTCTAAAGGGCATGCTGATGGGGACGTATCTCCCGGGTGGCAGGGTTGGGTAGGAGGCCATAACTGTCCTGAGGTGTGCTGTGTCACTGTTCCTGGGGGATACACTGATGGGGACACATCTCCCTGGGTGACAGAATTAGATGGGAGGCCAAAGCTGCTCTGAGGTATGCTGTGTGCTGTTCCTGGAGGACATGCTGATGGGGATGCATGATAGTGGGGTCATGTGGGAGGTCCAAGAGCTGCCCTACAGTGTGCTGAGCTGGGCCCTCAGAGAACCTCAACACTGAGCATTAAACCAGTCCACGGATAGCACAGAGGTGAGTCCCTCAAGGTGAGGGTGAGCCTGCATTGTGAGAAGTTTCTAGAACTGCAAGGTACACCATAGAGGTTGGGCAGCAGGTGCTAGGGCAGCCATGAGCAGTCTGGCCTTGGGGAGGGTTTCAGTGCAGGTTTCAGGGGTAACACATGATGTCTTTTGGGGATGCTGGTCTTTGTCTTCTCAGCCCGAGACTCCTGTGAGGGAGGTGCTGTTAATTAATGCCAACCATCAGAGATGGAGTAGACCGTAACTTACCCTTGGCTTTCACTGTCCACAGAGAGAATATTGTTGGAGGATTTGTTGGGGATGGGGGAGCCAGAGCAGGGAAGCTTTGTGTCTGGGTACTGCCTTCATTCCCCTAACCCCACTGAGGTACCCACAGAACCAGAGATGGCCTTCACAGGGTAGTCACTGCTGGAATTTTCTTGCGAAGGAAATTTGGAGCGGCTGGCTTGGAGACTCCTATGAGGTGGTTCCACTCTAGAAGATGATTTCTCACATCTTGATGAGGGCCATGTAAGGAACATTTTAGGTTGTAATATTGGTTTTAATGAATTAATTTTGGGATGAGCATTCTTTAAACGATACAGCAGTTTTCTATTTGCTATACTGAAGTTACTTGGAGTTACTGTGATGTTGAACACTGTGCCTTAGTTGTGTCAAACACCATAATGGTTACCTTTCATGGACAGTGTTTGGAGGAGCTTCCAAACTGATTCAGGTTTGGAAGCAGGAGTAGCATCTACTTCCTAAACCATGTGTCTCAGCAAACTGTATGAACATAGCAAAATGATGTTAGTTATAGAACAGGGTTCAGGTCTTTTGATCATTGGGTCGCAATGAGTTGTATTTGACTTGATGACACTTAACCATTGCTAAGGGAGACTAGTATTGCTATATTTTAAAGGAATATTCTTCCAAGTTGTATAGCACTCTTCTGTCAGTTTTCTGTACTGAGGTAATCTGGGTTTGCTGTAATGCTAAACCGTGTGCCATGGGGGTGTCAAATGCTGTAATGGTTGCCCGAGGTGGACAGTGTTTGGTGGAGCTTCCAGTTTAAGACAGGTTTGGAAGCAGAAGAGGAATCTAATTCCTAAACCACATGCCTCTCGCAAACTCTATGAACGTGGAGAAACACTGATAGTTATAGAAAGGCTTCAGGTCTTTTGTTCATAGAGTCACCATGAGTCGTGCTTGACTTAACGACAGTCAACAACAACAGCAACATGTTTGTGTTAGGGAGCTCTGGTGGCCTAGAGGCAAGAAGCTACACTGTAATCAGAAGGCACAGGATTTTAGGCCACCAGCCCTTCCGCAGGAGATGATTGGGCAATCTTACCCTGTGCAACTAACTGCCTCTGAAAACCCGCCAGAATGTCAGCTATGGGTCCTTCTGACTTGATGGTATACAACAAGAAATTTGTGTTGACTGTGCAATTCCTTACCACTAAACCACAGGAATGTCTTAAAGGGGTGAGGGGTGAGGGGTGAGGGAGAGGAATTCTGACTCACAGACTACTTTGTATTAATGAAACACTTTCCACAGATTTTCACCTTTTGTTTAAAAGGCCAGGTGGTCAACAATGATCTTCCAGGCCATTTTTTACTTTGTATCAGACTTGTTTGCTTTTGCACTCAACAAACTGCTTTATTTAAGGATAAACAGCTTTATTTGAAATCAGGAGGGCTACTCCTCCCTGCAGGCTCACACATCAGCAACTTAGCCACCTGGACAGGAGACAGGTTATCAGTCAAAGGCTTTTTAAAACAAAACAAAGTAATCAACCAGTGAATAGTTTCTAGAAATTCATAGGAAAGAGAACCCTCAACTCATTTTTTTAAAAAATTTATATACCACTAGGAGCTCTGCTGGCCTAGTGACAAGCAGCTGTGCTGCAATCTCAAAAGCATGTGGTTTGAGGCCACTGCAGAAGGATGGACAATCTCCTCCTGTGCAATTAACTGCTTCTGAAAAACCTTCTGAGGGTCAGCTATGAATCCATTCCAACTCAATGGTAAACAATAACACCAAGTTTAATGCCTCTAAGTTTATTCTGTTCATGTTGTTGTTGTTATGTGTCATCAAGTCACCTGCAATTCATAGCGACGCTATGTACAACAGCCCTAAACCCTACTCTATCCTGTGCAAATCTCATTGTCTCTGACACACCTACCCCAATTACCCCAGTCAATCCACCTCATAGAGGTCTTCCTCTCCTGTCCCTCCACTCTCCCAACCATGACATCCTTCTCCAAGGACTTGCCCCTCCTTGCAACATGTCCAAAGTATATCAGATTAAGCTTCAGAATCCTTGCCTGGTTTAACCCTCTCCAGGGTGAACCTGTTTGTTTTCTTAGCAGTCCATGGTACATTCAATACTCTTCTCCAACACCACAGCTTAATGTCATAAATTCTCCTTCTATCTTCCCTAGTCATTGTACAGCTCTCTGATGCATAGCAAGTGATTGCAGACCATGGTCTGTATCAGGTGCACCTTAGTCTCCAGAGTGACACCATTGCTCTTCAGTACTTTGGAGCAGTCCCTATCAGCAGACTTACCCATCACAATCCATCTTTTCATTTCCTAGCTGCTGGTGCCAAGAGTGTTGCCAAGCAAATTAAAGCTGTTAACAATCTCAATCTCAATCTCTTCACCATCCATCCTGATGCTACCAATTGACCCAGTGTTGGGAGTCTTTGTCTTCTTGGTATTGAGCCTCAACCCGTATTGAAGGCTGCAGTCCTTGACCTTCTGCAGCAAGCACTTTCAGGTCCTCCTCAGTTTCAGCAATCAGGGTTGTAAGCTTTCTATTTTTCTTGCATTTCTTCTTTACATGATATGGCTCATGAAATCTACCTTTCTTTTCTGTCTTAATTCTTTTTCTCTTAGGTTAGCTCCAATCAAGGTGGCTAGTCACAAGCTTTTCATTGTAAGCCTCAGGCACACCTGCAGAATTCACCTAATACAGGCAGCGCCAGGTATTCAATTCCTGTTTTAAGATACAATGTATGCACAGAAGTACAGAGTGACTGCAGAGAAAGCCATATAGGAAAAACTTACAGCAAATGCCCAGTGGTGTTAAGGCTTGAAAAGGATCCTTAACCAGACACATCCCATCTTGAAGATCAGTTGTGTGCACCCTCTGGTTTATATAACCTCCTTTTCTAAGAAACTCCCATCTATCCCTCAAAAAAATACAACGTGAACATAAGCCTTTTTCACATCCTTAACCTAACCTACAAATTCTCCCTCAAACTTTCTCTTTCTTCCAGACAGCACTTTTCAAGGGCACTAGACTGTTTCCTTCACATGACTTATCAAAGTGTTCTTACTGGAGAAAAAGGCAATGACTCTTTGACTGCAATTGGTTACAGTTTTCCAACTCTTTTTACCTAAGACTGGAAACTTCTATTGTTGTTGTTAGGTGCCTTTGAGGTAAGTATGGTTCATAACAACCTATGAACAACAGACCCTGTACAATCTGTGTCAAGCAATCTTACTTAGTGTTTTCCTTTCTTTTGCTGACCCTACACTTTTCCAAGCATGATGTCCATTTACAATATGCTCAAATTATCTGAGAAGAAGCTTTGCCTCTAAGAAACACTCTGGCCGCACTTTCTTCAAGTCATATCTGTGTGTTTGTTCTTTTGACAGTCCATGAAATAGTCAGTACTTTTCTCCAACACCACAATTTTTTTAATTTCAACACCACAGTTTAAAGGTATCAAATCTTGTTCTGTCGTCTACACTCATTGTTCAGCATTGAGATGCATAGCAATGATTGAAAAGACCATGGCTTACCTCAGGCACAGCTTGATCCATAAATTGACATAATTCCTCTTCAGGACTTTGGGGAGGTCCCAAACAGCAAATTTCCCAAAGCTGTACATATCCTTCATCTTCTTTTGATGTTTTCTGTGTCATTCAATAAGACATTGCCAATAGCATCTTTTTATATTGTGACTTGGAGGCTTAAGTTTGTGTTTCAGTTCTCTTAGCTTGTGATATGCAGAGCGAGTTCTCCCCTTTTGATTCTCCAATTCCAGCTCCTCTGCACATTCCACTATAATATTTCTCTTGGCCTTCTTGAGCTTCTTTTGAAACCGATTCAGCTCTTTTATTTCGGCATGATTTTCCTTTGTTTTGGCTTCTCAGTGTTTTAGTACATTTCAGAGTCTTCTGAGGTACATTGCTTTTTTGTTTTCTTTCTCTCTATCTTTGTAATGACCTTTTTGCTTTCTTCCTGAATCATATCCTTGATATCATACCATAACTCCTCTTGTCTTCAATCATTGGTGTTCAATGTTTCAAACTTACTAAGATAATCTTGAAATTCAGATGGAATAGATTCTTAAAATGATCTTGAAATTCAGGTGGAATATCCTGGTTCTTGTGAACTTATTTTCATTTTCTTCGGCCTTAATTTTAATTTGGACATGAGTAATTGATGGTCTGGCTCAAGTTCACCCCAGCCTAGTTTTGACCGCTGAAACTGAATTTCTCCAATAATTCTTTCCACATATGTAGTCAATCTGATTTTTATGCAGCCCAATGGGTGAGATTCATGTGTAAAGTCACCATTTTTGTCTTTTTTAAAAGGTACTTGCAATTAATAAATCATTAAAAATACAAAATTCAATCATCCTATTTTCAACCTCATTTCTATCGCCAAGTCTGTATTTTCCAACTACTATTCCTTCTTCACTGTTTCCAACTTTAGCATTCTAGTCACCAATTATCATTAACGTGTCTTGATTGTAAGTTTGGTCAATTTCAGATTACAAGATTTGGTGAAAGTTTTCAATTTCTTCTTCTTTGGTTCTAGATGTAGGAGCATGCATTTGTATAATAGCTGTATTAAAAGGTCTTCCTTGTATGCATAAAGATAATATCCTATTACTCACAACATTGCACTTCAGGATAAACCTTAAATTTAACTTTTTTTACTATGAATGCAACATCATTCTTCTTCTGGCTTTCATTCACAGAATAGTATGTTGTGGTTGTTATTAAGTGCCATCAATTTGCCTGTGACTCAGAGCGACCCTATATACAATAGCCCTAAACCTATTCTATCCTGTACCAATCTTATTGCCTCTGATAAACATTACCCCAGTCACTGAATTAATTAATCTCATTGAGGGTCTTCCTCTCTTGCACTGTCCCTCCACACTTCCAAGCATTGCATCCCTCTCTAAGGACTGGTCCTACCTTGCAACATGTCCTAAGCAGGTCAGATGAAGCTTCAGAATCCTTGCCTCCAAGGAGCAGCCGGGTCTTACCCTCTCCAGGACAAACCTGTTTGTTCTCCTAGTAGTCCATGGTATATTGAATACTCTTCTCCAACACCACAGCTCAAAGACACCAGTTCTACTTATTTTATCCTTAGTCATTGTCCAGCTTTCTGATGCAAAGCAATAATTGCAAAGACTATGGCCTGGACCAGGTGCACCTTAGTGTCCAGAGTGACATCATTGCTCTTCAATACTTTGGAGAGGTCTCTGACAGAAGACTTTCTCAATGCCATTCATCTTTTAATTTGCTGGCTGCTAGTACCAAGAGTGTTGATTGTGGAGCCAAGCAAACTAAGTATCTGATTCAAAGTGCCCAAAGCTGGTGCATCTCATCTCCTCTCATCTCACTAATGCCTACTATGTCTGATGTTCATTTGTTCCATTTCACTTTTCATTATTTCTAATTTCCCAACATTCAAGCTACGTGCATTCGGTGTTCCAATTATTAAATGATGTTTGCCATTATTTTTCCTCATTTCAACTGACTGAAAAGTCTGGGCTCTACCGCTACTACTAGAACTATCTGTGTTTCTCATTTCAGGAAGTACCATACGAACAGATCCACTGGCAATAAAGGAGGGAGTTGAAGCTGCATTAAAGGCATTGACAATAAATAAGGGCCCAGGAATCAATGTAATATCCTTTAATTTCTTTCAATTAACACATACAGTCTTGAATGAGCTCAGCGGCCTATGTCAGGAAATTTGGAGAATAGCTGTGTGGCCAAAGGATTGGAAGAGGTCCATACTTGCTCCCACTCCCAAGAAAGATGATCCAACAGAATGTGGAAGCTATAAAAAAAATATTATTAATATCATATGCAAGCAAAATACTGCTGAAGATCATTCATAAATGTGTAGAATGGTACATTATTAGGGAACTGTCAGAAGTTTGAGCAGGATTTATAAGAGGCCAGGATATCATTGCTGATGTCAGATGGATCCTGGCTGAAATAAAGAATATCTGAAAAATGTCTATTTTTTCTGTATTGTCTATGCAAAGGTATTTGACTGTGTGGATCATAACAAGTTATGGCTAACATTGAGAAGGGGAATCCCAGAGCACTTAATTGTGTAAAACCTATACCTAGACCAGGAGACTATTGTACGAACAGAGCAAGGGAACACAGTTTTTGCTGTGTACCATAGAGTTGGAATGGACCCATTGACAAACTTTCAGTATGTCTTCAGAGGCAGTTAATCGCACAGGGAAAGATTGTCCATCCTCCTCCCATGGAGCAGCTGGTGGCCTCAAACAGTGTACCTTCAAGATTGTAGCAAAGCTTCTTGACCCTTGGTCACCAGAACTCCCTAAGGGAACACAATATGGTTTAAAATTGAGAAAGGTGTGCATCAGGGTTGTTATTCTCTCTCGATACCTATTCAATCTGCATGCTGGGCAAATTATTTGAGAAGCTAAACTCTATGAAGAGGTATGTGACATCAGAATTGGAGAGACTGACTAATCAGTAACCTGTGTTATGCAGATGACAAAACCTTGCTTGCTGAAAGTAAGGAAGACTTGAAGCACTTGTTACAGAACAACAAAGAATACAGCGTTCGGTATGGACTGCATCTCAGTGTCGAGAAAACAAAGATTCTAACTGCTGATAGAAAGCATCATGATAAATAGAGAAAAAATTGAAACTGTCAACAACTTCATCTTACTTGGATCCACATGAATGCCCTTGGTACTGGCAGTCTGTAAATAAGGAGATGCATTGCACTAGGAAAGTCTGCAGTTAGGGACCTCTCCAAATTGTTGAGGAGTAATGATGTCAGTCTGAGGACTAAGGTGTGTCTGATTCAGGCCATGGTCTTCCTAATCACTCACTATGCATCTGAGAACTGGACAAGCTGAAGAAGGATGACAGAAGAAAATTGACACCTTTGAGCAATGATGTTGGAGAAGAGCACTGAACATCCCAGGGATGGCCGAGAGAACAAACAGATATGTCTTAGAGTGGGTGCAGCCACAGTGCTCTTTGGAAACAAAGATAATGAGACTTTGCTTCTTATATTTTTGGATATGTTTTGAGGAAGGGCTATTCCTTGGAGAGGGACATGATGCTCAGAAAAGTGGAGGGTCAGTGAAGGAGAGGAAGACCCACAACCAGTTGCATTGACAAGGTGACTGCCACAGTGGACTCTAATGTGTAAGGAAGTGTAAGAATGCCACAGGATAGGACAGAATTCAGATCTCTTGTTCATAGAGTCATTATGGTTTAACATGATAGCACCTAGTAACAACATATAATCTCCTGACTGCTGGTAGCAAGGGTACTGATAATGGATTCAAGTAAGATCAAACCTTTGACTGTTGCAGACCGAGGGTAAAGAATGAGAAAGAACACCAAGAATGTAGGAGAAAACAGATAAAGCAGGAGGCAAACAGTTCTCCAGTCCTCAAACAACTGTAATCCTGACTTTAGCTTCCCTGTGTCTTTACTGAATATTGCCAGGGAGCAAATCACCAAGAGAAGTCAATGCAAACGAAGCTAAGCTCTTTCTATTGAAAACCTTTTGCTTGACTCAAGAGGGAAGTGTTAGCAAATACAAGAATCCTGTAAGTTTAAAGATTGCCTTAGTGCATACTCCTGTAAACAATTAAGGATTGCTTTAGAGTTTCAGGGTGAATTCCCCCTTATATTCACCTCCCTCATAACCTGAAGTACCATTCAGTTTATTACAAACATTTAGTATGAAATTTGGCTTCCCGTTGTTGACAATTTTCTTCTTTTCTCCATCTATCTTGATATCCAGTGGTGAAGACTTTTGTCTACTCAATGTTGAGATCCAATTCATGTCAAAGACCATAGTTTTTGATCTTTTGCAGCAAGTGTTTGAGATTCTCCTCAGTTTTAGCAAGCAAAGTTGTATCATTTGCATAACACAGATTGTTAATGAGTTGTAAAAACAGCAAGGACCAGGTGTTGGTATGTGCCATTGAGTTGCCTGCAATTCATAGTGGATTTAAGTTCTATACCTGTGAACCATGACCAGTCCTTAGCCATTCTCAATGTCTGTGTTGGTGGCCCCCATTACCCAGTTAATCTGTGAATCCATCTTATACAGGTTCTTCCTCTCCTGCACTGTCCCATCACCCTTTCAAGCATGATGTCCTTCACCAAGGACTGGTGGTTGTTGTTGTTGTTACGTGCCATCAAGTTGCTCGCGACTCATAGTGACCCTATGTACAACAGCCCTAAACTCTGCTCTGTCCTGGGCCAATCGCACTATCTCTGACACACCCATTCCAATTACCCCAGTCACTGAATAAATCCACCTCATAGAGGGCCTTCCTCTCCTGCGCTGTCCCTTCACCCTCCCAAGCATGATGTCCCTCTCCAAGGAACAGTCCCTCCTTAAAACATGTCCAAAGTATATTAGACGGAGCCTCAGAATCCTTGCCTCCAGGGAGCCGCATAGTTTAACCCTCTCCAGGATGAATCTGTTTTCCTAGCAGTCCATGGTACCCTCAATATTCTTCTCCAGCGCCACAGCTCAAAGGCATCAATTCTTTTTCTATCCTCTCTAGTCATTGTCCAACTCTCTGATGCATAACAAGTGATTGCAAAGACCATGGCCTGTATCAGACGCATCTTAGACTCCAGAGAGACACCATTGTTCTTCAGAACTTTGGAAAGGTCTCTAACAGCAGATTTTCCTATGGCAATACGTCTTTTAATTTCCTGGCTACTGGTGCCAAGAGTGTTGACTGTGGACATCCTGAAAACATGCCCAAAGTATATATGAGACAGAGCTTCAAAGCAACTGCCTCCAAGGAGCAGCTTGTTTTCACCCTCACCAGGACACATTTGTTCTCTTGGCAGTTCATGCTATGTTTAAGACTCTTCTCCAGCACTACAATCCAAAGACATCAATTATTCTTTTGGCATTCTTAATCATTGTCCAGCTCTCTGATGCATAGCAAGCAGTTGCAAAGACCATCCTCTGAATCAAGTGCACCTTAGTCTCCAGACTGAAATCATTGCTCTTCAGCACTTTGAAGTGGTCGTTGATAGCAGACTTCTCCAATGCAACTTGTCATTGATATCCTGACTACTGGTGTCAAGAATATTGATTGTGGAGATGAGTAAGCTGAAATTGTTAACAACCTCAATCTCTTTGTGATATATTATTGTGCTACCCATAGGTTCAGTGGTGAGAATCATTCTCTTTTTTTAGTTTTTTTTTAATTATTCAATTTCATTAATTTTAATGGACATTGACAGATATTTGGGGTTTTCATTCATTCATTGTTGCACTATTTTCTCTACCCTCCTCCCTAGTTCGTTCTTCTTGTTTTTTCTCCCTTGAAAGTCTGTTTTAATTTTCCAATTGCCACAGTGCTTGTCAAAGTCAGTTCTGATTAATCTCCTTTGTCAGTGTGTCCTTTGCCATTCCCTATCACTCCTCCCTGAGAGAGACTTCATCCTGATTTACAAGGAAAAGGGGATGGTGTATTCTCTTAGTTACTTCCTGCTGAAAAGGTATGCTGTAAGTTTCAGGGTGAAGATCTTCTCTCACTACTGTAAAGGGCCCCTTTGGCAATAGGAAACACATACACTATTATGGAGATTGATTTTGGAATTTAGATGCACTGTTATCAATTGTGCTTAGCCGTACATGTTCATATCCTTGAAGATGTATCATGGAAGTGTTGCAGCCTAGAAGACACAAATTTAACTAACAAGTTAAAAGTACATGAGTCAAAAATTAAAAAGCAATAATATTCCAAGTAGAAGCTCTAATAGTGGCACAAATCAAGTTACAGAGGGAAGGTAGTTCTTACAATAAAAGGCCTATTGACTAGCACTTTTTCTATTATAGTATAAAGGTTAGGCACCACAAGATGTAATGGCTCAGCTATGTCATTTATTGTTCTTAAGTCCTGGAGCAGATTCGATACACCACTGGGTTGTTTCACACCTCGGAAGTCCACACACAAGGCAGAGGTGAAGTAAGGAACTGCTTATGAGGTTTTCTTTCAATTCCAACAACTAAGAAATACTGAGAAGAGTTGGGACCTCAGAAGGCTTTTAGGACCATATAGTAGGCTCCTGTGTCCAGGAGAAAACAAATATACTTACCAGAAATGTTAATGCTCACCCACAGTTCTTCTGGGAGGATCTAAATCATTGAAGCGTCCTCCTTTGTTTCCAGCTGAGAGCTGGAGCCTGTCAGTCCTGTCAGCCATGAGGACCTAATGTGGGCCACGATTGGCCAAGTGTCCTTCAGATCCACACTCAAAGCAAGTGAGTGGGAGCTTCCTCTCTACTTCCTTGCCTATCTGTGGCTCTCTTCTGTGACACTGTCTACTGAAGTGGCCCAGATTTCCACAGTGGAAGTAATTCTGACCTCCTTTATTACCTCTGGGTGGGACTATATATGAGTAAGACTTTCTTTTCCTGACACAGGCCCTAAACTGGCAGCAATAGCTGCCCCAATAATTTTGGCCATTCTCTGGTCTTTTCTCTTCCCTCTAGATCCCAGTTGTTAAGAGGTCAAAATTTCAACAAATGTATAACAAATTATTTTGAACATTATAATCTTTTAAGCTTAAGGCTAGAAATATTAAAAATATCATCATTTCCAATCCAGAGATACATGTTTCAATGTAGTTCCTTTTTTCCATAAATGGTTTTGATAAGAGGAATGTTGTAAATGTGGATACATATCCACTATTCCTCCTCCATGCCATGATACAATGTTATTAGCATGAGCAGTAATAAATCCATTGCCATCCTTACTCTAACTTAATTCTATTTTTTTATTTAAATTTGTTATTAATTTCAGTAAAAATTTACAGAGGCTTTGGCGTTCCATTCATTCATTGTTGGACACTTGTCCCCTCCCAAGGCTCCCTCCCAGAACACTACGCTCTTGGAAAAGTAAAAGAAAAATTTTTTCATTGTTTTACAAACCCTCCCCCATGTCCACTGCATCATGTAGCCATCGCTCTAGACTCCTGTCATGACAGAAATACCTAATCACATATCTCTTTTAAACAGTTTTCTCCCTCCTCTGTTTCAGTGCAGTATACATTATTGAACCCATCTTACTCAGTCACTCCCCAACCCCAACGTCAGTCCTCTTTTACAACAGTGACGCCATGCAATATTAGTCCTTTTGTGACTGAGATAATTCACTCAGCATAATATTCTCCAGAGTCAACCATTTTAAATAATATTGTATGAGTTCCTTGTTTTTCAATGGAGCATAGTATTCCATTGTGTGAGTATACTGCAGCTTCTATATCCATTTGTTTGCTGATGGGCACGTAGGTTGTTTCTAACTCCTTGCTATTGTGAACAAAGCTGCAATAAATATGGGTGTGCACATATCTGCTTTGATGTCAGTTATGGTCCCTTTGGGGTATATTCCCAGTAGTGAAATTGCTGGATCAAATGGAATCTCTATTTGCAACTTTTCGAGAAAGCGCCATACCGCGTTCCACAGGGGATGCACCATTTTAATGCCCCACCAACAGTGAATAAGGGTTCCAGTTTCTCCACAACCTCGCCAGCATTTGTTGCTTCCTATTCTGTTATATTTTGCTATTTTGATTGGGGTGAGATGATATCTCATAGTTGTTTTAATCTGCATCTCTCTTAGAGCTAGAGAATTTGACTATTTCTTTATGTGCTTGTTAGCCATCTGTAATGAAGTTTATAGTCCTTGGTTTTAGTCCTAGGTCCATGATCCACCTTGAGTTGGTTTTTGTGTATGGAGTGAGGTCTGGGTCTTGCTTGAGTCTTTTGCAGGTACTTTTCCAATTTTGTCAATACCATTTGTTAAAAAGGCTGTCATTTCCCCACTTGACTGACTTCATCTCCTTGTGAAAA
>NW_006399998.1:787876-795886 GCF_000299155.1 Elephantulus edwardii | reverse complement strand
CAGTGCTGGTCTTGTTTTTACAAACTCTCTTAGGTTTCGCTTTTCTGGGAATATCTTGATCTCACCTTCATATTTGATGGATAATGTTACTGGGTACAGTATTCTTGGTTGACAGGATGATGTTCTTGAAACAACTTGATTTTCATCTCTGTTCTGGCATTCTGTATATAGAGTCTTCAGAGAACCCCCATCACATATATTTACTGCTACTATTTCAGTTGGAGTGTTTTGTTTATATTATAAACATATTTACTAAATTGTTGATTTAATTGTATTGCCCTAAAATTTGAGTTTGCTTTTCTTGGCAATGAATCATTCCAATTATAAATCTACTCAAATTGTAGCACCCAGGGACAATGACTTTGTAAATTACTACCTTAGGAGGGACTGAAGAGCATTATCCTGAGTCAACTAACTTAGTCCCAGAATACATATTGTATAAAACTGTTATTGTAGAATGAGTATAAGGATCCAGGAGGGATAGGAGTAGCTGGTATCAGAAGGATGTGGATGTTCAGTTAGAGGGGGAAATTAATCATTGGTTTGTACAATTTTATGAATGGTAGGGTGAGGGAAATTAAGAATTTGTTCAAATTTGTATCAGAATTTTGTAAATAAGCTAGTAGAGGGAAAAAAATTAAAAATTAAAAAAAAAAAAACCAAAACAGTAGATCTTAAACTTGCCATATTCAGATCCACTGTCAAGCTCAAGCTCATTGTTGGAAGTCACTGGGTCAATCTTCTTGAGGAACTTCTCTTTAGTTGACCTTTCCCATCATAATACCTCTACAAGAATGGTTCATTCTAATAATAGAACCACAGTAATTAAGGGAGATGATGTTTCACCATCCTTACTTATTAGGAGCACTCAGATTGTGTCTCCTTCAAAATAGATTTTTGTTCTTTTGGCAAACAAGTAAATATTGAATGATCTTCACCAACAACATGAAGAGAATCAGGGACAGCCTCTCTCTTCATGAATGATATCTTTGATGTTATTCCACAACTCATTATGTTTTCAGTAAGTAGTGTTCAGTGTCTCAAACCTATGTCAAAGTGTGTAAGTTATTATTTTTGTTTCTTAAAAAATGTATTTGTGATGAATAAATAAGTGATTGTACAAAAAAAAACCTACTCAAATTTCAGAGAAGAGAGAAGTTTTTACTAGAAGACCAGCAGCAAACACACTTATACTGTGTTGCCCTTTGTGAGTGACATTTTGCTTTGCTCTTGTGTATTGTGTGGCATAGTTTGCTTTCTTCGAGACATTGATATGTTCTTGATCTGAAGACAATGCTCTTGAGATCATTTGGGCAGCTATCAAACTTGTGCATTTCTCTGAATTTCTGACTTCAGAGAAATGTCAGTTCAGAGCCTGCTAGGGCAATCTCTTGTTGGTAAGACAAGTCAAAGTGCTCACGATTAAAGGCAAGTTGATTGCCCAGACGTGTAGGCACTGGTGTGGAGCTAAATGGGGTGAGGCAGGCAAAGGGTTGGGGTGATCGCAAGGGCAGGTCAAACACTTGGGGGACCTTGCTCAAACCTCTGCTGTCTCAGTGTGCTCACGATTGGGGTCCCTACTCAAATTCCTGCTGTCCGTTTCCTACCCAATGGTTTTCACAGTATTTCCTGCCTGGTGGCACTTACACAGGTGCCCTCACACAACAGCCCCTGCTCCAGCAGAGTGCTGGTTCCAACAGGATCCGAAAAGTAAAGGTCAAATTCCCACCGACCCACTAGCCTCTGGCTGGTCTGCAGAGTCCACCGCAGCCAGCTGGCTGACTCGTTTTGGGCAGTTGGTGTAGCCCAAGAGAGCTCGGCCAAATTCCCCATCAGTGGGCATGCCCTTAGGTGCTCTCCCAGGTCATCAGCAAAGCCCCAGTAAACCCAGCCAATATCCTACCGGCCTTTCTCTTGCCAGATTAGATCTATAGCAGCTCTGCTGGTAGCTCAGGGTGATGGCTGGATCCGCAGTGGTGCCCTGAGGTCACAGAGCTGTGGTGGGGGCTGAGGTGCGTAGCTATGGAGCTGCAAGGGGGGGGGGGGGGAAGGGGGGAAAAGCAAAGGACTAGAGGGACAAAGGAGCACAGGGCTTGGACACTATCACCAAGAGGTAGGGGAGGGGCTTGGGCACTCTTGGGGGTTTATGCAGCAGCTCCCTGTGTGTTGGGGGTCTCGCAGGCGCCAGCTGCAGGGGGGGTCACACAGTGGCGGGTAGTAGTCGCTCCTCTGGGGTCACACTATGTTCGCTCCTCTGCAGTTCCCTGGTGGCTGGCAGACTGTTGCTCTTCCCGGGTCTCTTCCCAGCCCGGCGGCTGCGTTCTGGCTGGCAGTGGCATTCTGGCTGGTGGCAGCGTTCTGGCTGGCAGCGGCTGTTCTGGCTCTGTCTTTTTTATTTTGAACTTTAATTATATTTAAGACTTAATCTTCTGCACCAAACGCTTGAGGTTCTTTTCAGCTTTGGCAAGCAAGGTTGTATCATCTGTATATCACAGGTTGTTGATGAGTCTTCCTGCAATTCTGATGCTCCATTCCTCCTCATAAAATCTAGCCTCCCAAATGATCAGTTCTGCATATATATTGAAAAGTTATGGAGACAGGACATACCCCTAATACACTTCTTTCCTGATTTTGAACCATGCAGTGTTTCCTTGTTCTGTTCTGAGGACTGCTTCCTGGTCCAAATATAGGTTTGGCTTTAGCAAATCAAGTATTCTGGGACTCTTCTCCTTCTCAAGATTAGCCACAATTGTTTGTGATCCACACAGTCAAAAGCCTTCTCACAGTCAATGGAATACAGAAGGGTCACATGGGGATTGCCATATATGACCTTCACAGAGGAGAACTGTTTTCATCAACAATATCAAGAAAATGAAATGGAACAAATAAAGATAGATATTCTAAGCATAAGTGAGCTGAAATGGACAGGCATTGGTCACTTTGAATTAGATGATCATATGATCTACTATGCTGGAAATGAAAAGTTGAAGAATAACATTTGATTCATAAGTAAAAAGATCTTTATAAAGTTTACCCTAGCTGCTCACGTTGGCAGCTTGTTGTTTTTAGGTGCCATCAGGTCAAGTGTGACTCATAACAACTCTATGAACAAAAGATCTGAACCCTGTTCTATCCTGCGCCATCTTCACACTTCCTGACACTGACACACAGGAGCCCATTGTAGCAGTCACCATTATTAATCCATTTGGTTGAGGGTCTTCCTTTTCCTTTGCCCACCCTCCACCCTTCCCAGCCTGACATCCCTCTCCAAGGAAAAGCTCCTCCTAGCAACATGCCTGAAGTATGAGAGGCGAAGTCTCATCATTCTTGCCTCCAAAAAGCACTCCAGCTGCACACTCCAAGACATACCTGTTTGTTCATTTGGCCATACAATGGATGTTCAGTGTTTGTCTCCAAGACCAGAGCTCAAAGGCATCAGTTCTTTTTTTTGTCATCCTTATTCAATGACCACCTTTCAAGATGCATACAAGGAAAGATTATAGCCTGAATCAGATGTACCTTAGTACTCAAACTGACATTACTACTCAATAATTTTGAAAGGTCCCTAATTGCAGATTTTCCCAGGGCAATGTGTCTCCTTATTTCCTGATTGCTGGTACCAAGGATGTTAATTGTGAGTCTAAGCAAATTCAAGCTGTTGACAGTTTGAATCTCCTCTCCATCCATCGTGATTGTCTGTCAGTCCAGTGGTAAGAATCTTTATTTTCTTGACATTGAGATGTAATCCGTACCTATGACTGCATTCCTTGATCTTCTGCAAAAAGTCCTTCTCACTTTCACAAAGCAATATTGTATCATCTGCATAATACAGGTTATTTGTGTGTCTCCCTCTGATCCTAATATCACATTTCTCTTCATAGAGTCCAGTTTCTGGATAATTTGCTCAGCAAACAGATTGGATAGGTATGGAGAGAGCATACAACCCTGACACACTCCCTGTTCAATTTTAATCCATGCAGTGTTCCCCTGCCCTCTTCTCACAACAGCTTCCTGGTCCAGGTATAGATCTGCATGGGCACAATTTATGGTCTGAGATTCCCATTCTTCTCAAAGTCAGCCACAACTTGGTATGACCCACGCAGTCAAGTGCCTTTGCATAATCAATAAAGCACAAATAGACATTCTTCTGGTATTCTTTACTTTCAGCAAGGATCCACCTGACATCAGCACTGATATCCCTGGTGCCCTGGCCTCTTCTAAACCCTGCTTCAACTTCTGACTGTTCTCTATCTGTGTACTATTCTAGCCATTTTTTAATTATCTTCAGCAGCATTTTGCTTGCATATGTTATTTATGATATTATTCAATAGTTTCCACATTCTGTTGGATCATCTTTCTTGGGAATGGGAGCAAATATAGACTTCTTCCAATCCGTTGGCCACACAGCCATCCTCCAAATTTCCTGGTATAGACTGCTGAGCTCTTCCAAGGCTGTATCTGTCAACTGAAGCAGGTCAATTGATATCACATCGATTTCTGGGTCCTTATTTTTTGCCAATGCCTTTAATGCAACTTCAACTTCCTCTTTCATTACCTTTGGCTCCTATTCATATGGTACTTCCTGAAATTGTTCAGTGTCAATCAGTTCTTTCTGATACAGTGTTTCTGTGTATTCCCTTCATCTTACTCTCTCCTATCTTCTTTTGATGCTTTCTGGGTCATTCAGTATATTACCCACAGCATCTTTCAATATTGCAACATGAGGCTTAAATTTCAGCAGTATGTATACTAAGATAGGAATGATACGGAGAAAATTAGCCTGGTCTTTGTGGGAGGATGACACACAAATTCATGAAACAAATTTTTATCTATTCCAAAATACAGTGCTGTGAATGATAAGACACTGTCCATACATGTACAAGGAAGACCTGTTAATACAACCATTATTCAAAAAATGCACACACAAAACTAGTGTCAAAGCAGGGGAAGTGGAGAAATCCTACTAATTTTTTATTAAACTTCTGACATTCTCTATGTACTGTTCTAGCTGTTTTTAAATGATCTTCAACAAAATTTTGTTTGTATGTGATAGTAATGATATTGTTTTACAGTGTCCAAATTTCTGTTGGATCACCGTTCTTGGGACTGAGAACAAATATGGAACAAACAGCCAAGCAGCTATCCTCCAAATTTCCTGGCATAAACTGGTAAGCAAGTCCAGGGTTGCATCTGTTAGTAGAATCATGTAAATTGGAATCCCATCGATTTCTGTTTTGTTGTGTTTTTATTTAAAAAAAAAAAAAAGGAAAAAATTTTGTTCATTCATTCATTTTCCTGTTGTGTCAGATCTAACTGGCATAGGAGGAAGTTGCTCCTCCTTCTCCAGCACCTGGTGGATTCAAATTGCGGACCTTCAGTATCCCACAATTTCTTGGGCCGTGATTTTTGCCAGTGCCTTCAGTGTAGCTTCACCCTTTTCCTTTATTTCAGTTGATTCTTGATCACGTGATTGTTGTTGTTGTTATATATGCCATCCAGTCGCTTGTGACTCATAATAACACTCTGTACAACAGCTCTGAAGCCTGCCCTGTCCAGAGCCAAACACACCAACCCCCATTGTCCCAGATACTATATCAATCCGTCTCATCCAGGGTCTTCCTGTCCTGTGCTGTCCCTCTACCCTTCTGAGCATGATGTCCTTCTCCAAGGATCGGTGTTCAAATGGTCCTTCATGAAATTTGTCAATGTCTTTTTTGGTACATTGACTCTGAAGCTTCCTGGATCACTTAAGATTTAACCCATAACATCCAAGTTCTTCACTTTTTATTCTCCATTTCCAACTCTCTGCACATTCCATTATAATACTTTGCTATGCCTTCTCAGCTGCCCTTTGGAATTATCTGTTCAACTGTTTTACTTGAGCTTTTTTCTTTTCTTTTTTTTTATTGCTGCTTTTGATAATGCTTTTAAAAAAATATTGTTTTTATTCTCCCCCCCCCTTTTTCTTGACTTCTCAACATTCTAGTGCAATTTCCAGAGTCTCTTCTTTTTTTCCAGAATCTCTTTTGACATATTTTTTTTCTTTATACTCAGTCTTTACTCACATGAAAGTTCAAATTAAAGTTGAAAAGTAGATCCTATTCTGGTTCATGAGTATGATGATTGAGTTCTCATGTTTTTGTGTGACATGTGCCTCCCATAAACTTTGTTATGATACTGGCACATCACTCATTTAACATGAAAAAAAATAATATTGAAAATTAAAACAAGTCCACAATAACCAAATTACACTTAAACTCATCTCAAGAAGAGATTTGGAGAAGCTTAACATTCATAGGGTAAAATTAAGCTGCTTTCTCCTTATTTACTCTTCTACTGACTGTGCCTGAGGTCTGTTGGCTCTGAAATTGGACCAGTAAATTGTTATGTATCGTTGACTCAGAACTAACCCATAGCCGACCCTCCAGCTCATTTTCAGTGGCAGTTAATGGCATGGGAAGAGATTGCGCATGCCCATTCTTCTCCCTTAAAGCAGCTGGTGGCCTTGAACCAAATGCTTGCTTTCAGGATTGCAATAAAGCTTCTTGCCACTAGCCACCAGAGCTCCCTTTTTAGGAGACTAGAAGTTCTAATTCTAATTCAAGGTGAAATTGTAAGAGAAGCCACTTTCTCTTCTAGGGAAAAGTCCTTGTCTCCTTACTTATGTTCTTTACTGAATTATTGTGTAGCATGTATCTTTCCATTCATTTGAGCTTGATTAATCTTTGCTTTCATATCTCAAAAAGAATTGATGTGTACCATGGAGTCCAAACCAACTCATAACTGACCCTCCAGTGAGTTTTCGGAGATAGTAAATCATTAAGGAGGACATTAGTATCTTTGTGTTGGCAACACAATTCTTTACCACTAAACCACCAGTCTGGTGGAGATCTGGTGGCCTAGTTGTAAGAAACTGTGCTGCTAACCCAAAAGAACAGGATTCAAAGCCACCAGCTGCTGCTCAGGAGAAGGATGGGCAATCCTCTCCTGTGTGATTGCTTCTGGAAACTTGCTGGAGGGTCAAGCTATGGGTCTGTTCAACCTCAACTGTGCACAACCACCACCCACAAGTTAAGAGAAACTCTATACTATTCCTACCTCATTAGCATAACAAAGAAAACACAATCCCAAATGTGATTATAGCTAAAGGGTGGTGGTGGTGGTGGTTGTTATGTGCCCTTAACTCTAACTTATAGTGACCCTATAAACAATAGTTCTGAACCTGCCCTTATCCTGAGCCAATCTTGCCATCTCTGACAAATCTGCCCCCATTTCCACAGTCCTTGTGTCAGTCCATTTCATTCAGGATCATCCTATCCTGCACTGACCCTCTACTCTTCCAAGAATGATGTCATTTTCCAATGATTGGTCACTCCTGGCAAAATGCCCAAAGTATGTGAGATGAAGCTTCAAAATTCTTACCTCCAAGGAGCCACCTTGGCTTCACTCTCTCCACGACAGACCTGTCTGTTCTCTTGGAAGTCCATGATAAATGTTCAGTACTGTTCTCCAGCACCGCAACTCAAAGGCATTGAATCTTTTTCTGTCATCCTTTGTCAGTGTTCATTTCTTAGATGCATAGCATGCATTTGAGAAAACCATGGCCTGGATCAGGCAAATCTTAGTCTCTAGACTTATATCCTTTCTCTTTAGCACTTTAGACAGTTTCCTGATAGCAGATTTCCCTAAAGGAACTCATCTTTTGAGTTCCTGACTCCTCATGCCAAAAGCGTTGATTGTGGATCTAGATAAATTGTTAACAGCCTCAACTGTACTCAACAACATGTACATTCCTCATCTATCATGATGCTGTCAATTGGCCCAGTTGTGAGAATCTTTGTTTTCTTTTTTTTTTAATACTAGCTTATTTATACCATCTATTCCTGGAGCCTTATTTTTTGCCATTTCCTTCAAAGCAGCCTGAACTTCTTTCATCACCATAGGCTCTTGCTCATATGTTGTTTCATGAAATTCTTCTGTGTCTTCCAATTCCTTTTGGTACAGTGACTC
>NW_006399998.1:744160-785606 GCF_000299155.1 Elephantulus edwardii | reverse complement strand
AGGAGAGGAAGGCCCTCTATGAGGTGGATTGATTCAGTGACTGGGATAATTGGGATGGGAGTGTCAGAGACAGTGCGATTGGCACAGGACAGAGCTGAGTTTAGGGCTGTTGTACATAGGGTCGCTATGAGTCGTAGGCGACTCGACGGCACATAACAACAACAATAACAGTTTATTTATAAAAGTTGAATACATTGTTTTCAAGGACAATTTCTTTCAATTTCCCTCACCCTCTGTCCATTAAATTGTACAACCCCATGATTAATCCCCCCTTCCCCTGCACATCCTCATCCCTCTTCTTCCACCCTTTCCCCTCCCCTCTTGGATCCTTATACTCATTCTACAATAATGGGTCTATACAATATTTATTCTTGTGGGACAGAGTTAGTTAATTCAGAATAATCTTCTTAAGTTCCTCTCAAGTTAGGTAATAATTTATAAAATCATTGCTCCTGTGTGCTGCCCAGTATGCCATTGTGTGAATGTACCACAATTTCTCAATCCATTCATTTGTGGTTGGATATTTGGATTGTTTCCATGTTCTTGTGATGGCGAATAATGTTGCTATGAACACTGGTGTACAAATCTCAGTTTGTGCCTCAGTTCTCATTTTCTCAGGGTATTCGAAGACTAGAACAGGACATTGACAGGAAACTACCAGAAATACAGGCTGGGTTTAGAAGAGGTTGTGGCATAGCTGCTATACATAGGGTCACTGCACATCGCAAGTGACACACAGGTATATAAAAACAGTAACATACTATGACAGGTTTGGAGGCAGGATTGGCATTCACTTCCTAAATAATATGCCTCTAAAAATCCTATGAAATTTGATAAATGTTGATAGTTGTAGGGGGCTTCAAGCCTTTTATTCATAGGGTCACTATGAGTTGTGCTCGACTTGAAGGTAATCAACAACAACACAACAGTGGAATAGCTGGGTCTTATGGAATTTCTATATTCAGCTTTTTAAGGAAGTGCCAAACTGCCTTTAAGAATGGTTGTACAACTGGTTGAGACAACCTGGGATCAAGCTTAAAAGCACTAGTCGAAGGTATAAAGAGACTGCCAAGTACAACCAGAAATTAACAGTCTGAAGAGAATAAAACTGATGCATGGGACCTTCTAAAAATTAAATCCATGTGTGTATCAAAAGCTTTTTCCAAAAGGGTGAAAGGAAAACCTACAGACTGAGAACAAACATTTGGTAATACCATCTCAGACCAGAGTCTTATAACAAAATTTTACAGAATACTCTTGGGTCTCCACAAGAAAAAATACTGATAACCCAATTACAAAATGGGCAAAAGACATGGAAAGAATTTTCCCAGAGGAGTATATTTAAATAACCAACAGAAACATGAAGAAATGCTCAACATCACTGGCAATAAGAGAGATGTAAATCAAAACCACAATGAGATACCATCTCACTCCAGTAACTCTCATTATCCCATTTACAATGTCAATCCATCTCATCTGGGATCTTCTTCGCCTGCCCGGTCCCTCCACCCTTGCAGGCATGATGTCCTTCTCTCAGGACTGGCTCCTCCTGGCCACATGCCTAAACCCAGCTTGTATTTCTGGCAGTTCTCTGTAGAACAGTTTTGGGGTATAGAGGTCAGGATTTACCACATGTTTGTCAGGGACATTGTTCTGTCCATAACATGAGATCTCTAGTATTGGAAGATGACAATAAAACCCCAAACCAAACTCATCACCACTAACAATTCTGAACCATAGAAGCCCTGTAAGACAAAGTATTGCTACCTTACAGAGGGGTTCCAAGCCTATGAATCTTTATGGAATCATATTGCCACATCTTTCTTCCATGAAGCATCTGGTGGGTTCAAACCACTAACATTTTGCTTGATGAGTAAATACCCCAACCCATGCCCCTTCAGAGCTCTTTAAGATGAGAATGTTGTTGTTGTTGTTGTTGTTGTGTACCATTGAGTTGGAGCTGACCCATAGCTGACCTTCCAGCAGGTTCTCAGAGGCAGTAATCTCATGGGAGGAGATTGCTCATCCTTCTTTTGTGGATCATCTGGTGGTTTCAAACTACGTGCCTTTGGGATTGCAGTGCAGCTGATTGCAGTGCAGCCTCTTGCCACTAAGCCATGTAGTCCTTATTAGCTTAGTGATGTCACCTACCTTGTGCTAAGAATAAAGTCTACATATATTAGTGGAGTCCTAAACATATATTGATGGAATGACTGTGAGATAAATCCCAGAAAAGACTTCAAAGAAATTTTGAGTGTGAACTTAAAGGACAGGTAGGTAGCATTTGAACAGGAAGAAATGATTATTGAAAGTAAGGAGGCATTTTAGGCAGAACAGAGAGGTAAGATATTCCAACCCAAGATTTAAATTCACAGAGATCCCATAGGACAGAATAGAACTGCCTATAAGTGGAGGAAGAATATCCCACCATTCCCTGCCCACCCCAAACACTTAGCCCAAGGGCTGACCCTGGCCATACCTTATCCTGGCAAGTTCACCTGGAAGGCCAGAGCCTAACTGGATCTTGGACCCAATCACAATCTGAAAGACCCCCTCCTCCAAATTCCTGAGCAAACTACCATCCCCTCTAAATGTCCTTAACAGCTCCTATTAAGGGGAAACTGTACAGCATTCTGATCTTTATGGCACAGTTACCTTCCTTCCCTTGCTCTCTCTAACAATATAACAATAGGGATTTCCAGGTTATAAATCTTTAAAGAAGCAAACTGCTGTATTCATCTCTACAAGAGCAGCTGGTAGCTTCCAAATACTAATCGTTTCCTTAGAATACTATTGTTTAACCATGGTGCCACCTGGGCTCCCTGATAAAAGCCTAAAGGAATGAAATTCCTAACAATCATATAATGATAGTACATTTTTCCATTGGTGAAAAAAAATTGTTGTTTTTGTTGTTAAGTGCCCTTGAGTTCCAGGCAAATCATAGCGACAATATGAAGGAGAGACCTTATCCTCTCTCCAGGTTCATAGGATTTCCAGAGGCAAGCTATTATGGAAGTGGATGCCACTCCTGCTTCCAAGCTTGGTTGGGTTTGCTTGTTTGTTTGTTTGTTTGTTTTATTGGGAAAAAACAAATTGGGGGTACAAGGAGGTGAGGGTTGGGGGCAGAAGGGTGAGGATGGGCAGGGATGCAGTTGCAGAGCTGCAGAAATTGGTTGGTGGGGGGAGCAGGTGAAGGAAATGAAAGTGATCCAGTGGGGACCAGATGCTACAGGAAAATGACAAGCATTTTCCAGTGGTAGTTAAATCAACTGTCTTACTGATTTGGGAACTGGATGCCGACTCTCTGGCTTCTTCATGCTGAGCAGGGGCATTGATGTGAAGGGGGAAAGGGAGGACAGTTTATCACCTTACTGGTGATCTTGGGTTAAGGCTGCTTGCCTTCTTGTTCTGTTAGAAGATATTTTCCTGGCATTTTGCTCCCCTCTGGACTGCAAAGTGTTTTCCCAGGTGGGTCCAGTGGGGATGGCTGGTTGAACCCAGAGGCTCCATCCTCCTTTGCTTCTTTAGCTGGCAGTTGTATTTCCTTTTTGTCACTGGCACTGGGTTCGGGGTCAGGTCTGAAGTAAAACTCAGTGGTACGGTTACCTGTAGGAAAGGGAGCAAACCTAGAGAGAACAAACTTGTGAGTTACAAATAGAGGGTTTTTGGGAGTGTTGCTTTCACGTTTACTGGGGGAAAGGATGGCAGAAAGCAGCCTAGATAAAATTCTCTGGATACCCTAGGTATTTTTTTTCCCCACCTAGGGGTCAGATGGCACAATCTGGGGACTAAGGAGCTCACCCTGAGGGCCATGACGGCTCTCCCTGAGCTGAGGGCCGAAGACAGCCCACCCCGGGCAGAGGGCCATGACGGCCCACCCCGAGCCGAGGGCCGAAGACAGCCCACCCCGGACAGAGGGCTGTGACAGCTCGCCCCGAGCCTAGGGCCGAAGACAGCCCGTCCCGAACCGAGGGCCGAAGATAGCCCGTCCCGAGCGGGGCAACACACCCCATGGGCTGGCTGGTACACTTCCCTCTAATTGTCCCCACACTAATCTGGTCCCCTCACCCAATCGAGGAGTGTGTGGCCAGGGATAGCATCGCCAATTGAAGCACCACCACTTTTACGCCCCCCATAAGTGGTCATACTATAATTTGAAGTAGGTGTCACTTCCCTCCCCCTTTATAAATGGCAAAGGGAACCTGAAAATTGTGAACAGCTCCCCCCCACCCCCAGGTCTAAACATCTTTTGGCAGAAGCATTCAACAGATCAAAATATGTGGTGCATTTAGGATGTTGGTTCTCTTGGACATGCTGCCACTGTTAAGTGTCATCAAGTAGACAACTCACAGTGACTTTCAACAATACATTGTGTAGGTGATCATCTTCTCTGGTTTTCCAAGGAAACCCAAACCTGCAGGTGGTGGGGCACACGTCCCCCCCCCCAAGAGCGGCAGGACGCGCATCGTCTCTTTTGTGTGGGCGGCTGGTGGGTGCGCACCATTCCCCAACACAGGTGACTGGCAGGCATTCACCATCTCCCGCGTGTCATCTCCCACACGGGCGGCCGGCCCCAAGCTTGTTTTAATCAGGGATTTTCACCCAACACTGTCCACAGTGGATAACCAACCATTAATGTATTTGACACATCAGCATCACAGTGTTCAGCCTAACGGCAACCACAACTGCTGTACAGCAGGCAAGTGGACAGACACACCATGTCTATATGACCTAGAAGAATGTTTGAACAAAAACAATGAAAGACTGGCCTGAGACCCACAGGCCCAAGAGCCCTACGGTATCTTACCATTATTTGGCATGCCAAATGCTGGCAAACTCTGTGCCAGACACTCCCAGCTCATCTGGCAGGTTTTCTCTGCCAGCCCCCACTTGAGACAAATAGAATGCCACAAGCACCTGGATCCCTCTGTATCTGCAGCTCTTCAAGACGCCAGAGGCCGCATGCAGCTGACAATAAGCCTCCAAAAAAAAATTAGAAGTATACTATCTAGCTTTTTTTAGAAAGATGATGAAGAATTGCATGTCTTCACAAGATTTTTCTTAAAACGGGTAGACATCCCGAAGAAAACGTCACTCGAGATGTCTTTTATCAAAGAATAAAGACAGTTTTCATGTTTACTCTGGTAATTGGTAGTGTGCAAATGGGGTCTATATAAATTTATATATTTTCTTACACAACCAAATGAATTAAAAAAAAACAAACAAACTGGTAATGAGTTTAATACTCTCTGAAGTTCTGACAGCTTAGTCTGAGAGTTTAAAATAAACACATCACTGAGCCTTACAGATCTATCGTGTCACTGTATAAGACATCGCTGAATGGTAATTATTTCCAGACAGCTAAGGTCTAAGTTTTATTAAATTGAGAAATGAGCAGATGTTAAGGGGGGTGGGGAGGCCCCTCAGAGAGATCACCACATCTCTTGTAACATGCAGTCACTTTGATCTGGAACTAATAAAATATGAAACTGTAATTGTCAATGCCTAATAAAGTTTAAACCTTTATTCTGTCCTATTGACTACCCTGTTCTATACAAAATGTCTGCTATTTCCAGAGTTATTGTTATGTGTCATTGAGTTTCCTGCAACCCATAGCAACCTTATGTATAGGAGCTCTGAAACCTGTCCTGTCCTGAACCAGTCTCACTAATTCTGACACACCTACCCACATTGCCCCAGTTACTGTATCAATCCATCTTAACAAAGATACTGAAGAATGAAACCACACATGAAACCAACTTGATCTCATAGATATTTATAGGCTAATGCACCCAAAAAACAAGCTTGGAAGCAAGAGTGGCATCCACTTCCATAATAGCTTGCCTCCAGAAACCCTGTGAACCAGGAGAAAGGATGAAAGCCAAGCAAGTGTTGAGGACTTTCGTTCATAGGGTTGCTATGAGTTGTCTACAACTCAAGTGCACTTAACAACAACAGTGGCAAAAAACTGTGCTGTAATCCCAAAGGCATGAACTTAGAGACCACCACTGCTCTGGGGAGAAAGATGGGCAATCTCTTCCTTGTGATTACTGCCTCTGAAAAACCACCTGAAGGTCCGCTATGGGTTCGTTCCAACTCGACTGAACACAACAACAACAACAGGAAAGAGAGTATTTTGCTAGGAATTTGGGGCTGTTAATGAACTTGAGTGTAGGCTTTTGTGATTAGGCCCATGGGCCTTATCAGGATCCGCTGTCTGGTCTGGTCACCTTAGATGTGATCAGATTTCTTCAAAGAGCAATCAGGCCTGAGGGCAACTGAAACATTCTTCCTCCACCACCCACTAAGTTATATAGTATTTTCCTAAATCATTGCTCCTGAGTGCTGTGCAGTATTCCATTGTGTGAATGTACTACAATTTCTCAATCCACTCAGTTATGGTTGGACTTTGGGCTGTTTCAATGTTCTTGTAATGGTGAATAGTGCTGCTATGAACATTGGTGTGCAAATCTCTCTGTTTTTGTCTCAGTTCCTTGGGATATTTTCCTAGTAGTGGAATAGCTGGGTCATTTGGAGTTTCTATGTCCAACTTTCTGAGGACACATCAAACTGTTTTGCAGAGTCATTACACCATTTTACAATCCATGACTTGAGAGAGGCTGGAGAGTATTATGCTGAGTGACCTAACAGTCACATAAAGACCAATACTGCATAAGATCATTATTGTAAAAAAACAGAGATAACTAATAAAATATGTGGGAGAACTCAAGGTGGGGAGGGCAAAGGATAAGGAGAGGCAAAACCACAGGGCTGCACAGTTTGGGGCTGGGTGGGGGGAGGAAATAGGAAAGATTAACTTTATAAACATAATGCATGAGAATGATTGTATTAAACACAATATGAATGAAGAATAGTGTGAAAGACAATGTAAACACATTTAGTGAACAGTTAGGCTCAAGGTCAAGGGGGAGAATAAAGAATTCAAAGAATACAGCACAGTCAATAAAGGTAGTGAATAGCCTCACCCACCAGGCCTAACCACAATGGAATGTCCCTTCCTTCCCTCCCTGAAGACCCTGCTATAAAAACCTGCCCCAACCCACCTTGGGTGTAGTTTTCCTGGTCTATTTCTCTCTCCAGCAAAGGAATCTTGCCCAGGAGCCCCGTTAATAAAGTTGCTTAAACTTTCTTTCTCTTTGGTTCCTCTGCAACCTAGCACAAACCAATTTTTAAAAAGTTTTTTTTAAAAAAAGTGGTTGTTGTTGTTGTAATGTGCCGTCCAGTCACCTGAAACTCATTGTTGTTATGTGCCGTCGAGTCGCTTGCAATTCATAGCGACCCTATGTACAACAGCCCTAAACTCTGCTCTGTCCTGTGCCAATCGCACTGTCTCTGACACATCCACGCCTATTACCCCATTCACTGACTGAATCAATACACCTGCGGTGTCCCTCCACCCTACCAAGCATGATGCCCCTCTCCAAGGACCTCCTTACAACATGTCCAAAGTATGTTAGATGGAGCCTCAGAATCCTTGCCTCCAAGGAGCCGCCCAGTTTAACCCTTTCCAGGATGAATCTGTTTGTTTTCCTAGCAGTCCATGGTACTCTCAATACTCTTCTCCAGCACCACAGCTCAAAGGCATCAATTCTCCTTCTATCCTCCTTAGTTAATTGTCCAACTCTCTGATGCATAACAAGTGATTGCAAAGACCATGGCCTGTTTCAGATGCACCTTAGTCTCCAGAGAGACACCATTGCTCTTCAGTACTTTGGAGAGGTCCCTAAAAGCAGACTTTCTCATGGCAATACACCTTTTAATCTCCTGGCTACTGGTGCCAAGAGTGTTGACTGTGGAGCTAAGCAAACTAAAGCTGTGAACAATCTCAATCTCTTCACCTGATGCTGCTAATTGGTCCAGTGGTGAAAATCTTTGTCTTCTTACCACTAAACTTAAGAGACACTGGTCATAACACAAAAAACTATCAGCAGCTGTTGTGTTTGGAATCACAGAAGCCGAGGAAGCTTCAGATATAAGCTATCAGATCAAGGGCTGGACAATGGGAGATAGATGTTGAAGGGAGTTGGTAGAAGTGGATGAGTATCCTGGTGGGTGGTGGAGCAGGGATAAATGGGTAAAGACACGCGGGCCAAAGGCAGGGACAAGGCTGATACTAATGGTTAACTCCACAGTAAGGGATATATCTTTCACTTTTTCTATAAAATGCTGGTCTGTCTGATACTTCTCTAAATTTGAACATTCAGATTAAGACAGACTAGGGAGAAGGATTGGCCATCCACTTCTTAAATAGCAGGCCTCTGAAAACCCTATGTACAAAAAAACCCGAGACTCACAGTGACCCTGTATACAACAACCCTAAACCCTGCTCTATCCTGTGCCAATCTTATTGTCTCTGACACACGTACCCTCATTACCCTAAGTCACTGAATCAATCCATCTCTTCGAGAGTCTTCCTCTCTTGCTCTGTCCCTCCATAATCCCAAGCATGACATCTCTCTTCAAGGACTACTCCCTCCTTGCAACATGTCCAGAGTAGGTCAGACAAAGCTTCAGAATTTTTGCCTCCAAGGAGCAACTTGATGCACCTCTTTGTTCTCTTAGCAGTCCATGGTATATTTAAGACTCTTCTCCAGCACCACAGCTCAGTGACATCAACTCTCCTTCTGTCATCCCATTGTCCAGCTCTCTGATACATAACAACTAACTGCAGAGACTATGGCCTGGATCTGGCTCACCTTAGTCTCCAGACTGACATTGCTGCTCTTCAGTATTTTGGAGAGGTCTGTGACAGTAGACTTTCCCAATGCAATTCGTCTTTTAGTTTCCTGGCTGCTGACAGCAAGACTGTTGATTGTGGAACCAAGCAAACTAAAGTTGTTAACAATCTCAATCTTTTCACCATCTGTTATGAAGCTACCAGTTGGCTCAGTGGTAACAATCTTTGTCTTCTTGATTTGAGCTTCAGTTGAAGGCTATAGTCCTTGACCTTCTGCAGCAAGAATTTCAGGTCCTCAGTTTCAGCAAGCAGAATTGTGTCTTGAGTATAATATAGATTGTTGATGAATCTTCCTCCAATCCTGATGCTACATTTCTCCTCATAGACTCCAGACTCCTGGATAATCTGTTTTGCATATAGATTGAAAATGTATTGAGATAGGACACATCCCTGGTGTAACACCCTTCCTAGTTCTGAACCATGCAGTGTTTCCTTGCTCTGTTCTGACTGCTACTTCCTGGTCCAAGTATAGGTTTCACATACGTACAATCAAGGATTCTGGGATTCCCACTCTTCCAAGTCAGCCACAGTTTGCTGTGATCCACCCAGTTAAATGCCTTTGCATAATCAATGAAACACAGATAGACATTCCTTTAAGGCTCTCTGCTATCAACCAAGATTCATCTAACTGTTCTGGCCCACAGGGATCTTCAACGGTGACCCTAGGAGGGGAAGAACGAGAATGGGGGGGACAGGAGACACAGAAAGAAGCATGGAGACAAGTTGAGATTCCAATCAAGTCTAGATTTTATTCAAAGCACTCACAGCTTATATACAGAAGCACAATGTGGGGAGTGGAAAAGAGAAGTAAAGTTACTTAGCAGGGCATTTCCAGTAAACCAAAACCTATCCTCCCAGGGTGGGGTAACATGTCCAGACGTGTCCCTAGAGAACTACAAAATGGCTTCAGAGAACTATGAAATGGCTTCAGCTAAGTTGAACAAGCAGCTCCCAACATTTAGCATTACCATGACCTCTTTTAAACCCAGCCTACACCTCTGGCAGTTATCTGTTGGTGTGCTGTTCCAGTCATTTTTTAATAATTTTCAGCAGAATCTTGCTTGCATGTCATATTAATGATATTTTTCAATAATTTCTGCCTTCTATCAGATCACCTTTCTTTGGAATGATAACAACAACAACAACAAAAGGCATAGGGGAAAAATAAAAAAAGATCCACCTAGCCAACCTTAAGCTCTCCATAATGACATCTCATTGACCCAGGTCCAGCTACTGGGAGGGGGTGGGGGTGTGGCTATCATGTAATGAAACAGGGATGGATTCAAGTGTTCTATTGTTCTGTGGTGTGTCTGTTGCTGTGTCTGAGCTAAAGCTGTATGTGAATAATAGAAAATCTTTCTGAGGGAGATGTGTATATGAAGTTCAAAAAAACCAGCATGGAGTTTTTCCGTTATTGGCAATCTGAACATTTGCCAGCCAATACATAGGCAAGCAGTTGTTTGTTGCCAGTCATACATGCCAGGGTCAGACAGAACAAAGGGAGAAGAGGGAGAAATGGAGAAGATGTGGTGAGGAAGAAATGGTAATAAAACCAGGGCTGATAACTGCTGCAACTTTGGATGCACTTCTCCACAGTCCATAGTTTTGTGTCAGGTACTAGAGGCTTCACAACTTTAGGGAAATGCATGTACCTTAAGAGCCTCAAGAACAAACTTCAGAGAATTTACTAGCTCTCTCTGAGCCCATTGATGCTGGGCATCATCTACATTGTTACTGGAGTTTAACAATGTGGTACAAGTGTGTTAGGTCTAAGGAAGTAAGAGTGGAGGAAAGGGAAACAAAGAAACCAAGTTAACAGAGAACAAATTGTCTCTGGAAGGAGCCATGTTGAACACTGTTGGTTTTTTTTTAAATTTTATTTTATTAATTTTAATGAACATTTATAGAAATTTTGGATTTCCATTCATTCATTGTTGCACTTTTCTCCCTGCCCAGCCCCTCCCCCCACCAGTTCACTCCTCTCTTTGGAAAGTAAAAGAAAAATTCTTTCATTGGTATACAATCTACCTTCGCCCCAACCCCCCATCGCCCTGAGTACACTCCACTATGCAACCTTAATTCTGGACTTTTGTGATAACCATAATACCCTATCATATAGCACTTTTCAATTGCTCTCTCCCTCATCTGTGTCAATGCAATATACATAATTTATCCAGTTTTTCTAAGTCTTACCCCAACCCTGATGTCAGTCCCATTCTACAACAGTGGCACCATGCAGTATTTGTCCTTTTGTGACTAAGATATTTTACTCAGCATAATGTCCTCCAGGGTCACCCATTTTGAATAATATTGCATGAGTTCCTTGTTTTTCAATGCAGCGTAGAATTCAGCTTCTCTATCCATTCGTTTTTGATGGGCACCTGGGTTGTTTCCAACTCCTTGTTATTGTGAACAAATCCGCGATAAACATGGGTGTGCATATATCTATCTGCTTGGATGTTGGTTCTGGTCTCTTTAGGATATATTCCCAGTAGTGGAATTGCTGGGTCAAATGGTATCTCTATTTGCAACTTTCTGAGAAAGCGCCACACCATTTTCCACAGTGGTTGCACCAGAACACTGTTTAGAACCATGTTAAATTCTACTAGGATTTCAGAAAAGATGAAGGTCGGAAAATGGCCTACAAATATGGCGATTTGTCAAGAGCCATTCAGTGGAGGGGTAGAAATGGCAGCTCCATTAGAATGAGATCAAGAGAAGCATGGTGAGAAATTAGAGACAGACTGTGTGTACAGAGTCCTGAAGCATTCCTAAGAATGTGGCACTGGAGGGAGATGAGAGGTTAAGGAGAAAGCATTTAGATGAGACTGACTTCAAGGTAGCAGAGAACTAAAGCAAGCAGGGCAGAAGCTAACGGAAAGGTTAAGTTATTGAGAAGGGAGAAGTTGCCTTTGATAGAAGTATATTTAAGAATAATAGGCAGAAATGAAGTTCTTCCCTTTTCTAGAGAAAGAATTCCAAAAGGAGGCTTAGGCCAAATGAAAGAAGACAGTTAAAGTCTTTATTGGGGAGATGTTGTCCAGTGAGGTCTGGTACAGAGTCATTAGACAGTTTTTGTGGTTTGAGTTGTCCTATAAGGTATACGTGAATGAGATTAGGTGGGTAATGGTGTAGTAGTACTGATCTTAATTTCTTCATTTGGAATTTAAGGAGAACAAACTCTTGCAATTATCTCCTCAGGATGGAGTCAGTTCAGTGGATTCTGGGATGCTTGCCACCACTTACTATGGGATGGTGAGCAGGCGCTGTGTAGCAACATCCTTGCGTTCTGATGAAAGCTTTATTTCCTGTTTGGGGAGGCCCACTCTCTATCCTAAGTGGTGCTTCTTCTGTGCCTGCCCCAGGAACTAATTCAAATCAATTTTGAAGACAGCATCTAATTACTAAGGGAAGGTTAGCAACTGCCTGATGTTAATGGATAGCCAAGCTTAAGACAAATAAAGGACTATAAACCAACGGTAGCTGTTCTGTTTACATCAGAGCACAAGGGAGCAGATAAAGCAGGCTGGAGGATTTGTAATGTGATGGGAGGATGAGGATGTTTAAGTCTCAATCTCTCAATTCTTTTTAGAGCAGGAGGATCCCTCTTCTGAGTAATTGTTCAAGAAAACCCTTTTGAATATGTTTCTTCTCCTCTCCTCCTAGCAAGTTCTCATCAGCCTTTAATATTTAAAGAAAGAATCCTTGCATTGTTTTCCTGCATCATTGCAGCTAAAGTAATTTCTAGCATTTATTGCCATACTTCTTTATTTAGATATCTGTCATTCTTTGCCTCTTGACAAATGTTTTCTAACTTCGTAGTGTCATGTATTTATGTCTTGGCTGCCTGACTAAATTGCACTTTCTTACAGGAATATTGGATATTTCAGATATCTGTTTGACAGTTGCATGTCATTTGCAGTGATTGAATATGGAACAGACACTCTGTCTCAATCATAGCATACTCATGCACTTTTCTTTATCCAGTTCAAAAGTTTTTATTGGTTCCTTAATCTGTCCATAGCTTTAAAAATAATGTTCTTAGGGGTCAAGTTACACAGCCCTAGCCCCAGATTTTATTCTTTGCCCTCCTGTCTTCCTTTTAGAATCCTACCATATAATCATTGCTCCTCAATAATTTAAAGAGGTCCCTGACTACAGATCTTCTTAGTGCAATACATCTCTTGATCTTCTGACTGCTGGTACCAAATGATTGTGGATCCAAGCATGATGAAGTTGTTGACAGTTTCAATCTTTTCTCCATCTGTCATGATGTTGCCTATCAGTCCAGTGGCAAGGATTTGGGGGATTTTTACTTTGAGATGCAATACATGATGTCAATTTGAGGACTAAGGTACGCCTGATTCAAGCCATGGTTTTTCAGTCACTTAAAATGCATCTGAGTGCTAGACAATGAATAAGGATGAGAGAAGAAGAATTGAGGTCTCTAAACTCTGGTGTTGGGGAAGAGTACTGAATATTTCATGTACTGCCAAAAGAACAAACAGATACGTCTTGGAGAAGGTGCAGCTAGAGGGTTCCTTGGAGACGTAGATGATAAAGCTTCATCTCACATATTTGGGGCATTTTGTTAGGAGAGGTTGTTCCTTGGAGAGGGATATCATGCTTAGAAACATAGAGGGACGATGAAAGAGATAATTGATACAATGGCTGTACCATTGGCACCTTGAGTGTGTCAGAGATTGTGAGGACAGCACAGGATAGGACACAACAGCACTTAACGCAACTACAACAGTACAGAAGAGAGTTGGGATATATGTGCTTTTTAAAACTTAAAAAACAAAACAAAAAAAATTTTAAAAAAACTTAAAAAACAACAACCAAAAAACAAACGAACAAACCCAAACCCAAAAGAATCTGATCACTAAAACCAGATTAAATGTGTTTCAGCAATTTTGCTGTTTTTAGTGGCTATTGACTTGGTACCAATTTTTGCTCAATGTGATTTACAGCTTCTGAAAACCCACTGAGGGTCAGGCATGAGTTGGTTCCTACTTAACAGCACATAACACCACCACCACCACCTATGCACAGTGGGGAGAAACCATCGCGATCCACAGATTTTTTCTTGGCTAATTTTTCAAAAGTGATTGCCAAACCTTTCTTCCGAATCTATCTGAAGCAAACTTGTGTCTCTTGTATGGAAGGTGAGAATTTTACTCCTGAGCCATCACTGTCCCTAGGTACAATTGACCAGATCCCCAAACTCATTGCCACCAGGTTAATTTGATTCTAATTTGTAAGTACTGTAGTTAAAAGTGTGCAACAGTTCATCAATAAGGCTGCTGTTTGAACTCACCACCTGCCCTAAAAGACAAAGATGAAGCCATCTACTTCTGTAAACATTTATAGCCCTGGACACTGTATGGGCAGTTCTACTCTGCCTGAAAGGTCACTGTGATATGTAATTTGTGGTTATTGTTATTAGGTACCATCAACCCACGAACAACAGCCCTATCCTGTGGCATCCTCATAACTCTAACACACTTGAGTCCATTGCTGCAGTTATCATGTTAGTCCATCACATTAAGGGTCTTCCTCTCTTTTGCTTACCACCCCCCACCTTTCCAAGCATGTTTTCTCTTTCTAAGGAATATCCTCTCCAAGCAGCATGTCCAAAGTATGAGTGACAGAGCTTCACTACCCTTGCCTTTAAGGAACACTCTGGCTGCACTTTTCCCAAGACATATCTATTTGTTCTTTTGGCATTCCATGGAGTATTCCATACACTTCTCCACTCAAAAGCATCAATTCTTCTTCTGTCATCCTTATTCACTGTCTTACTCTCAGGTGTATAGCACGTGATTGAAAAGACCATGGCCCAAATCAGGTGCACCTTAGTCTTCAAACTGACATCACTGCTCTTCAGTATTTATCATTTAGAAGCTCATTACCTGAGAATTCCTTAAAACCAAATAATCACAGACTGTGTTAAGAATTGACAGCTACATAAACTTCCACTTCTTATCCATGAAACCAAACGTAACTCGTTGCCATCAAGTTGCTTCCTACTTATAGCAAGCCTCCAGCAGGATTCTGAGGCTGTAACTCTTTATGGGCGATAACCCATGAACCACTGACCTTTCAACTTATGTCCATTAGGATGGCTAGAATCAGAAAGGGTAATAATAAATGTAGGTGAAGCTGGGGAGGAACTGGAACACCATATCCGCCCTTCACTGGAAACAGTTTGAAAGTCAGGAGCTGGTTTTACCGAAGCTTGTTGGCTGGGATTGGTGAGCATTAGGGTGGAATGCAGATTTGCTAAGGGGAGTGAGGCCTCCTATTTAAAAACCCATTAGGGCCCTCAGGCCTGATTTAATTTTTTTTCCCCAAACATTCTTCTAAGTGGTATAGCACTGGTCTGTACATTGCTGTACCGAGGTAACTAACTCAGGGTTGCTATGAAGCTAACCACTGTGACACTGATGTGCTAAATAGGATAATGGTTATCCAAGGTGGACTTACTGATTAAAACAAGCTTGAAAGCAGGAGTGGCATCCACTTCCAAAATGGCTTGCTTCTGGAAAAATCTATTAACATGGAGAAACAGTCAAAGTTATAAAAGTGTTCAGGCCTTTCGTTCATAGGGTCACTACGAGTCATCTACGACTTGATGGTACTTAACAACAACAACAACATTCACCTTCCACAGCCTGATAGTTTGTTAATCTACTTAGTAAATATACTCCTAAATACACCTACTCATTTGTAGATGATCTCATCACCTGATACATCTAATTCATAATAGAGGGAAAACTACTAGCCAACTGTTTTTTGCATTAATGATGTACAATTAATCTGGAAGAAATGGATGGTAAGTATTATGTGAGAGTAAGTGCGGCTGTGATGATGATTAAGATTATATGGCAACTTAGCTGGGCTATGATTCTTCCTTGTTTTACATTTACGTAAAGACATAACTGGGCATTTATGAAATGATGTTGTCATCTTCCATTTTCCTTAACACTGATTTCCTATAATGACCTGGACTTTGAAACCTACTGAGTATTGCTTCGAGTGGAATCAAACTTATAGCTGACTCTCACACAGAGGAGAATGTCCGTTCATCTTTTTCTCTTGGAGCAGCTATGGGATTCAAACTTCCTGTCTTTGGGCAGCACAAGCCCTCACCAATAAGTCACTGGTGATCTTTAAATGTTTATCATTCAAATAGCCAAAAGGTGGAAACATACATTAAGTTCATGACCTAATAAACACATCCAGAAAATGGACTATTATTCAGAGATTAAAAAGGAAAAAGGTACTGATTTGTTCAACCACACAGTTCCTTGAAAGAGTGTTCTAAATGAAAGAAGAAAGGCATGCAATTTAAAAAAAATTTCTTATTCTATTTATATGAAGTGTACACATCTTTAGCTTAGGACATTTGAAGGGAGGAGGATTGGGGAGAGAGACATGGAGTGATAGCTGGTTTCTTTTTGAAATGCTCAAATTGTTCTAAAATTGTTTCTGGCGGTTTCAGCAAGTATCTGTGAAGATACTAAAAACCAGTAAGCTCTAAAGTGTGAATGGGTGACTTGTGTGGTAAGTGAATCATATCTCACTAAAGTTGTTATTGAGCGATATAAAATCAGATACTAATTATACCAACAACTCAAAAGGTTGCTGCTATTAAACCTTGTAATCAAAAAAGGGGATAGTTTCTGGGCAGCCATTCACGGTCGGGCCGTAGATCCTGGAAATGCAGCAGAGCAGCTGGCGCGGCCCCCAGGCCCCCAGCCCCGGGCCCGCCTGTCCGCCGACAGCCCCTCCTCCGGCCTGAGTCACCGCGCCGCCGCTGAGTCCCGACGCCGAGTGGCCGCACAGAGGGCGGCCAGGACGCGCGGCCGCCAGGGCACCCACTGGGAGTCAACCTTGTCTCCTCCCCGCTCGCGCCCGCCACCGCCGCGCGTGCCTCCCCGGTATCCCGGGACTAGGGCGGCCGCGGTGCCCGAACCCGTGCGCCCCAGCTCGACGCGCGCCCTCCCTCCATGGCGTTTATCCGGAAGAAGCGACGGGAGCAACAGCAGCAGCTCTATTCCAAGGAGAGGTAGGCGCCAGGCGGGCGGGAGGCGGGGGCACGGAGCGCGGGGCTCGAGCCGCGGCGGCGGGCCTGGTCGGACCCCGACGGGGGTCGGCGCTGGGGACCTAATGGACTGGGGCCCCGAGCTTGTTCGCAGGTCGGGGTCAGAGGTTGAGGTCAAGGGGCTGGGGTCAGAGGCCGTGAGTTTGGTGGGGAGCCGGGCGGGCCTCACGCCGAAGCCGAGCGCCGGGAGAAGCCGACCCTCAGCGCTGCCACCCCGCGGCGCAGCCTGGTCCACCCGGAAGAGGCCGCGCCGAGCCGGGGCCGACCCTCCCGCGGCGTCCGTGCTGGATCGCGGCCGCAGCCCACCGCCCACCGGGAGGGCATCGCCCGGGCCCCAGGGTGCCGCGTTTCTGGGCGCTGCGGCGTAGTTCCACCTCTGCGGGCCGTAGACTGGCGACTACCGCTGCCTGCCGTGGACGTTGCTGTCCCACGTCGCCTTTCTCTTTCTGTTCACTTTTCCAAACATAAAGCGGACGCACAACTAGCTCCCTCTCAGCGTGGGCTTGGGGAGCGCGCGGGAAAGGCGAAAGGCAGGGTCCCTATCTCGCGGCGGCCTGTTTGCGGGCGGGCTGTGCACTTGAAAGCGCTGCGCTGCAGCAGGCCATGTCTGGGCGTCCTGGTGAGCCCCACTCGGCCTACGGAGCCCTCTGCGGCTCTGCAGTGCAGCCTCGCAGGCCGGCCTCGGCCTCGGTAAATCTATTTACTCTGTAAATCGGCATATGTCTCGTGACACACATGTCTTTGCAGAGCTCCCAGGTCTGTGGCCCTATGGGCCACAAGGACGGGGAGTTAATGCTTTCACAGACAATAAGGTGGGAGCAGAAGGGGCAGTCTCCTCCCGTGCCATTCATCTACTTCTGAAAACATGCTGAAGGGTAAGCTGTATGTTCCGACTAGAAGCAACTTGCGTTGTGAGCTACAGTTTTCTCAGTATTTCTGTCAGATCACGTTGTTTTCTTATCAACAGCCAGCCACAAAACCTGTTGTGTGTGTGTAAATATACGTTAAGGTATGCGTCATTTTGCCTCATCTGCCCTTCCATCCAGACTCTCTGCTTCTCTCATCTGTAACGTAGTCGGGTGTTTCATTTCCCATATTCTGAGGAAGAGATGAACCCCACAGAAAACACCTCTCAAATGTGTTTTCCATGACTATGTTTGGTAGTGTGCTGAGGCGTTAGCACCAGCAAGGTTTGTTTGTGAAATAATAACTGGGTCATGATCAAAGTCATAACATCCTGCAGGTCTTCTGAGAGCTTTTATGAGGCCTACTTCACATGGGACAAGTTTGAGTAGAATGTCTTTGTTCAGTGCCAAGAGCATTAATACTTGGAGTTCTGTGTTAAACAGATGAATGTGATACCTAAAATGCTATTGTTTGTATGATTAAAAAGTCCTTGGTTGGGGAGCTCTGGTGGCCTAGTGGCAAGGAGCTGCAACTACAATCCCAGAGGCGAACGGTTCAAATCCACCAGATGCTCTGCCGGGGAAGGAGGGACAATCTCCTCCTGTACCAGTCAGATCTGATTTGACGGTACACGCACACAAAAATAATAAAATTAAAAAAGAAGTTTAAAAAAATAATAAAAATAAATAAAAACAGTCCTTGGTAATAGTTCTGTGGGAAACACATTTTCTTTAGATCTGCCAATTATTTTGATTGCAATGACATATCCAGCTTTGTGTGTATAAAGTCATGAGGGAGGATGGCTGGTCACTTTGTGAAGGGAGGTGATTCAACCTGCATGCCTTTTTTAAAATTTGTCAGGAGGTGTCAGCTGTTACTGAGCATCAAAAAAGATTGGGTCACATGTTTTATATATATTTGACTCCTGCTTGCTGACTGTTTTGTTTTTCAAAAGCTCTGCCTCATGGCCCTGGAATCTTGGACTGGCAGGTGTGCTTTAAGTAGAATCTGTGTCACGAAATACTGGCTTCAGTGACAGAAGCCTGCCTCACCCTCAGGTATGGGCCAGAACCGTTCCCTTACTCCCTCCCTTGCAGGGTCAGTTCCCACTCAGCAGCCCCTATCAGGCTTCTAAGTCTGTAAATAAAAAAGGAAGGACAATGCAGTCTGTTTTTTTCTTCTAACTCTACATGGAAACTGCCAGAAACAGACTGCGTTTGTGATTTCCAGCACATCACCATGGACCATGCATTCACAGTGGTTTGTCCTTATAAATCTTAGGATTCATTCTAAAAGACAAGAATAATTCAAAACGTCCTTTTTGTTACATATCATCAAGTCAGAACTGGCCCAAAGCGGACTCTGTCGCAGATTTTCCAGGACTGTAAATCACAAGGGGAGGAGATTGTCTATCTTTCTCACCACTGTGTCACTGTTGCTGTTATGTCCCATTGAGTCATTATAGCTGACCCTCTGGGGAGTTCTCAGAGGCAGTTAATCTCATGGGAGGAGGTTGCTCATGAGCTCCACAGTGTCTTGGGGATTGCACCCCAGCTTCTTGCCACTAGGTCACCAGAGCTCCCTAAAACAGCATTGAGCCCAAATACCATTCTTGCATCAGTTCCTACCAGGCTTAACCATTTGTTAAGCTACACACAGATTAGCAAAATAATGGGTAATGTCATGGTCTGAAGAATGTCCAGTAGAAGTGTTATGTTTTGGGAAACTTAAAAAAGACCAGTTGTGTGGGTAATCCATGAAAGGCTCTTCAAAGTTGTGAGTTCACAGGGCTCTTTGATGCTGATAGGACAAGGTTCAGATCTGTTGTTCATAGGATCACTCTATGCAATGCGCTGTACTTGACTCAGAAGCACCTAACAATAACATAAATAACTGAATAATGTCCCAATAAAAGGAGAGGCCTGAAGTTAGCATTTATTTTTCTTAGTATTAACATGTTGCATCTGAATTTAAAGTAGTGTTTAAGCAAAAGTAGAAACAGACTGGTTAGAAGAGTATTGTATCGATGGCAGAGACCAAAGTGGTGGCAAAGGAGCTGGAGGATTTGGCATGGATTCTGGATAGGTGTGGGAAGTAGAATTGATAGCTCATGGTCTGTTGCTTGCAGGTAAGAAATGACAGATGAAGAAGCAGGACTGTCTTCCCAGGTTGAGTTAGCAGAAAAAATATAGATGCTCCAATGAATTTGAATTGTACATAATTATATATCTATAGTCTAGTGTAAATACTCGGGATATAATTACATTAAGAAACTGCAACTGAAACTCAAACTTAGCTGCATGCCCTGTATTCATTTGCTCCACACAGCAATTCTACTTCTAGCTTTCTGATTTTTTCTTTGTTTTCTTTACAGTGAAGCTATTTATGTGTGAGGTTTATAAAGAAATGCTTTGATAATTACAAGATTAAAGAAGAAAGGGATTAGTCTCTTTGGTAATTAGATTCTTGTATGCCTGGTATCCTGGTGCCACGTGACAGGTTTCTCTCTATCTGTGATCTGTTTTGTAGTTTTTGCGTTGATGTTTTGCTGTGTCAGTCTTGAAAAAGTGTTGGGCAATTTGCTATGTAGATAAGGTGCATACAATCTGTTCAGGAATTGGTCAGTGGCTGTTTAAATTAGGTGGCTTTGGCCTACCTTTGACAATGAGTAAGGACACTGAGGACCACTCATGCCTTTGGATTTTGGTGTTGGCGAAGAATAATGACTATACCGTAGACTGCCAAAAGAACAACTAAATCTGTCTTGCAAGAAATGCAGCCTGAGTGCTCATTAGAAGTGAGGGTGTTGACACTTCTCCTCATATACTTTGGGCCTATTATCAGGGGGTAGTCATTGGGAGGAGGTCATCATGCTTAGAAAAGTAGAGGTCAGCAAAAGAAAAGAAGACCTCTGAGAGATTGAGCGACACAGTGTCTGCAACAGTGGCCTTATGCAAGACTGAGACTGTGATGTGGCACAGACTGGGCAAGGTTTCAGTCTATTAATAAGTTTTTCTGTCACTCTGCAGAGGTCATTGGCTGTGTGGATCACAACAAACTATGGCTAACTCTGTGAAGAATGGGAATCCCAGAATACTTGATTGGGCATATGCGAAATCTATACTTAGACCAGAAGGCAGTTTTTAGAACAGAGCAAGGAACCACTGCATGGTTCAGTATTGGGAAGGGTGTACACCAGGAATGTGTCCTATCTCCATACCTTTTCAGTCTGTATGTGGAACAGATTATCTCTGGGAGTCTGGGCTCTATGAGGAGAAATGTGGCATCAGGATTGGAAGAAGATTTATCAACAATCTGAGTTATGCAGATGACACAACCCTGCTTGTTGAAACTCAGGAGGACCTGAAACACTGCAGAAAGTTAAGGGCTGCAGCCTTCAATATGGATTGAAGCTCAACGTCAAGAAAACAAAGATTCTCGCCACTGAGCTGATTGGCAGCATTATGATGGATGGTGATTGTTAACAGCTTTAGTTTTCTTGGCTCCACAATCAACACTCTTGGTACCAGAAGCCAGGAAATTAAAAGATGAATTGCATTGGGAAAGTCTGATGTCAGACCTCTACAGAGTACTGGAGAACAACGATGTCAGTCTGGAGACTAAGGTATGCCTCATGTAGGCCTTGATCTTTGCAATTACTTGCCGTACGTCACAGAGCTAGACAATGACTCGGGATGAGAGAAGGAGAATTGATACCTTTGAGCTCTGGTGCTGGAGAAGAGTATTGCATAGACTGCTAGGAGAACAAACACATTTGCCCTACAGAGGGTGAGACCAGGCTGCTGCTTTAAGGCAGGGATTCTGAAGCTACATCTGATCTACTCTGGACACGTTCTGAGGCGGGAGCAGCCCTTGGAGAGGGATGTCATTCTCGGGAGGGTAGAGGGACAGTGTAAGAGAGGAAGACCCTCGATGAGATGGATTGATTCAGTGACTGGGATATTGGGGATAGGTGTGTCAGAGACAGTAAGATTGGCACAGGATAGAACAGGGTTTAGGGCTGTTTTATATAGGGTTGCTATGAGTTGCAGCACATAACAACAGCAACATAAATGAGATAACTCAGGGGCATCTGACAGCAGCCACAGCCCACTAAGGGGATTGGCTGGTCTGTGGGCTTGGTGAGCCTCATGGTTCCATGAAAGGACCACAGAGGTGAAGGGAACCTCAGTACCATCAAAAAGTCTGGAACAAATGAGCTCTTTGATCACAGTTAACTGAAGACTATGCTAGAATTCTCGAGACTGTGGAGTACTAGTGCAAAGTGGCTGTCCTGGTCTGGTTACTCAGTGGAGTAAGAGAAAGAGAGTCAGTGCCTTTGGGCAGAAGGCTAGGCCAGAGTGGAGCCCCAGGGCAGGGCCAGGTGAGACACAGATGAGAAGTTGCCACTAAATGGCCAAGGAGTGGAGAGCCACGTCAGGTGGGGATCTGTCCTGAGAGAGCTTTGTCTTGCCTCCTAAATTGTATCCTGTTATTCCAAATTGATCTTGATCTTAAGTACTTGATCTTGTTACTCTAATACACCACATAATTAGAGTCTGATCTGTGAGCTCTTGTGGCTACTTGGTAGCAATAAGGGAGAAAAGTAGAGATTTTGAAGTGGTCTAGAGGTAAGAAGCTGCACTGCCATCTCAAGGGTGGCGGTGGTGGTGGTGGTTGTCCTGGATCAAGGTGGAGTCTGAAATGGTTGGGGCACATGAGGAAGGCAGAGCTTGGCGCAAAATAGGAATCTCAACGGTACATGGTTCATTCAAATCTGCCAGCTGCTCTGCAGAACAATGATGGTCAATCTCCTGCTGTGTATTTACTACCTCTAAAAACCTGCTTCAGGGTCAGCTATGGGTTGGTTCTGACTCAAGGGTACATGACAACAACATCAAAGTAGTACTGTGGCAGGGAAGTGAGGGCTCCTGTCAGAAAGGGTGAAAGGTAGGTGAGAGTGGGAGTATGCCTGGCCTCTGCCTCACAGGGATCATGGGCCAGTGGTGAGTCTTACCTTCCCTCGTGAAGTTCGATGAGGCCTGACACCACTTTAAGTTTTCCTTGGTTAAGAGTTTACTGATATAGGATTTAAGAGTTCTGTGTTAATATTGATAAAGAAAATGGAAAAATTTTAAAAGACTAACAGTGTATGCCATGGGTCAGAATCAACTTGGCAGCAGTATGGGGTTTTTGTTTACTGGGATAGCAGTTCTGTATTTCTGATTTCTTTGTGTTACCCTTGAAAGTTTAACATTTAAAGTCTGAAGTTAGTATTTCTCTTTGACCTTCTCTCTAACAATTTAAGGGTAACTTCTGTTATAAATTGTAGTCTGTTGTTGTCCAAGATTTTTCAACTATATTTTAAACTCATCAATTAGATAATATTATTTGACAATTACATAGTTTTGTATATATTTTTACCCTTTTCTTTGCTCAGAATTCCTTCTTGTATATCTTTGTGGAATTCTCCCTGACAAGTGTTCTTTAGATGTTCCTTTGAGGAGGGGGTATCATTGTAGTAAATGGTTTTGTTTGTTAGAAAACTTAATAGTTAGATATTAATTTTCTGTGCTGCACTGTGGCTTATGTAAATTAATCTGAATATTAGTTTTCCTTACAGTTGCCTTGTTACATAAACCACTATTTAATTTTAAATTTTAATAATTATATTTTTAATTTCTAGTTCTAATTTATTTGCTTTCGTAACTGCCTGATTTTTTTAAATTAATGTCTGTTCCATTATCCTAGCTTTGATAAATTACTAGAGCTTTCATTGACTATGCAATGGCATCTGACTGTGTGGATCTTAACAAATTGTGACTAACCTTGAGAAGAATGAGAATCCAAGAACACCTGGCTGTGCTCATGTGAAACCTATACTTGGACCAGGAGGCAGCAGTCAGAACAGAGCAAAGAAACATTGCATGTTCAGAATCAGAAAAGGAGTGTGTCAGGGATGTGTCCCTTCTCTATACCTTTTCAGTCTGTGTGCAGAACAGATCATTTAGGAGGCTGGATTTTATGAGGAAGAATGTGGCATCAGGGTTAGAGGAAGACTCATCAACATCCTCCTTTATGCAGATGGCACAACCTTATGTGCTGAAACTGTGGAGGGCCTGAAGCATTTGCTGCAGAGTCAAGGACTGTAGTTTGTAATATGGATGGAAGCGTCTCACAACTGGGCCAATTGGCAGCACCATGATTGACAGAGAAGAGACTGCAATTGTTAACAATTTCAGCTTGCTTGGCTCCACAGTCAACACTGTATGCACCAGCAGTCAGGAAATAAAAAGACAAATTGCATTAGGAAAATCTCCTGTTAGAGACCTCTCCAGAGTGCTGAAGAGCAAGGAGGTCAGTCTAGAGACTAAGGTGTGCCTTATCTAGGCTATAGTCTTCTCAATTACTTGCTTCACATCAGAGAGCTGGACAATGACCAAAGATGACAGAAGAATTGACGCCTTTGAGTTGTGATGCTGGAGAATAGTATTGAACATGCGATGGACTGTCAAGAGAACTAATGGATCTGTCCTGGAAAGAGTCCTGCTTCTCAGGACATCTAATAATCTGTTCTTCCTGAAATGGAATTCCAGCTTACTTCACTAAGCCCTGATTTATTCAGTAAATCTCCACATTTTTTGCTCGAGAAAGGAACCTTTGAGGTAATCTGGTTCCCTTGCCCTGAATTTATAGTTGAGGAACATGAGGCTTAAGCAAGTCAAGTGACTTGACTGGGGCTCTGACAGCCTGGTTTTCCCTCAGTCAACTCCAGCCTTTCCCCCACCATAACATGCTGCTTTCAATATTAAGCATATATATGTCCACAGTATGAAAGAGGAGGCTTCTCTATCTTTGCTTCTAAGGAATACTCTGGCTGGACTTTTTTCCTTAACTCTGTTCTTTTGGCAGTCCATTGAATATTCAGTACTCTTCTCCAACACCACAGTTCAAAGACACTAATTCTTCTGTCATCCTTATTCATTATCCAGCTCTCTGATGTTTAGGAAGTGACTGAGAAAACCATGGCTTAAATCAGGCTCACTTTAGCCTTTAAACTGACATCATTGCTCTTTTGCATGTTGGAGAGGTCTCTGACAATGGAGTTGTCCAATGCAATTCATCTCCCCATTTCCTGACTCCTGGTACCAAGGCTGTTGATTGTTGATCCAAACAAGGTGAAATCATTGACAGCTTCAGGCCTTCCTCCATCTGTCATGAGGTTGACTGTTGGTCCTGTGGTGAGGACCTTTGTTTCTTAGTATTTAGATGTAAGCCATACTGACGGCTATAGTCCTTGGTCAATGAGGCAAGTGTTTCTTACCCTCTTTGCTTTGAACAAGCAAAGTTGTATCATCTGCATAGTGCAGGTTGTTGATGAGTCTTCTTCCAATCCAGATGCCACATTCTTCATAGTGTCTGGCTTTGCAAATTATTTGCTCAGTATACAGATTGAATGGGTGTGGAGAAAAGATACAAACATGATGCATATCTGTCCTGATTTTAAACCATACAATGTTCTTGGCTCTGTTTGGACAACAGCTTCTTATTCTAGGTATAGAGTCCATATGAGCACAATTAATGTTCTGGAATCCCCCATTCTTATCAAGGTTAGCCATAATTTGTTATGAGCCATACAGTCAAATGCCTTTGCATAGTCAATAAAACAGAAATATACATTCTTCTGGTATTCTCTGCTTTTAGCCAGTATCTATCTATCAGCTTGAACTTTTAGTACTTCCCAAATGTCAAAGTACTGTTCTGGCTGTTTTTGAATGATCTTCAACAATATTTGGCTTCCATGAGATATAAATGATATTGTTAGATAATTTCCACATTATGTTGGGTCACCTTTCTTGGGAATGGGGCAAATAAATATCTTCTAGTCAGTTTGCTGGGTAGTTGTCCTCCAAATTTCCTGATATAAACTGATGGACACATGTAGGACTGCATCTTTAAGTTGAAACGTGTTGATTGGTATTCAGTTGATTCCTGGGATCTTATTTTTTTGCCAATGCCTTCAGTGCAGCAGACACTTCATCTTTGATCAGCATTGGCTCTTGTTCACATGGTACTTCCTGAAATTGTTCAATGTCAATTAATTCTTTCTGGTACAGTGAATCTGTGTATTCCTTCCACCTTCCAATAAATTTGGATTTATTTGAATCCAGTATCCATCTGAAATGCTGCAAACCTATTAGGAGGGAAAGACTTACTAAGAGATCAAGTGGATTCTGAATGTCAGGAAGGCATGCAAGGGCATCTGTTAACCAAAGAGAAAAAACAGAACATATTGGAAAGAGGAACAGAGATGGCATAGTTGTGTTCATTATAAGTCACCTAACCGGGTGGGGAAACAAATGGCTGATGTGCCTCTGAGCACATCTCTAAACAGGAAGTGGTAATGCAGAAAAAGAATAAGAGACCATAGCTTACCTGCTGAAATGCTTACTGAGTGTAATTAGTTTCTTTGCTTCCCTCGATAAAGTTTTCATTTAGGCAGAAAACATAAGAACTTATTTCTGAGTATTACTCATTGTGGCTCCCTCTCCATGGAGTCTCGCTGCTGCTGCTGCTGGATTCAAACCTCCAGAGTGGCGTTGGGTTATCAGCACAGCTCCCTTTGGCCTGTGCCACCAGATCTCCCTGAATATTAAGCAGAAATGGATTAAACAGTAGCTGTCTTTAGATAGTCTTAGCAAATTTTATATTATCGAAGCCCAGGATTAAGAAATGCACTCAGATCATGGAACCCAGATTTTAAGAAGATAAATATTGATAGTGCCCAGGAAAGGGAAAAGGGAAGGATTATTGCTGAACTGTTGACTCTGGAATGGCTGTTGACCCAAGAACTTTGTGTGTCAAAATCAAAATTTTGTCAAAGTATCTAAAATAGAATTTAGAGCATTCAACCCAAAAGTTCTTTGGTGAACAGTTATAATATTCCTTTGAACTTATATAAAGAAGGGCAGTAGCCAAGAACAGACCAAGGGGCTAGTACACATGTGCACAATGAAAGCCAAGAAGGGTCAAGCTACAAGTGGTGGAGGATTGAAAACAATACCCTAAATTAAAAAAAAACCTTTAACAATTGTGTGTGAATTGAGGAAGTACGAGGCAGCATCACAGTGCTCAGCCCAGCAGGATGACGTTGATTTATGACAGAAGTGGCTCTTTTTAAAAAAATTATTAATATAAACTTTTTTATTTTATACTGGTTTATTTACAGAGTTCATATATATTTTCATACCAGATCTTTCCTATTTCCTTAACTCACTCCTTCCTCCACCTATCAAATTGTGTGACTCTATGATTATGACCCCCCATCCTCACCCCTGTGCTCCACCCTTCCCCCCTTAGATTCTCATACATGTTTTACTAGTTATCTGTTTCTACAATAATGGTCTTATACAGTATTTGTCCAGAAGAAGTGGCTCTTATTCTGCAGTCTGTTAGTGACTGTGAAGATGTCTGCTAGCAAAAAAAAAAAAAATACAAAACAAAAAACAAACCCAAAATCCTAGGAGATTTTGCGTTTGGAACCATAGAATAGTTCCATGAGTTGAGGAACTTTGAAAAGTATTGGAAGAACTGATGTGACTAAATAGGTTTAGTGCTGTTTCTAGCTGAGACCAATTATAAATATCTAAACAGGAATTCCTGTCAGCGGTGCCCTGCATGAATTCACCATGAAGTCATGTTTGTTTTTGCAATGTTTCACTAGCACGAACAAAGTGAGAAAAAGGAATGGCAGCATGTTGTTGTTGTTAAGTGCTGTCAAGTTGAGTACGACTCATGGCGACCCTATGAACAAAAGACCTGAACTCTGTTCTATAATGTTGTTGTTGTTATGTGCCTTCAAGTTGCCTGTGACTCATAGAGACCCTGTGTACAACAGCCCAAAACCCTGCTCTGTCCTGTGCCAATCTTACTGTCTCCGATACACTATCCCCATTACCTCAGTCACTGAATCAATCCATCTCATTGAGGGTCTCCCTCTCTTGCGCTGTCCCTCCACCCTCCCACGCTTGATGTCCTTCTTCAAGAACTGTACCCTCCTTGCAACATGTCCAAAGTATGTCAGACGAAGCTTCAGAATCCTTGACTCCAAGGAGCAGCCTGGTTTCACCTTCTCCAGGATGGACCTCATTGTTCTCTTAGCAGTCCATGGTGTATTCAATACTCTTCTCCAGCACCACAGCTCAAAGGCATCAGTTCTTTTATCCCTAGTCATTGTCCAGCTCTGTGATCCATAGCAAGTAATTGCAAAGACTATGGCCTCGATCATGCATACCTTAGTCTCCAGGCAAAACGACGCCCAAGAGGCGGTGACTCAGCTTCGCCCCACACAACACAGGTATGCTCTTCTGTAGTAGGTAGGGAATATATGATTAGTTTCATTTTTCAAAGATTGCTGCCTAAGATATCACTGGGAGGACAGACTGACCGGGCAGGGTAGTGTTATTGGCCTGTGCCTATTCAGCATTTTTCTTAATCTCCTCGTTGTTTCAGAATCCATTTTAAGATGTTTACAAAAATGTGCATGATGGCCATTTAGTTAAACCATTGCTCCAGCAGTTGTCCTGGCTAAAGCCAAGGATAGTGTGCAGGTGTTCACAACAGGGAGGCCCATGTGACACTCATCCTCTCCTGCCCCCCCCCCCCCGCTCACATCTCTGAGGCTACATCACGCTTTTCCCTCTTTGATCATTAGTACAAGGAAGCCTGGAGAATCTGGGAGCAGGATTGACTAGATAAACTTTTCAAGTACGCCATAAATACTCATCAGCAGAGCTTTGAATATTTGTTGAGCGCCATGGATGCGTGTTTACACCGTTAGGATATTCTATAGTGGAGCTGTTTTCCATTGTGGGTTAAGTGTTGAACTGAGTGCTTTATATCATTCAGATGACAAGTGCTCTGACATTTTTGTAGGGACGTTGAGTTGCTGAACGAGCGAATTAATTTAAAGGAAATATATCACCTCTAGAAATGATTAACCAGAGGTTAAACTAAAGAATTCCAAAATAGAACCAATTACCTCCAGAAGGACTAATTTATAAGAGAGCTCTGATGGTCTAGTGGTAGGAAGTCACACTGCATTCTTTAAGGCAAGCAGCTTGAATCCACAGGTGCTCTGTGGGAGAAAGGTGAGCAGTTTTTCCCCATGTTATTTATTGCCTCTGAAAACCTGCTGGAGAGCCAGCTTTGGGTTGCTTCAGACTCCATTGCACACATCAAAAACAACAATAGTATGAATGCGTGAAGTTAGAAAGTTGTAATTGAAATCTTTTTTTAAAAAAAGTTCTTTTGCTAAGCAGGAAACCTTTCACTGTATAAGCTGTATCGGAAATCCTGTTCTTAATAAAGATCTGTAATTCTTTTTATGTAGAAAGATTTTAAAGCAGGTGTAACTAAACACTTAAAAAAACAAAACATTTACAACCAGGAGAGGATAAAATAGATGAATGGGACCTTCTAATAATCAAATCTCTGTACACATCCAAAAACTCCAACAGGGTAAAAAGAGAAGCCACAGACTGGGAAAAAATATTTGGTAATGACATGTCTGATAAGGGACTTATATCTAGAATTTATAAAATACTTGAGCACCACAACAAGATAAAGACAAATAACCCAATTGCAGAATGGGCACAGGATATGAATAAACACTTCACCAAAGAAGACATTCAGATGGCACACAAACATATGAAGAAATGTTCAAAATCCCTAGCTCTAAGAGAGATGCAAATCAAAACAACTATGAGATATTGTCTTACCCAAGTAAGAATAGCAAAATTTAACAGAGGAGCAAGTATCAAATGCTGACGAGGTTGTGGAGAAATTGGAACCCTTATTCACTGTTGGTGGAAGTATAAAATGGTGCAGCCACTCTGGAAGGCAGTATGGTGCCTTTTTTTTTTCTATAACTTTATTTTATTAATTTTCATAAATATTTACAGAGATTTTGGGTTTCCATTCATTCATTGTTGCATTATTCTCTCTACCCTCCTCCCAGTTTGTTCTTGTCCAAATGCCACAGTGCTTGTCAAAGCCAGTTCTGATTAATCTTCTTTGTCAGTGTGTCCTTTGCCATTCCCTATCACTCCTCCCTGAGAGAGACTTCACCCTGAGTCATAAGGAAAAGGGCACGGCGTATTCTCTTAGCTACTTCCTGCTGAAAAGGGACGCTGTGGGTTTCAGGGTGAAGATCTTCTCTCACTACTCTAAAGGGCCCCTTTGGCAGTAGGAAACACATAGACTATTATGGAGATTGATTTTGGAATTTAGATGCACTCTTATTGATTGTGCTTGGCCGTACATGTTCATATCCTTGAAGATGTATCATGGGGGTGTTGCAACCTAGAAGACACAAATTTGACTAACAAGTTATAAGTACATGAGTCAAAAATTATGGAAAAGTAAAAGAAAAGATTCTTTCATTGTTTTCCAAACCCTCCCCCAGGTCCCCTCCACCATGTAGCCCTCGCTCTAGACTCCTGTGATGACAGAAATACCTAGTTATATATCTCTTTTAAACAGTTTTCTCCCTCCTCTGTTTCAGTGCAGTATACATTATTGAACCCATCTTACTCAGTCTCTCCCCAACCCCAAGGTTAGTCCCATTCTACAACAGTGGCATCATGTAATATTTGTCCTTTTGTGACTGGGATACTCCACTCAGTAAATAGAAATACCATTTGACCCAGCAATTCCACTACTGGGAATATACCCTAAAGAAACTAGGACTGCCACCCAAGCAGATATATGCACACCCATGTTTATTGCTGCTTTGTTCACAATAGCAACAAGTGGGAAACAACCCAAGTTTCCATCAACAAATGAATGGATAGAGAAGCTGTGGTATATTCATGCAATGGGATATTATGCAGCACTGAGAAACAGTGAACTCATGAAATATACAAAATGAATGACCCTTGAGGACATTATGCTGAGTGAAATATCTCAGTCACAAAAGGACAAATACTGCATAATGCCACTGTTGTAAAACAGGACTGACAGTCAGGGTTGAGGGGGAAACTAAGAAAAGAGGGGATAAATAGTATACATGGCATGAAACAGATGAGGGAGAGAACTGTATAAAAGGAATATATGATTGGGTATTATTGGCGTGACAAGAATCCAGAATAAGGGGTGCATAGTAAAGTAGGCTGGAGAGTGGGGGCTTTGTAACAGTGAAAAAATTTTTTTCCAAAAAGAAATGCAAACTGGGATGGGGTGGGTGGGGACAGGGAGGAAAATGTGCAACAATAAATGAATGGAAATCCAAGTTCTCTATAAACTTTCATTAAAGTATAAATTTTTAAAAATCACAAAGAAAATATTAAACTAAACAAACCTCAAAATTTTATAGCCCTGTGACTCTTTGAACAGTATAATTTGGTAATACCCCTTCACTGTGCATTTTTTATTACTTACAAAATGCATATTGTTGTTACAAAAAGCTAGCTGTAGAAGACTTTAAAAGGTTAAAAACCCCTGGAGACCCCCAGTGGTGATCACAACTCTAGGGCAACTAACATTAAACCATTTACCCAAAGGGCAACTTCGGAACTAGTCAATGTGATTATGTTTTAATAGTTCTACGGGAGAGCTAGCTGTTTATAATTGGAGTTCAGAGCAATCGAATCTTGCTATTACTGAAAAATACTTACAATTTTCACTCTCAAATGAAGGGGGGCAAGAGAGAGATTCCATCGTTCCATTCTGAACAAATAGCTTGGGGCTATTAAGATACAAACTAAAAATAAAGAGTAGGTAATTAGTATCCCTGTGATTTTTGCCTTCCTAGAAATTACCCAGTACATCAAAAGGACTGCTCTTAGCAACCCCAGCTGTTGTGATTCTGTTGAGATTCAGGGTCTGGCAACTTGAAAAAGATGGCATTCAACTGCCTGTTGCTAGGAGCCAATTGAATGGAGACAAGGATTCAGTCTTTCAAATAGCTTCATTCTGATGGCAGCGATCTGAGAAAAAGCTGTAGCACAGATGACTCAAAAAATTCTGTCATCTCAGAATCAAACCAAGTTTTAACAGGGTCACCAGTGATAGGGGTGGGTTAAGGGTAACGGATATGGGATGGGTTCTGGAGTTTTGTGGCCTGGGGTCTGATAAAGTTGCTTGTTCCATCATGTCTCCCCATGGTGGCTGGCAGATGTCCTTGCTATTTGAGGCAGATAGTCTGCAGGCTTCTTTGCTGATGGGACATTCTGCAGGTAATTTCTCATATTTTCATGTCAGGGAGATTTGATTACAAATCCTTAGTTCCTGGAAAACAGCTTCACAGCTAACTAATCAATTGGGTTAGAGGACCATTGGCAAAGTTGTCTTAAACATACACTATATTTGAGCTCATGCGGCTATTGTTGTAAAATCACTTCCCTCCCTCTAAAAGGTGCAGAGGTTCAGGTCTAGCTCTGAAACCTTCCAGAGAGAGCATGACCAGGAGAAGGAAATAAGACTAACCCACTGAATTTCTGTGAACCATGAGAACTCTTGAACCAGAAAAGATTGTTAGTTTCCTACCTCAGAATTCGTAGCTTACTCCTTCAACAATCATAAGTATTATTATGATTCCAGTTTGCTTCTAGAACCTTTGTTAAGAATTGCAGTTTGTGCGGAGAGAAGGGTGCAACAATGAATGAATGGAATTCCAAAATCTCTGTAGATGTTCATTGAAATGAAAAAGAAACAAACTAAATTAAAAAAAAATTTAAAAAATCAGAAAAAAAAATAAAAAGAATTGCAGTCCTACCTAGGAAGAGGTGACACTGTGAAAGTGGACCCAGATCCACTTGCTGGCTAACCAGCCTGCTTCTCCCATTGAAAACAGTGCCTGCCACCTGATCCAAAGTAATGTGCTTTATATGAAAGCTTGTCTCAAAACCTCCATCAAAATGGGTTTTGCCTCCCTAACTTCTCAACATCTATGCTCAGCTGGAAGCAGTTAAAATTGTTACCCTGTTTCCCAAAGTTGGGAAACACATAAATCAAAAGGAGAGTTGTAACTGTTAGTAAAGTAAAACTAATATTGTACCTCATCCAGGGCTGCAACTATTAGTTGAAACATCATTTGGATCCTATCAATGCCTGGTGCCATATTTTTTGCCAGTGCCTTCAGTGCAGCTTCACCTTCTTCTGTCATTATCATTGGATCTTGTTCATATGATACTTCCTGAAATTTTTCATTGTCAGTCAGTTATTTTTCTCAAGTTGAAAGAAAGAAAAAATTCAGTCCTCGAGTTGCAGTATTGAAGGATATTATAGGAAAAAATCTTGGATGGTCTAGGAAGCATCAAAAGAAAATGAAGGGAATACGCAGAGCCTGGTGACTTAGTGATAAGCAGTTGTACTGCCAATGCAAAGACACGCAGTTTGAATCCACTAGGTGATCTATGGGAGAAGGACGAGCAATTAACTGCCTCTGAAAACATTGGAGGCTCAGAGCTGTTCCATCTTGACAGTATGCAGCATTAGGAAACTAGTTTCTTTCTTAAATACCTTGAAATAATGTAAGAGAACACTTTGTGCTTCCTTGAGCATTCTGCCTTTTACAACTATCAAGGACTGTATTTTATAATTTATAGAATTAAAAAAGGCTAGTGCTCTTTCCTATAACATTTAAAAGGGAAATTTTTCTCTTAGCCTAGCAGAAGCAGTTGGCAAGATTTCTTAGAAAAACTGAAGCCCTAGGGAGCTCTCATGGCCTAATGCAAGAAGCTGCACTGCAGTCATGAAGGCGTGAGGTTCGAATCCACCAGATGCTCCCCTGGAGAAGGAGGGGCAATTTCCTCCTGTACCAGTCAGGCCTGATTCAATGGTAAACAACAAGAAAAAAACAAACAAAAAAAGCAAACCCAAACTGAGGCCCTTTATTGCTGTTTGCCTTTCTGTTCTGCAATCTATAGCTAAGAAGTATTCTCGCTTGATGAAAGAAGAGGTAAGCTCTCCTCATGGTTCCCAAGCTCCACAAGCCTTGGAAAGGCAATTTTCCCTCTGTTTGTTTTTTGTACTATAGAGACCTTCTGTTGCATCCCATTTGCTCCTCCTTTCAGTCATTATTGACTACTGTAGACACATAAAGCCACATTCAGCCCTGAGCACTTATAAAGCTCTTTTTTAAAAATTAATTTTAATGAACAGTTACAGAGACTTTGGATTTTCATTCATTCATTATTGCATTTTCTCCCTGCCCACCCCCTCCCCACCCCAGATCATTCTTCTCTTTGAAAAGTAAAAGAAAAATTATTTCATTGGTGTAAATCTCCCCACTCCCTAACCCCCCAGTATACTCCACTATGCAGCCTTCATTCTGGATTCTTGTCTTGACCATAATACCCAATCATATATTGCTTTTAAACAGTTCTCTCCCTCATCTGTTTCAATGCCGTATACATAATTTATCCCGTCTTTTCATTCTCCCCCTAACCCCTTTATCAGTCCTCTTACATAACAGTGGCATTATGCTGTATTTGTCTTTTTATGACTGAGATATTTTCATTCAGCATAATGTCCTCCATGGTCACCCATTTTGTGTAATATTTCATGAGTTCCTCATTTTTCAGTGCTGCATTGTATTCCATTGTGTGAATAAACCATAGATTCTCTATCCATTCATTTGTTGATGGGCACTTGGGTTGTTTCCAACTCTTTGCTATTGTGAACAAAGTCTAAATAAACATAGGTGTGCACGTTTCTGTTTGGGTGTCAGTTATGGTTTCTTTAGGATATATTCCCAGTAGTGGAATTGCTGGGTCAAATGGTATTTCTATTCGCAACTTTTTGAGAAAGCACCATACAACCTTCCATAGTGGTTACACCATTTTACACTTCCACCAACAGTGAATAAGGATATGAACAGGCACTTCACCAAAAAGACATTCAGATGGCAAACAAACACATGAACAAATGTTCAAAATCCTTAGCTCTAAGAGAAATGCAAATCAAAACAACTATGAGATATCTCACTCCAGTAAGAACAGCAAAATTTAACAGAACAGCAAACAACAAATGCTGGCAAGGTTGTAGAGAAACTAGATGGCCAATTTCTGATTTGCCCATCCCTGTCAGACCAGTCCTCTGAGTTAACAAGCATGTTCCTTTTGCTGAAGGATCCTCTGATCAACTTGGGAATTCTGAGCATTTGCATCTATAAGCATCGTCCAGTCCAGAGCAAGCCATCAGGGTACAACATCAATCTTAGCTCACAGCACGGATCATCTTCTCTTCATTTGTCCTTAAGTGGGAAATACTGCACTGCTTGTAGAAGGGTCTTGTGTTAGGCTTCACTGAGATAGATGATGCTTCAGAGACCTGGCTCTTTCAGGTATCAGTATCTGCAGGCATTTTGTATGAAGCTACTAATCTTTCCCCAAACTAACCTCCAAGGTTGCTACCTGAGCTTGTGGTAGTGTCTGTGTTTCTAGTCCATTGCTTATTCACTCTTTTGGGACCACAGCTAATCCCCTGCTCCCCACTGCACTTCTGTCTAGTCTGGAACATCTCATCAGTTTTCTATAGAACGTGACATGTCAGAGTGGGTTAAGTGTAAACATTGGGGAAGGAGCCTCTTGGCCACTGTCCCCCACACCTTCAGCGCCTGCCCACTGTATCCTTGCTTTTCCTGGTAGCGGATACCCACAGTTGGGACATCTTTGTGTAGCCCAGTGGCTTGCATTGGGTTGGATTTCTGTGGAAGGACAGATATCTCAGCAGGGTGTGTTTCTCTGATTCCTCCGCTTGCTCACTTCCCTCCCATGCTTTCCTCCTTTCACATCTGCAGTGACATTCCTTATGTGCTTTGGTTTCTAGTGTGTTTTAATTTTGTGGAGCTTACCATTTCAAATGTATCCACTCACATTTTCATATTGCTTCAACACAAAATCAAAGAAATAGAATTTAACAATGAGTTTAATGTGCCAAGTTTGATCTCGATACTCCCACCTGGCACACCAGAACTTGCGGATGCATTTCAAGCCCCACACTTGTCATGAAGGTTTTCCACGTGATGCTACGTGCCATTGATGTGTCTTTGCTTCTATACAGCCACATCAATACTTTCTGCTATTTACTTTCTAAAAAGTTTGCAGCACTTAAAACTTAGGACAGAACCATATTCAATCCCATTCAGCTCAACTTACTTGTTCTTAAGCTCCCATTTTGTTTGAAGTATAAGATTGTTTATTGTGTGGAAACCTAGAGATCAGCACTCAAGAGTCCTGGCCTTGTGGCATCAGCACGATAGGCAGGAACAACCGAAAATTGTGGGTGAGCAGGGCTGGAGCGTGGAGATGCACAGCCTGGAGTGTCAGTCAGGGGAAAGCGGATGATGGCAAGTTTGTAGCTAGAAAGCTCCAAGCTCTGTGAAGGTAAAACCAAATGAATAAAACTTGTAGCTTCAGCAAAAGAGTAATAGTAAACCAACCTCAAGAATGGTTGTCCCATATGATGTGGCCCTTGAGACCCACGAAGCAAGTCTGTCTTGTGTCCCTCTTCTCATCTGCGAGAAAAGTGCCTGGAATAGCAGTGCCAGACCAGCTGCTGTTGAGTTGCTTCTAACTCAAAGAGACCCAAGTGTTGCGGGATAGAGCTGTGTTTCATAGAGTTTCAGGCTGTGGCCTTCAGAACACGAACACCAGGCCTTTCTTCCATGCTACCTCTGGATAAGTGTCAACTACTAGCCTTTTGATTAGTGAAATAAAGTTCTTAATTATTTGCATAATTCTAATAAATAAGGAAAATCTTAATGACTGGTCAGCTGTTTTGGATATACTACTTTCTTATGGTTTCTAAAAAAATAAAGCTTATGTCCCTCTCAAATTTAGATTTTCCTTGCTGCTGCTTAATTTGGAGGAATACTACTTTGAACAGCACACAGCTAGCCATATCCAGCATAAAGGCAGTCCAGATGAAAGGTAAGGGAGATTTTTAGGTCTCTTTCTGATGTCGGATATTTTTTAAATCAAGTGCATCAGCAGTGGGATTTACAAGTTGTCATAACTTCAGTATCTTCCCAGAACTCAGAAGCGTTGCAGCCAAGGCCTATAAGGTTGTAGGCCCTCTAACTGGCTGCCCAGAAAGATGCCTTTTATTCCTTTCTCCTTCCCTCCTTACGATGCTCTCAGTATGTCACAAAGCAATGGTGCTGAAACAAAAGGATGGTACATAAATTGGTACTTTCACAATAAATAATGTGATTTTAACTAGGAGCAAAATCCATTTTGTTGTTCTTATTAAATGACTATTTACTACAATAAAAACTTTCTTTGATTTTGGAAGCTATATATAGGATGTGGAATGAAAGTAGTCGTTTAAAATACTAAGTAAGAAGTAACTAACGTGAAAAGCTCTTCCACCAAAACCGCACATTGACTTCTTTTTTTGGGATGTTTAACTATAGGCCACCATCTAGAAGATTCTTTGACATTGTTGAGAATGCCTGTCTTTCTCCTACAGAACAGCTGGTGGATTTGAACTGCCTGTCTTTGGGTTGATAGTGCAACTCCCTATCCACCAGGCTACCACAGCCACCTTTCTTACATTAGAGAAACACACACATTTTCAGTTTTCTTTGGTTTTATCATGAAAGGATAGAAGATAGATGGTATTTAACCGAAAGCAATGCAGGAATCCTTTGGATTTTTTTGTAGTTTGGGACATAACCTGCTTCCTTTGCATTCATTCACATTAGACACTTACCGTTTGCCAAGTTATTGCCTGTCAACAAGTCAGTTTTGACGCATGATGACCCTGTGTGTTACAGAGTTTAACTGCTTCCGAAGGTTTTCTTGGCTGTAATCCGAATGAGAACAGAGCTTCCATGGGACTACTGGGTGGGTTTAAACCACCAACCTTTGGTGTAATTGGAGAGTACAGTTTGTGTCATCCTTGTCAGTACTTGGCTAGTAGCAGAAAGATAGTCCGTTTACCCAGAGCATGCTGGAAGAAAAGCCTGACTGTCTACTTCCAAAAGGATGCGTTCTGAAAACCCTCCTGGAGGGCAGCTCGACTCTGCGCACTGGGGCTCAGAACAGTCATCGTGAATTTGGCAGCAGCTGGGGTTCCTGTGACCGGAGCAGTTCTGCTCTTTTGTGCCTTTTTTAAAACAAAATGTGTTTGTTTATTATTGAAATACAAATGTAAGAAAGCGAATGAAAAGATTGTTTTTGCAGTTTTAAAGTTGTTAATTGGGCCAGTTGGTACAACCTTATAGAGGTGAATTTGGTAATATCTAACTAACTAGATTGCTTGTACACTAAGTAATCTGGCATTTTTACTTAAAATAATCTATGTTAAAGTTATATAGCAAATACTAAAAAGAAGACAAAGTTTGGCATTTACAGCACTGTTTTCAATAGAAAAAGACTAGAAGCAATGTAATAGATGATTGATGACGTGTTTACCTGAAAAGTGAGTATATCGTTTGCCATTAAGTGAGAACCAACTCATTGCTGACCCTTCAGTGGGTTTTCAGAAGCAGGTGTATTTTCAGGTAGAATTATATTTATAAAAGAAATAGCAATTCAAAGGAAAATTGAACAGGTAAATTTAATAATAGATAACATTTCTGACTTAATTGATTTTGAAATTTGATTGATTTTTTAAAAACTCATTAGTTTGATTACGTAGGAGCTGTAGTAGTTTTGTGGCAGGCTAAGAAGTTGCTCTGCCAACTCAAAGGCAGGTGGTTCAAATCCACCAGCTGCTTCATGGGAGAAATATGGGTTCTTTCCTTTCTTGCAATTTATAGCTTCTTAAAGTCCCTGGAGGGTCAGCTATGAGTCACTTCCAACTTGATGACAGTGAACAATAACAACAGTTTAATTATATGTTTCTGATGTGAAGCGACAAGTTGAAAAACAAGTGGCAAAGAAGTCATGAATTGTTTTCAGTAATAGAACTAGTTGCAAAAATACTGGTTTTATGATTATGTAACCACCTTATATACATAGATAAATGAGTTTATATATTGGGGTATAACAAAGTAGTTATGTTCATGCCCAGGCCAAGAATATCTAGATAAGAGTTATAATTTTAAAGAATTTAAACAGAAGCCTTGCATTTTTACATTTGAAATGGAAATACTTAAGTGAATGAATGTATTTTGTCCATAATGTCACAATGAATTGGAGGCCCCCTTGACCAACAACGTAAAACAACAGCCATTTTTACTGAGCACCTACTGTATGCTGAAACATAGAGGTGAAAGTCATAGGCAGGTGTGTTGTTGTTATGTGCCATCGAGTTGGCCACGACTCATAGTGGCCCTGTGCACAGTAGCTCTGCACCCTGCTCTATCCTGAGCCAGTCTCACTGTCTCTGACACACCTACCCTCATTACCCCAGTTACTGTGTCAATCCATCTCATCCGGGGTATTCTCCTGCATTGTCTCTCTACCCTTCCAAGCATGATGACTAGGCCCTCCTGGCACTACACACAAAGTATGTTAGACAGAACTTCAAAATCCTTGCCTCCAAGGAACAGCTTGGCTTTACCCTCCCATGGACAGACCTGTTAGTTCTCTTGGCAGATCATGATACATGTTCAATATTCTTCTCTAGTACCACAACTCAAAGGCATCAATTCTCCTGTCCTCTTTGGTCATTGTTCACCTCTCTGATGCAGATTTGGTAGGTAATGGAATTGTCACAGTGTTTAGCAGATAAAACTAATTCTCTAGTCTCTAGGGAGGTGGGGATAAGAAACATTCTTTTTGTTTTGTTTTCTAATGTTAAGTAGCCTTCCTTCTCTATAATCACAAGCTTAATATATTAATTGACATCTTAGAAATGTGCTTTTTAGCTAGAAAGTATGATGGTTTATCTATGAAATTCTCCAGGTGCATGAAATAATCTTTTATACTTTGACCCCTAGGAAATGTAGAGGCTCCTTAAAAATATGCTCTAAATCAGTGATTTTTGAGCCAGATGCTATATCCCAGCCCATTATTAAGGTAAGCACATCTTAAATATTAACATGACCATTCCTACTTTTTGTGCAGCTTGATTTTGCCTTTTCTAATTTTAATAATATCTTTATTTTATTCAGATTCCTCTAAGAGATTGTATAAAAATAGGAAAATATGGAGAAAATGGAGCCAGTAGACACTTTGCAAAGTATGTTATTGGTATTAAATGTTAATTGCATTATATCTAAAAATTTTAGGAGTTTAATGACTTTTTTCTGCATTTTAGGTCAAAATCTGGGGGAATTTCAATAATTTTCAGTCAGGTAAGAAACACATAGTAAAATATTTTTTCTTCAGTGAAGATGTATATGTATAGTATGGTTAAATTACTTAGGAAAATTTCAAAGGGACGCTGTTGGGATAATTTCATTTTTGTTTTTTTAAAATGATTTTTATTGTGATTTGAATGAAAGTTTACAAAGAAATTGATTTTTTATTCACTCATTCATGCAAAATTTGTTTTTTTTGTTTCTCACTACTCTTATTCCGTCCATTATGCATGTCTGTTTCTAGATTGTTTAGATAAACATAGTGTCTGATTGTCCATTCAATTTAGAATGACTTTTCCTTCTCCTATTCCAATATAGTAATTATTATCTAGCCATTGTTTTCCTGTTTGGATGGTTTTTAAAAGCTTTTACAGTTTACTAATTGAGAAATAGATAAATGTCTGATTGTGAGTGGGTGACAGAATAAATGTGAGTGTGAGAGTGTGTGTGTGTGTGTGTGTGTGTGTGGAGGGAGGAGTGCATTAGGGTGAGTATGTGTGTGTGAGAAATAGAGAATAAGTGTGAGTGTATGTGTGTGTGAGAGAGAGAGAGAGAAACTATGTAGTTTAAGGGATACCATCCCGGATGGATAAATGTCTATGGACTGGTTGGCAGACTGGTAGCATGGTCATGTTGGAGAGCATCTTGCTCAAAAAAGGCAGGTGCTCAGAGATAAGGGTGCTGTGCCCCCTCCTATAGCGCCTGATCACTTAGGAGACCAGAGACACAGTGGCCATCTTGTTCTCGCTTCCGTTGTCAGGACAGCCAGGGCAGCATTTCAGGCTGCACATTGAAACAGTCATGGCTCTTGGGGTCATTACATTCTGTTAATGTCAGCTGCTTTTCCTTTACGTTTCATGTTCCCAGGATTGTGCTCATTTATTACTGCTCAGTTAAAACATGGCTTATCTCCTGTCTTATCACTCACGTGTGTATCTATGTTGCTGTAAGTAAGAAAGGAGTAGCATTGTGCAAAAATGAAAGAATCTTTTTAAAGAGAAAAGTAAACTTGGTGGGGTATAGGGAGGAAAATGTGTAACAATGAATTAATGGAAATCCAAGTTTTCTGTAAAGTTTCATTACAATAGCAATTTAAAAAAAATAAAGAAAAAGAAAGAAAGGAGTAGCTTCAGTACCTCATGCTCCAGCCCTGGATCTCATGCCTTTGACCTTCACCACTAAGGCCTGGACCCTGCAGAACCCCTAGCACTCTGAGTGGTCCAGAGAACAGTGGTTCTGTTGTCAAGCGAGTTTAGGAAGGGTGTTAAAAACGGAGTTGCCTTATGAATCATGGTGAAGTCTCTCTCGAGGAGTGATAGGCAATGGCAAGGGACACACTGACAAAGGAGATTAATCAGAACTGGCTTTGACAAGCACTGTGGCAATTGGACAATTAAAACAGACATTGGGGGGG